>NC_068575.1:62584126-63188200 GCF_025698545.1 Gossypium raimondii | reverse complement strand
GTACTCCATTCCAAGCCAGAGACAACTCCCAGCTAGATATCCAACAAAAATATTTTGAAAGAAATACTAATCATACAACGCAAGTATGCTTACTTGGATTTTGTCTATACTTCACTTTTCTTTTTCTTTGTTCTGTACATTGAAATTTTACTAGTTAAAAAAAAGTTCAAGTTTCATTCAATCAAACATTAGCAAACAGGATAGAGAGGATTACCGAGTCTATGGCAATAGAAAACCGGATTTTACCAGTCCTACAAACAATCAAAAGCAACAATAAAAAAAATACCCAACAAAAACCATAAATGAATTTACTCAACAAACAATCAAAAGCTTATGTTATGTTGATCTTTCAAACTTGAAAGGATTTGCAAAAGATTTACCTTTGCCAAGTTCAATAATTGAATTGTACAACTTATCCATATGATTAACTTCCCTAAAAACATTAGCAGTACTCGAAACCAAGGCTTCATTGGAAAGAGCTGTGGAGTTTCCACTCCCTGCTAATTGATCCTTCCAACCAAGTGGATCACTGTAACAATCTAAAATTATTAGAGCCAAAAAGAAATTCACCGTTTATCTGATGAAGCGACGTCAGTTCCTTTGTTTTTCAGCAAATCCAAATAAAACAATGGATTCCGAGAAAATGAAACGATGACAAGGCCTCTGCAACATATAATAACTAAATAATTACCCTAATTTCAAGTTAATAAATGTTAACAAAACGGTTTTCTGAAAAGAAAATAAAAGGAAAGCGAACCGTGACTGCAATTTTCCTGCCAAAATGGAGGAGAAGAGCTGAGAAAGCACGTAAAACACTTGTAAGGCAAAGGGAGAAGTGACATGACATGACATTTCCTGCCAAAATGTAATAAAGGCCGAGAGGGATGTTGAGGCTGATGTTCGTAGTCACGCCAGTGACAGAGAAGCGAAAACCTGATTGGAAAAGTATGCTTCTCCCGTTATTGATGTCTTAATTAAACTTGAAGTACTTACTATTTAACTTTTTATTTATTTATAATTAAAATGGGTAACTAAATTGTATCTGTTGTGATTCAGTGGTCCCTGCCCAGAAAGTTGAGCATATGGAGGAGAATTTAGAAGGTAGTGAGTGTCCTGAACCATACTGTGGACCGTCTCCTTGTCAGGCATCCATATTAATAGAAACAGAACAACCTGTTTGGCTGGTGTAGAGGAGCGTACATCAACCACTGCAGATACTCCAGCTACATGTGCAGATGTAAAAGTAAAACTTGCTACATGTACATTCCCTTTTATATTGTCAGAACTCTTTTACTAAATTAAGAAAAATGGAAGTTTGGACTTGATATAAAAAAATTAAAACATGAAAAAATATGCAAATTAAAATTTAAATTATGGACACAAAATTTCATGTAATTACATAAAACCGATCATAATATGGATATAGAAATGGTAAAATGTAAATTTAATGATGTGAGATGAATGTAGTGCAGCTGAGAATTTTGAATATGAACACAATCAAAATATATGACATGAATAATTAAATATGTCAAAACAAAAACTCAAACATGACACAGATCTACAAATTGCAGAAGGTAAATTTCATCTTCTGAGATCACTGTAATAAGCTTAAATTTGAAAAAGGATATGAAAACCAATAACAAAAAACTATCTAAAGCAAAACATCAACACCCTCAACAAATCAAAACTTATATAAATCCAGTTATTAACATGAATACCTCAACCGCAATTATGAAACAAAAACACAACACGATCATGATACCTTTAAAACACAATTATAACAAAAACAAATCACGACCATAAACAGCATGGAAACTTGGAGAGAAATGGATGCCAAGGATGTAATATCAAACAAAATGAATTTTATAAGATCCAATACAAATTTGTCATCACACAGGTTTAAAAGAGAAAAAAAAAACTGATCATTTCATCATCCAAATATAAACATTTGAGAAAGGTATAGGTTTTCTATCTGGCCATGATTCTATTTTCTCAAAGCACTTGACAGGTACCACCCATCAAAACCCTCAGTCAATATCACTTTGTTGTCTGAAATGTAAAGCTTCATGCCTTCTACAGTCATCAAGAAAACAAGCGAAGACAACTTAAGAACCATAGTTTGGCAAGAACAGATCAATATATGTTCGGCCACGACTCTTAAAGAAAAGTGAGAAAGACATGACTTGCAGTTATTGCTTCGGTTCATAGAATCATCACCGGACTGAAACTTGAAAGAAGCAAGCATGCTTACCTTCTAAAGCTTTTCTAACATCAAGATAGATCAAAACGGTAACATCTCGTCTCATACCTGAAGAGGGTATAAGATACAAATCATCATAAGCCCTCTACAGCATTTAGATTCACTAAAACTCAATTTATGCCGATTAGTGCTTGTCATTTTCCATTATCTCTTAAATTCACATTATATATCGGTATCTTAGTAATCCCCTTTCATAATCTTTAGTATGAATCCTATGGTGAAATGCAGATAACAAGCATAATAACACCCCTAAGCAGTTTGACACGTATACAGAGCTAGCATATTGGAAATAAAGAGTAAAATGAAGGAGTTCATATGTCAAAGTTCAGAGGACCAGTAGAGAGAAATTTCATGATATCTCACCACTTATCACTTCACCATCAGTCAGCAAGCCACTTGAGAAGTGAACATGCAATCTTTTCATGCGCTTCAAACCCGACTCCAAAATTGATTCCAAATTCCTCTTATAGGTTCCATGTACGCAAACTATCATCTCAAGGAAAACCAAGAGGATTATGCAAAATAAAAGGCATAAAGGAAGTCCATAAATCTAAGAGACATGATGTTCTTACATTGCACTTCATCAGCTGAAAGGATTTGTTTCAATAATCTTTCAGACTGAACTGTCTGCCAACGTGACATACAATATCTTCCTTAGAAGTGCATAAACATAAATAAAGATGCTCAAAACAACAGCTAAAAATAATCTAAGGTGAAAATTAAAATAAAGCATGAAGAAATTGATAAATTTTTAAGAAAGATTCATCACCATGACGGTGTGGCCTTGGTTTGCACGAATCAGAAGCTCCCCATTTTCCTCAAGAAGGCTAAAACGTTGCTTATTATCTTTTCTGACAGCCTACAATCAATAAACATAAAAACCATGAAATTTCTTTTGGCTGCAAAATGAACATTTTCCTTCTCATGATTGTTTATACACCAAAATTTTGGAGACCAAGAATCTAAATTACTACTGGTAACAGCTCAAAGATCGCTTACAAGTAAACAACAAATAGTTTTTAAAGAAGCCATTTTCATCAATTTTAACTACAAAAGTTACATGCTGCAATGATAGAAAATTCAATCAAAATAGGAAAGGATTCTCAAGATTCAACAGTGAACAAAGAAAAGAAATGATGTTACAAATTCTACCTCTTTGATATCATCAACAGTTTGTGACCTTAAAGGGATATTAGCAAATGCTCTCATATTCAGCTTCAGCAAATCTTCAACTTTGACATAACCATCACTTCGCATATTCAAATTCAGTTCAGTAGCCATATGTCGCAAAATTCGTGTCCTAAAAGAGATTAAACCAAAAAAAAAAAAAACACTAATGAATAAAATAAATTTAATCGTATATAAAATAAATAAATAAAAAGAATTGATAGAATGTTTTAATTTCCAACGCCGCTTACAAGAGTCGACCAAGAGCATCAATTTTGTCCTTGCTGCCACTGCCGCCACGGCCTCTGGATCTTTCTCGATCATATTTCATATCTTGACCTCTGCCTCCACTGCAAAATCCACCAAAAAACCTAAGAGAAAAATTTATTCAAAATGGATAAAAATTAGATTATTGATATGAATTTGCGCTCAAATTTGAAAATTACCATCTATTTGAATGAGCGAAAGAAGAAAAAGAGGACATAGTGTTATTGAGGACTGTGCTCTCCAGGAGATGTAGAGCAGGGAACCTGGAAAGTTGAGAGGGGATAGTCGGACGACGCGTAACGCAACAACGTAAAATTCAAATGCTTCCGTTAGTGAGACTAAACCACATATAGGGTAGTTTGATGGTATGCCAAGCTTGAAGAAGATGGGTAACAATGGCGGCAGGAAACGAGGATACGATTCGCTGCGCTCGCGTGCAATGGTCCTTTTGCTACACGTGGCTCTTCCCACAATCTTTCTGGTTAATTCGGTGTTCTATAAAAGGTTAAAAAGTATTTTTCCCTTTTGCATAGACTTTAAGCGCAATAGAGATGTTGATGCATCAATTATATTAATATATTTCATCTTAAAATTTTACTTAATTCATATTTGCAAAAAAAAATAATCCAAATCATTTTAAATTCACCCATATTATTTTTACATTATTTGGAAGGCAGAACACCGGACTACATTGATTTGTTTTATGTACGTTGGGTCAATTAGTTTTATATATATTTAATAGATAATAAAACCTAAACTTACTAACATTGTTAAAAAACTATTATTGTTAAAATACCGAAATCCCAGAAAAAAAACAAATTGAAAATATTAGTAAATATAAGCATATATCTGAAACTAAAATCAGAAATAATGAGGAAAGAGACAGTTTAATTATATTCATACCTGAAATCAATTTCCAATGATGTAGGGAGTTTCAAAAATTACAAAAAATAGAAACAGAAAAAAAAAAAAAAAACCCTGAAATTTGGTTACCTGAAGCTAAAAAATTTGAGGAAAAAATTGAAAGGATATTGAGAGAGAGAGAGAGACAGCGAATAAATGGGAGAGCTATAGATTGAAGAAAACACAGGAAAAAAGGCTGAGAGAAGAAAAAACAAGAGAGAAGGAAAATATTTGTAAAGAAGGGAAAAAGAGTAGCTAAAAAAGGAGAAAGGAACGTTAGAAATAAAGGAAAAATAGGACAGAATATGGGAATAAGCTGGTCATTTATTGCCAACCAGTTAGTTTAATTTATTGTAATATTTATGAAAAAAAAATGAAAAGAGAAAATTCCCAATACAATTTCAGATTTTTTGCTTCCCATTAAGTAACTGACCAACTTTTTTTTATTGTTGATTTCTAAACCTGAAAACCAAAAGCCATAAAATAAACCAAAAAATACAAGTACAAAAGCATAGTTCTTAAAAGGGAGAACGGAAAAGACAATGTTGGAGAAAAGATTCATACCTGATTAAGCAAGGGAGTCCAAAAATCCCAAAACAGAAACGGTAGAGAGAATCACAATATAGTGTGTCTTTGAATTCTTTCGGGCCTAAAAAATATGAGAGGTAATATTTGAAATGAGACAGACATAATAAAGGAGAGAATAAAAGGGAAAGAAATGTTAGAAAAAAAGGAAAATGAGGAGAGAATAAACTATGAAAACATGCTCGGTATCACAAGCCACAGGAACTAAACAGAAACCCGAAAACCATGACCATTATAACAGCCCAAAAAAACAGGACAACTATCACAAGTCGCAAAAAACCAATGGCCACATAGGCCCAATGAAAATTAAATTCAATCCGAAGAAAATTTACTTTAATTTTGACAATTTAGAAAACAACAATCAAATAAAACAAACGCATCAATGTTACTGCAAACAAAACCATGAGATTGTAGAGAGATACCTTGGGTTGATATGAATGGCTGACGTCCACAAAAGAGAAACCTTCATTTTCTACATAATTAACAATACCAAAGCGAAAGATGAGTAATTTGGATTTTTTGAAAAATAAATCAGCAATACGATTCAAATATGAAACTTTGAAAGAAAACTCTCATCGTAAGATCAAAAAAGGCAAATATACTGCTTTCTTCATAAGAAAGAAAACAACACCTAGTTAACATCTTCTAATGCAACACAATAAACACTTGTAACTACTTTGTAATATAAAACAACATTTGCAGTTAAATTGCATCCCTAATTCCATCCAGACCATGCATTTAGATATTACCCGAATATTTCAATCAAAATCCAATTCCAAATCATATAAGCACCAGCACACAAACAGTTCCAACTAAGTTCATCGATGACCTCCACTCAACTATTTTAAAGAAAACCTACCCCGATCCTTACTGATGAGTGAAAGCACCTAGCAGTGTGAAAAGAAAACCAAAGACTAATATGTACCACCTTAGCACCAGATAAAATGCAAGAATTTTCTCTCCAAATATGACAATGTTCTTCTAGTTAAAATTGATGTTAATTGATCCCAAAGTCTCTTACATTCTATTCTATTTGAAAACACACAACAACGGCATACAAATTGTATTTTTCCTTTAAAAAAGAAAATCAAACAACACTTGTATAAGGAAAGTGGCCTTAAATATATATCAACTGTAGATTAAATGAAAACAGCCAAGTGTTCAAGTAATTGGAAACAACTATTCCCTGACCTTAAATATATATAAACTGTAGATTAAAGATATCCACCTCATATAACACTCAATATTAAACTTACCAGTAAACAGAGAGTAGGCTTCCCCTAACATACCTATATCTTGACAGTTCAGAAAATTAGAGCATAACTTTTTCACTTTGTCCTAATCAAATTTCCACATCAACCATTAATAATTCGGAAAATTTTGAATTAAACCCAAGACACCACAAGAAGGTTATTCAAAGAATCAAATTCATGCAAACTAATACGATATAAACCGAAGTCATTAACCAATGGCTTAAAAAGGAAAGTGGGCTCAATTTGTTAGGTTCTATCTCACAAACACAAACACTCTAACAAAAAACAGGGCAAGAAAGATTCTAACTAAAAACAGTTATATATGGACAGGAAGAGTAGTACATATCCTAAGGACAGATCGATTAAACTAATTATCGTAGAGTTTCACAGGGAATTATTTAATTAAAGTCATTCATATGCGCCGATTTACTGATGGTTGACTTAACAATTGGGATACTGGTTTCACAGTACTTATAATCCAGCCAATCAGAGATTTTTCTTTTGCAGCACATCAGACTAGAAAGCAGTTTTTTATACACGAGACCATTAGGCTATCTGGACTGTCACATTAGAAAGAAAGGCAGGCGAAAAAGTTTAAAGCATTAGCTTAAGTGAGATAAAAGGGAAAGGAAAGAAGAGACTTTACTTTGGTCAGACCAAAGACTACAAACCTGAACCAACACCACCCCAAACCCACACAGTTAAACACACCACACTCCAAAACAGATAATGGCAAAGATTCAAATGATCGACCCGTAATTCCAAACCAAAAGTTGTATAAAAACGGTAATGGCAAAGATTCAAATGAGAATAATCTTTAGGAGAAGAGAAATAAGGAGTCGAACTCTGAAACAAAGACACAAATTCTTACCCGGGAGTCGATCTGAGCCAAAACCAAACAAACGAAGATAGAAAAAAACGGTGGAGTTTTATTGCCGGAGATATATCGGGAGGAGAGAGATTGAAATCGAGGTTATTCATAAATCCTATAACAAAGGAGAGAGAAGCTTCATTTCTTAATGGCTGCCTTCCTCATTTTCTTCCCCTCATTCAGACGGTCCATTTCGTTTGTTGGATTAAAGTCATCAATGGCCTAGAGTTGGCTTGTTGGATTTATTATAAAAAAGCCCATTTCAATTAAAAAGAAACCTCATCCTCAATTCTTTTTTAATAATTTACAAGGTTAATAAATTTTGGGTATATATTTTGGTCCCTAAAATCACTATCCAATGTAGTCCAAAACCCAGTAATCCAAAACCTAAGAGATTCAAAGCCCCAAACACTGAAACAAAAGCCCAAAAACACCAGCCCAACCCTAAACCCAAGCCCCAAGCCTCAAACCCCTAGACCCCAAGCCGGGGTATCTCTTGAATGGGATATCCCAAGCCGGTATATCCCTGGGATGGGATATCCCTATCTGGAATAACTACGTAGGTAACCCGGTCCAGACACATTAAAAATCTGAACCGGCCACCAAAGCTGCTGAACCGGACACAAAGATACTGAACCGGGATAGGATATGATGGGGATAATCTTGGAATAGCTTATCCCGGTACGGGATACGACGGGAATATCCCTCAACCAGAATAAGAATGAAAATAAATTCAGGGCTTATTAAAGAAACCAATTTTATAATAAGTACTTTAAATTTTCTTTCAAATTTATAAAAAAAAAAATCTTTTAAAATTTATTCAATAATGCTTATAGATAATAAATATATTCTCCGTAAATATTTAAAAACTCAGTATGATTTAATTAGTATTTTCTTATTCCTGAACATATATAATGCAGCTTTAACAGCTTTAAATACACCGAAACGATTTTGAAGAACCGAATTCTCGCACACTTTTAACAACTTTCATAGTATCATGCCTCTCATATACAATAATCAAATCTCCACCTCTAATGCAGCGATTGAAAGAAATCTTCGTCAAGGAATCCATAAGCAACATCCTTAAAAGAAGAAAAACACATTCAATTGAATACATAGATGATGCTGGACTAATATGCAATTTATGTACCAAAATTCACTCCCAAAACGAAAATATTTACCAGATATCCAAAGTTCTATTAAGAATAAACTATCACCTAGAATACCAGGGAGACCCAAATTCATTAAAATATATGTATGTATCTAAATAGGAAAAGAATGTAAGATGAATGATTTAATCAATAGTTAAGGTAGAAAATTGACAAAAAAAGACTTACCCAGAAGTACTTCTGAATTAGATAGCAATATTTTCCAGATATGAAGAAGAAAATTGCATGGCAGCTAAAAACCCTCGGTTTTATTAAACTTCCATTGTTAACCAAAATCTGAGTATTTCACCACATGGATACATCAATAATCACACAAAACTTTCCCATTCAGCTGATATACAGAGATACCATGGGTCTACCTAAAGCTTCCAATCAAGATCCATTTGCAAATCTTACCCAACAGAACACGAACAATCCCAACTATTTTAAAGAAAATATACCCAATCCTTACTGATGAATGCAACCACCTAGCAGTATGAAAAAGAAAACATATATGCATACACGAATTATGTTAATCAATCTCATAGAACCTATTTACTTAAAAGATTACAACTCAATTTTCCCTTCATGTAAGGCTAGGTAACACAGATGAATATAATTCTATCTTTAACCAAAATCAGAGTATTTTCACCACATGGATATATCAATAATCACACAAAACTTCCCATTCAGTTGATATACAGAGATACCATGGGTCTACCTAAAACTTCCAATCAAAATCCATTTGCAAATCATACCCAACAGAACACAGACAATCCCAAGTATTTTAAAGAAAATATACCCAACACTTACTGACTAATGCAAGCACCCAGCAGTATGAAAAAGAAAATATATATGCATACACGAATCATGACAATCTCCACCGTATATAATCATGAAACCCAAATCGACAAAAACCTTTGCAATTAGCAAATCGGTTGAAATTCTCCAATTCTTATCAATATCAACAAGCATCCCAATTAGATTATTACTATTTTTAAAAAAATAAAGTACAGACTTTTTGAGAAAACTAAGAAACAGAATGTCACAACTCACAACGAATTAAAAAGACATTTTATTACCATCCAGAAATATAATGCAGCTTTAACAGCTTTAAATACACCCAAACGATTTTGAAGAACCGAATTCTTGTACACTTTTAACAACTTTCATAGTATCATGCCTCTCATATACAATAATCAAATCTCCACCTCTAATGCAGCAGCGACTGAAAGATATCTTCGTCAAGGAGTCCATAAGCAACATCCTTAAAAGACGAAAAACACATTCAATTGAATACATAGATGATGCTGGACTAATATGCAAATTTATGTACCAAAATTTACTCCCCAAAACAAAAATATTTACCACACATCCAAAGTTCTATTAAGAATAAACTATCACCTAGAATACCAGGGAGACCCAAATTCATTAAAATATATGTATGTATCTAAATAGGAAAAGAATGTAAGATGAATGATTTAATCAATAGTAAAGGTAGAAAATTGACAAAAAAAAAGACTTACCCAGAAGTACTTCTGAATTAGATAGTAATATTTTCCAAATGTGTAGAAGAAAATTGCATGGAAGCAGCTAAAAACCCACGGTTTTATTAAACTTCCATTGTTAACCAAATAGGGTTTTATTAAACTTCCATTGTTAACCATTAGATTGTAGAGAGATACCTTGGGTTGATATGAATGGCCGACGTCCACAAAAGAGAAACCTTCGTTTTCTACATAATTAACAATACCAAAGCGAAAGATGAGTAATTTGGATTTTTTGAAAAATAAATCAGTAATACGATTCAAATATGAAACTTTGAAAGAAAACTCTCATCGTAAGATCAAAAAAGGCAAATATACTGCGTTCTTCATAAGAAAGAAAACAACACCTAGTTAACATCTTCTAATGCAACACAATAAACACTTATAACTACTTTGTAATATAAAACAACATTTTCAGTTAAATTGCATCCCTAATTCCATCCAGGCCATGCATTTAGATATTACCCGAATATTTCAATCAAAATCCAATTCCAAATCATATAAGCGCCAGCACACAAACAGTTCCAACTAAGTTCGTCGATGACCTCCAATCAACTATTTTAAAGAAAACCTAACCCGATCCTTACTGATGAGTGAAAGAACCTAGCAGTGAAAAGAAAACCAAAGACTAATATGCACCACCTTAGCACCAGATAAAATGCAACAATTTTCACTCCAAATAAGACCATGTTCTTCTAGTTAAAATTGACGTTAATTGATCCCAAAGTCTCTTACTTTCTATTCTATTTGAAAACATACAACATCGCCATACAAACTGTATTTTTCCTTTAAAAAAGAAAATCAAACAACACTTGTATAAGGAAAGTGGCCCAAAATGTAGGGGATTCAAGAATGGTAATTCAAAAATGTAAATCAACAGCGTCAGATAAATCAGTTATTGGGGCAATTATTAGAGACATTCAAAGCAAAAAAGACCATTTTCAAGAAATCAATTTCCAGTTTGTTCAAAGATCAGGAAATGGTTGTGCCCACGAACTCGCGAAAGAAGCATTAAAAAGGGGAGAAGAACAGTACCTGGAGGGAGCAGTTATAGTCTACAATCGACGCGAACAAGAGGAAAGATGGCCGAGGCACCCAGATTGAAGAGGTTTTCATGGAAGGTTTGCAAAGAAAAGAGATAGCAGGAAATGGAAGATTTTTTTAAACTGGCTATCAATTGGACTGCTGGTACAGAGATGTGAAAAAGGCAACAATTTAGTGGAGACCAGGTATTAGGTCTCCTGCTTTTTAATTTTGTCTTTTGTTTCCTGTAATTCGGACCGATTTTTTTTCATTATTTGGGCCCGCTTTTTCATTTAAATTGTTTCCTTTTCCTAGGACTCAGCCCAGTGTTCCCAAGGAACTGATACCCATATATTGTTGAATTATCATACATGTTCAATTATAGGTTATCATACAACTGAAATATTTTGCAACCGAAACTTCAAACCAAAACCAAATCAAAAACCCAAAATCAAAATTGAAAGTGAAAGCCTGAATTGACTCTAAACTCCAAATAGAAAACCTTAACTCAAAAATCCAAACTTAAAGCTTTTAACATATATGGGTAACTACATTTATGACTTTTTAAAACCATCTATTTTTTTTCATTTAAGTACAACTTCGAATGGACTTGAACACTTTCTGTTGAACAAAATATGATATCTCCAATAATATGTTTTTCTAGTTAAATTTAGTTCTACTTTAAAAGAAAAAAGCTCTCGAAGTAACAATCCATATAAACTAGAAAACTTAAAAATTATGAACAAGTTATGACGATTTTTAATATTTTTAGTCTCAAATCTTAAACTTTTGATTACAATTTTTAATAACGAAATTTCTAGATATAAATTATATTTGAACTTTAAATTACCATTCTTAAAACTGCAAAATATTTCAACCAGCATAAAATTTTAGGAGTAATGACGGAGACCAACACAACATTATACATTGAAGCCAATGAATACTACCAGAGTTGTCATAGGATGTGTTCTATGAGGCATTTGAATCATTATTATTCAAATATTAGATAATTAATTATATATATTTAAAATATTAAATATTAAATATATTTTAATTTTGCAATCAAATTATTACTCAAATATTAAAATAATTGAGACAAATTTTGTAATAAATCGACCTTGATGGGATAAAAAATTAGTTAACTAATATTAATTAAAATTTCATTAATAAAATTGGACGGCTCGACGTAAGTGGGATTTAATTCTAGTCTATTCTAAAATCGTTGAAGTATAACCATTTCCCAAGAATAGAAATGGCACCTAGTATTCTCTCCTTTGCCGAGGAGTATTCATGTCACGCTTCAAACCGAGACAATAATATTTGATAAAAGAAATGCTAACACTAAGTAATAGAAACCCATCATCTTCCATTCTCCCACGCAAATAATATTTGATAAAATAAATGCTACTTAAATCTATGGAAGATTGGAACCCAAAACAAGAAACCAATGAAATCAATACCTGAATAAAGGTACAATGAAGAACAATGAGCAAGGTTTAATATTTTTTGTAACTTCGATTAAGCAATGAAAGCACAATTATGGCATTTCAATTCCACTCAATTTATAGATTGCTCTATCCTTCTTATCTGACCAAGCCAGTTGCGTTCTGGGCTCACTTTATCAGTGCGGAACTTTGGGTATAATATGCTTCTAACAACAGAAAACTACAAAGTCCTCTAAAGGTTGAATGTGTAGTACAGTTGAAATGGAGTTTATAGTGACATAAATGAGTAAACAGTGCAGATCATCCCAACAGGACGTGTAGCTTTGCTAAGACTGAAAATATGACCAATATGGAGCCTATTGCGAAAGCGTAACAGTTGATTTCAGGAAAGCCAATCGGTTTTTGATCAAATTAATCTTCTATTCTGCTTCTGCTGCTTTTTCCTGAACCCCACGGACAACATCCTTGGGAGCTTTCTCTATGAACTGCAGTAGCAATTGCAGGCATCAACAAGCATAGGAGAATATGAAGCTTGTTGGAGAAGAAAAGGCCATCAGTTGACACATCCTAAGAAGACTTACGCGAGTAAACAGTGAACTATCAATTAATTTTAGTAGCAATGTTGAACACGAACAACAGCTAGTTCTCATGATACACCAAATTGAAGTGTGCCAAACTTTTCCAAATGCTTTATAGCACATAAACTTTCCCAATTGATTTAAAAAAAAACAACAGTTTGAGCTTCTCCCTAAAGTTAATTTTATGAAGTTCTCTGGGTAAGTGGCCCCACTAAAGTTGACACATAATAAACAAAATGCCATAGCAAACATATTCAGGAATCCTCTCCATGAAACTCTGACTACTACAAAGTAGTGTTGTTTTTAAGTTCCGTGCCTTGTTTTTTCCTATTTTAATCCGTACATTCAGTCATGTTTGACAAGCTTAAGCACAGTGGTCACTATTACCATTTGTGCCAAAGTAATGTGCAATATTAGTGCATCTACATCTATGACAAAGTAAAGTTCATACTTTAGGAGAGTTGAGGCGAGCTTTAAGTCCCTCATACTCCGTTTGCATCTTTGATAGGCGCTTGGTAAGGCGTTGCACTTCAGCAGAAATATCAACCATATCAGCAAGGGGAAGATATGCCTCCAGTCCTTCACTTGCAATAAGGTGAACTGATTGTTTTGCATCCTCTGCAAGTATAAATACATATAGATGTCCAACATTTAATATATCAAAGAGAATCAATAGGAAGTACTATTAGTTAAATGATTATGCAAAGCATTTCTTTGTCCTAGGACCAAAGCATATATGGTTCAAAGTAAACATGCCTGGAGGAGAATCAGTGAAATGAATATTGTCTAAATCTAGCTTGGATAAGAGAGCCAAAACCTCCTTCTCTTCCTGCATCAAGAGGATACAACCTATCAACATTGATTTGCGGATATGCTAAGAATACAGATACTTAAGACATTAGCATTGTTCGTTAAGCCATTCCTTTTTCCGCCTTTGGTGGGCACATTAAATCTAGACTTGATAAGGTGCTCATCAATGGAAATTGTGTTCCAGCGAATTTTATCCAAACTTAATATTAGCATGAATGAAAAGATTCAAGAATATGGTAAACTAAATGAGTTTAAATTATAAAAATTATATTAACAGAAAACGTGGTAAACACTACAAAGCCCACACCTGCCACAGTTCCTCAGTTACGAATGGCATGAATGGATGTAATAATTTCAGTATATTCTCGAAAACATAGAGTAGAACTGTCTGAGCTACCAAACCAACTGAATCATCTCCAGAGTGGTAAATGCGAGCTTTACTGGCCTCAATATACCTATGCAAACAACAAAAACATAAATCCCAATCATGGGTTGCAGATCTAAAGACTGTACATGTAACACAAAAATAACTACAGCTAATCAGAGTAAAAATTATACCAGTATTTTTTGCAAAAACCAAACAACCATGACAGGTATTTCATGTATGTGTCAACAGCACATACTGATCCAACTTACAATAGAATTCTAGTAATGATAACAATAAAATAACACACACTATCCACCAAATGAAGTTTACAACTTTAACCTTAGAAAAAAAGGGCATTATGTGCTATATAACAACAGCATAAACTTCATTACTTTTCAGTTTTCATGATCTGTAAATGGCATAAAATCCAGACCCTAATGGCATAAAACAATAGAACTACGTTCTATTAGCAGAAAGCAGATTATAAAAGAACATTCTACAAACCAGTCAGCAAAATCACCCCAAAAGAAATCATATATTTCTCTCCCAACGTCCCCAAAGAAATATTTGTTATAACTCTCAGTGACAGCATCAATAAGCATGTGCAGTTTTGAGACCTGAAAAATGAACAACAGTACTCAAGTAACTTCTCTGTAGCATTCAGAAAAAGAATAATCTGGGTATGTATGAATTGAGGTAACTTGGCTCCACTATACAGATAAATAGATGGTGGCGAAACAAGCACAGTATTTTTTTCTTACCACCCAACATTCTGGAAGAGGAAGCCTTAGAAGATACCCCTCCGTGTTAAACTGAAAAGGAAAGTTTACCGATTAGATGATGCCAATCTTCTTAGGAACAGGACATTGTGATGATGTCAAAAGAGAATTTAAGTTACACCCTATGCAATAATAATAGATTTCTTTTCTTCTGAGAGTAATAACAATAGTTACAAATGCAAGCATAACTCAGATTAATACTGTTGATAGTACAATCAACAAACACAGTGAATACCCCACCTATCCAATAATTAATAATATATATGTGCCATCGAAACAGTATAAGTTCCTTTGCAATGCTATCGAAAGAAGCTAAACATATGTCACAATAGCAACCAGTAGAAAATAACAAATCAACAAGACAAATGCTTAGAAATACAATGTAACAGACAGTGAACGGAAAAATGGAAGTGAGAAAGAACAAGTGCATCTGCATGTATGTTGCAGTGGAAGGAGAATGCACCATGCATCACAACAAGTAATAGCTCCAATACAACAATAGGAAGGGATATGTAATGTTAGATGGTAACGCCAAAAAGAATACCAGATCATTGGCAGAACAAAAAGATGAGCAAGACATGTAGAGGTTCCAATGTCACAACAAAATTGGAAAGGAGACCTAATTTTTATCGCACTTGACAGCAAGTTGCAAGAAGTATGGCATGTTTAGGTCACCCAACCCTGATACATGAGCACTGGAAGAACTGACACAACCATTTCAAATTAGAGGTTATTACTCCGAACAGAGTAACAGATGACACACTTCAGCATATTGTATTTTGACACCAATAAATGTGATAAACGCAAAGAAATGCCAACAAGTAATGCCCCATGTTAATAAATTGTAGATCCACCTAAACTAGTAGAATTTATACTACAATAATAGGGAATCGGAGACATCTTGTACTTGGAAGAGGATGCAGATACATCTATATCTATTTCCAACTCCATTTATACCTGAAGGAGTAGTCTATATCTGTTTCCATTTGACCCTCTAGTGTCTGGACATCAACTTGTCTGCTCCAAAGCACTATAACGTATATTTCTTAATAAATTTTCATCTGTTGCACCATATCTCCAAACCTGAAACAAATCTGAAATACTGTAAAATACAATAATGAAGACTAAGTGATTATCAGTAAGAAATTTGGGAATAAAACTCTGATTTAAAGAATGACAAATATTGCAAAAGATATATGCGTGAGTATTACAAACAAAATAAATTCATCAAATTTTGAGTTATCTCCTCCATTAATTAGTTTATTTTTGTCCTCTCCAGCAGCAAAATCGAAATAATAAAACAAGGATTAAGAGGAAGAGATCGATATGGTGATTACGATTGACTCCAAGCAATTCAATTCTAGTCCATAGGTTTCCCATAAGAGAACGAAACATTATCTCCCCCAAAAGACAGAGACTTGGGAGTTGAGTTGTAGCTTATATTTTTAGAAAAATTTTAAGAAAACCCATCACCAAAAACCCTTCCAAAACAAAATTTGATTATTGCAAGAACAGAAACCAAACGAAATTAAACTTGAAAAGAAAAATCTGCTAACCTGAAAGTGTAACGCTGTGATAAAAGAAGCAACTTTGAACGCATTTGCAGAGAAAGTGTGAAGGAGATTTTGGGAAGAATTTTCTTTATTTCTATTCGGCCATGATCGGAATGGCCATTCAAAGCATTCAGCACTGAATCCCTATTACGCATTTGAGGGAACCAACCAAACAAAAGCATTGATATTCTTCCAAGAATAAAGAGGGAACCAACCAAACGTGGCCTGATTCTTTTAATCTGAAAACCGAAAACCATGACAAAAGCTAACTTAAAATATTAGTAAAACGAAGCATATATCTGAAACTATAGATAGAGACGCATAAAAAATAAAGGGGCATTGTTTATTTTCAAAAATTACATTCTGGACTAGACTTTTTTATTATTATTTATTTTCAAAAGAATAAATTTTGGAAATTGTTTCTGTTTTTTAAATACCAGTAATATTGGTGTTTGCATTTATTGTTTATTGGTATTTGGGGCTATTTTAAAGTTACTGTTGGGTTTCATAGAAATTGGGTATCAGCACCGCTTATACAGCTGTCCATAACATAAAGGCAAACTTAAAAACAAGGGGATATCCCTGGAATGGGATATACCTAAGCCGGGGTATCCTTCAAAAGGATATCCCCCAACCGGGATATCCCTAGAATAGGATATCCCTTGCTGGAATAAGTACGACAGGTATCCCGGTCCAAACACTTAAAAATCTGAACCGGATGCCAAAACAGCTGAACCGGGCACTAAAAATAATGAACCGGGACGGGATATGATGGGAATATTCTTGGAATAGCCTATCCCGGATCAAGATATGACGGGATATCCCCAAAGTAGAATAAGAATGAAAATTAACCCAGTATTTAATGTCAAATTCTCTGAAAATATTTAAAAACTCAGTATGATTTAATTAGTGTTTTCTTATTCCTTCAAAAATATAATGTTTTTACTTGTTGAAAAAGGGAAAATGAGGAGACGATAAAAGGGAAAGAAACAAGAAAATATTTCCATTTATTTTCTGCTAATCAGTTAGGGTTTTAGGGTAGATACTTATATAGTTGTTAGAAACATATCTTCACTGTAAAATCTCATAAATAGGACTCAAAGATTTCAAGAAAATGTCCTTAAATACAGAAAACAAACAATCAAAAAATAAAAAATAAAACACCTAACAGGCGATAAACTAACAAAAAAATGGCGACATCACAAAATTTAAAAAGACGAATATAAGCAGTGTTTCATAAGGCTGAACACCAAAACGAATAACAAAAACACACTGAAAAATAAAAAGAAGAAGCATAAATCTGAAAACTAAAACAGAGATGAAAACCACAATACCCACAGAAATAAAAGAAGATAAGCATAGGTCTGAAACTAAAAAAGACGTGAAAAGAAAAAGTTAGTAGAAGTGAAAATCATACCTGAAATTGCAATCCGATGAAGAAGGGGATTTCAATGTCCTGCTGTAGTAAAGAAAGGGAGGAAGAGAAAATAAATAAAAACAAAAGAAAAAGAAGGTAAAAATCAGAATAAAGGGAGACAGAGTAGACACAATTTACAGGAGAAAGAAGGGTCTCTCATCAAGAATTTAGAGAGACGTTGGAAGCTGTTTAATGTATCATTTAATTATCAAAAGACACTATGATACCTGTAGGCCTGGTCTGACCTGAACTTGGACAATGTTAAACTCACAACAGTGATTTAAAACCAGGCCAAAAATAGGATGAAAACTTGTAAAGTGAATACTCAGGAATGTGTCACTGAGTGAGCAAAGAATCAATCATAATAGCAGGATGAAAACTCAGTGTTTGAATTGATTGCAACTTGTTAAAGAGTTTTTTTTTTCAAGAAACACTTCCTTGCGAATGTCAAATATCCGGTATGCCCTCAAGTTTCGGCAGATGGCCAAGCCATGACTGTCGGAGAACTTGCATTGTCCCCCACACTTGCTTCACTTGAAGGCTGCCTCCTCTTGCGTGGAGGGCATGCAGTGGAATTCCCATCATTGACCTTCAAGTGATCCATTTTCCATTCACGGATTTCATACATGTGGAGCAGCATTTCAAAGGTCCATATATCTGTGCATATTACAAGCAAAGTTCATGATGCTTTAAAAGAAAAACTGCTTGAACAAGATAGGATAACTTGTTTCTAATATGTTACCTGTAAAGTCAGATCTAAGAGTTTCACATGAACGTTGCACTTGTTCGATGCAAGGTGAGAAGGAACACAGAGTTCCATCTTGTTTCAACATGTTTCAAGCTGAAGGAATGGTTAGCCAAGGTTGCGGTAGGTCCAGAAATACGGAGTCAGCCAACCCAGAAAACTGATCGGAAATCCCTCACCCTGAATATCTCGGACTCCCACAGTGACTAAAGCGCTTATTCCAGTCCTCTCTGTTGAAGGAGTGAAAAATCGTAAAACATTCCTTCTTTCGCGAACCAACACAGAAGAATCAAAGAAAAAAAAAACAACCATCCTTTGATCTTTCTATTATCAATTAGACAAACAGAAACCATATAATGGGACAAAATATGCATCATAAATGAGACCTACGCAAGGTTCCATAAAACCAAGATAATTTTGAGACTATGAAGCATGACAGCAACAGAATGTCGATTGAAGAATACATCTACCTGAACAGACTTTAGGGAAAAGTACATTCGATCACACATGCACACCTGGTGCATCTAGATACATTTTAATGTAAGGCGAGAGGTGCAAAACAAAAACCCAACTACTTCAAGTTCTATTAAGTTTCTTTTTCCTTTTAATTAATGTGCATAATATTTGAATATCCAACAACAGGCAAGAACAACATGGGATCATAAGGAAATCATGCAGATTGGTCTATTAATGAAAAAAAATTTTGCACGTTTTGTAGATAAGCTGGATCACAATTTAGAGTTTATTATCATAACTATATATATTAAACTTGGTATATAAATGGATAGACACATATATCTTATGCCTTACTGCACTTAGGCAAGCTCCTTTTTTAAATTTTTTGCCCCCGCACCTCAGGAAATAAAAGAATTTTAGCACCTAGAATTCGCCTTGTGCCCTTGACCATACAAATTCTACCTATCAGTCATAATATTTTCTGGTACTTTGTTGTTATTAGAGGAAACTTCCTTGCACCTTCTTAAGAAATAAGAAGACATGTTTAACAAAATTTCTAGACAAAATTTCATGTTCTTGCGCATATTAGAATAGCATATTAAACAAAATCATATTGAGCTCCAAACTTCTTGATTGTACTCCATTCCAAGCTAGAGACAACTCCCAGCTAGATATCCAACAAAAATATTTTGAAAGAAATACTAATCATACAACGCCAGTATGCTTACTTGGATTTTGTCGATACTTCACTTTTTTTTCTGTGCATTGAAATTTTAATAGTTAAAAAAAGTTCAAGTGTCATTCAATCAAACATTAGCAAACAGGATAGAGAGGATTACCGAGTCTATGGCAATAGAAAACCGGATTTTTCCACCTCCTACCAGTCCTACAAACAATCAAAAGCAACAATAAAAAAATACCCAACAAAAACCATAAATGAATTTACTCAACAAACAATCAAAGCTTATGTTGATCTTTCAAACTTGAAAAGGATTCGCAAAAGATTTACCTTTGCCAAGTTCAATAATTGAATTGTACAACTTATCCATATGTTTAACTTCCCTAAAAACATTAGCAGTACTCGAAACCAAAGCTTCATTGGAAAGAGCTGTGGAGTTTCCACTCCCTGCTAACTGATCCTTCCAACCAAGTGGATCACTGTAACAATCTAAAATTATTAGAGCCAAAAAGAAATTCACTGTTTATCCGATGAAGCGACGTCAGTTCCTTTGTTTTTCAGCAAATCCAAATAAAACGATGGATTCCGGGAAAATGAAACGACGACAAGGCCTCTGCAACATATAATAACTAAATAATTACCCTAATTTCAAGTTAATAAATGTTAACAAATTTGTTTTTCGAGAAGAGAATAAAAGGAAAGCGAACCGTGACTACGATTTTCCTGCCAAAATGGAGGAGAAGTGCTGAGAAAGCACGTGAGAAAACACTTGTAAGGCAAAGGGAGAAGTGACGGAGTCCTTGATGGTGAACGCAGGCGCCAGCTCGCCTTCTGGAGCTCCGTCTCTTAGTGCTCTGCAAATTGATTCCGCCATAGCTACTGGCTTTGGTGCTACTGACTTGGTTTTTTTTCAAAAAACCTCTAGAGGAAAATACGAGGGGATCCCTTAATTTCTTTATTATTATTGAAAAAAAATATGAAATATGTTTTTATTTATTATATATCTAGCCATTTAAAGTTCCAATTGCATTCTCTATTGAAAAATAATAATAAACAAAAAAAATATCTCTTTTCATTTATTATTCGTTCATGTATACATTACTATTTTATATATTTACTTTTTATTCTTTTGTTCAAAATTTACAGTCTCCAATATTTAAAACCACAAAATAGTTTAAAGAACATAAAGTTTGGATGACTTAAAATTAACTAAAAGTCATGAAAATTTTGAAATAAAGAATATAATTTTTATTTCATTTTAATATTATTTTATATATATTATGTTATATTAAGTTAGACATTATATTAAAATAATTTTTAAATTTTTTTGTTCAATTCTTTTACTTGTATATATTATAAAATTGTAAAATTATAAAATGTCTTTAATTACTAGAAAGATTATCACACAACCGATATTTCTTGCAATCGAAACCTCAAACCGAAGCTAAATCAAAATACTTAGAAATTATAAAAAAAAAAAAACTCTTCACCTTTGTGCCAAAGTTGGACCATGACAACCATGTAAGTTAAATTTTTATTGAGCTGAAGAGATTGTTGTTAAATTTTTTTATCAAATTAATTACAAGTAATTACTAATTTAAATGAGATGAAAATTATTAATGAAAATTTTAATAAAATGATATTTAACTTATATCTAAATCAACAAATAAAATTACTAAACTAACTTTCTTCCTTCTTACTAGAATTAACGCAAATAGATTGAAACAATGGTAGAATGATTCATGAAAAATTATTTTATAAATTAGTTGTTTTATTGCGCACGCGCAGCCTGTCAAATACTCTAACCTTCCCTATATGTAACCATACTCCTAAACCCATATTTGGTAAAAAGACTGAGTATTAGTTTTCAAGATTTTCCCTAGATTAGTTTTAATATTAGACGATAGGTGGTTAACCTACCTAGCTCAAATTGGTTAGTGGCTAGTCTACTCATTTAGGTTTTTGTGTCTAGCTTGTTTGGTTTCTCATCTAGCATGTTATGACAGGGGTTTTTGCCACGAGTGGTTTTGTTGAATTCTTTGATGAATGAGACGCTTGTGCGACAAGTGTTTCTTCTATAGGAATCATATACAATTTTATCCATCCCTTTACTCCACATTGAACCGATAGACATGTTAGTTTGGGGGCACTCCCCTAACAATATTTTATTCTTCAAAACACAGCTATTCATTGCTCTTATTGAACCCTATATGTTATGGTCCACTTAGGGCTCTTTGGAAGGAAATATGAAAACTAAGCATGTTACTAAACGGTGAACTAAATGAGCCCTCGAGGACCAAAATATAGGGGACACACGGCCGTGTCACCTGGCTGTGTGCCACACACGGCTGAGACACATGCCCGTGTCTCATCACGTGTGGTTAAAATTCCTCAGATTTTATTATTTATTATGTTTGAAGGTCTAAGCATATTAATAAATTGTAGGACTAAGCATATTAAATCATATAAACCATGAATTAGATAGCACATCCATTAAGCAAAGTAAGATTCTATGCTTCATAAACCACAGAACTATAGGTTATCCAGATCATAGAGAATATGAAGATTTCAGGAATTAATGTCTTCATTATATTTAAGAATTTGTCAAGATAAGTTATCACTAAAGGATACTGTGAGCATTGGAACTTGGAATCATCATTGTTTGTAGAAAAAGATTGCTTTTTACACAATCTTATAGAAGATATTCTTGACGGCATATGAAGTGGAGCAGCTGCAGGCCTCGAGACATACGGAGGTGTTTCATCACTTTCCACATCCCCTTTGGTGGAAGGCCAAACACGATCTGGAATGCGTGTGATCCCATAGTCAAAATGGCATTCACTTCCAACCTTTAAGAGACTACAAGAAAACCAAACTTCAAAAACTATAGCTAAACAGTATAAGTTCCTTTGCAATGCCATTGAAAGAAGCTAAACGTATGTCACAATAGCAACCAGTAGAAAATAACAAATCGGCAAGACAAATGCGTAGGAATACAATGTAACAGACATATTGACTCATACATATAGACTTCTTGGGCACATGACTGAAATTGGTTGTGCTTTTGGACCCATTTGTTGATTCTTTTATAGCACGACTGCTTCAAAGGTTTAGCTAGCCATTGTTGACTATCTGGGTCTTTTTTATGTGGCGACAGTTGAGGTGTAGGAGATTGATCTTGGACTTTAGGAGGCTGTGGCTTTGGCCTTCCTGTAGAATAATCTACAAGATAGACAAACTTGCCATTGTCTTCTCCTAAGGGACCGATATCTGGATCTCCATTCATCCATCGTTTATAAAATTCTGACTAGGTTGACTTCTTGCGATTTTTCTTCCTGCGGGATCTCTGGATCTCCTCATCTAGATCTTCAAAAAATTTATTTCTACAGACATCACAGGAACAATTTAGATCTCAAGGTCAATGTCCTGTTTTAGGATCTTTAAAGAAATACAAAGACTTTCTATTAGACTGGAAGCTCTTTATAAGAGGTGCTTCTGGGCCTGGTTCTGAATCATCAGGCTGCAGCGGTTGTAACATCATCCGAGTGGAAAAAATTGGTGGAGTTGGAAATTAATTCAGGTGACTGTGGTCAAACTTGATTTCACTAGTTCCATAAGATCTAGTGATGATCTGGCTTTTAGTTGAACGGCTCAGTTGATCATGCTGGTGGATCTACTCATAGTTTGTTACCTATTTTTCTGGAAAAAGCTTTAACAGCTCCTGCTTGGGTATTTGTTTTGGAACATAAACACAATGTGACTCTTCTCTTGTATTGACAGAAATGAGAAGAGAATCTTCTGATCCTTGATTTGATAGCTTGGATGCATGATCTTGGACTCTGTAAACTATTTGATAATGAAGAGTCGCTGTAACTGCCGATTCTACAATCTCTGCTCCAATGATCTGAATTTAGACCTTAAGAGTATCCATTAGATTTGGATCTTGCAAGGACATGGTAAAATTTGGGAACAAGGTTACCATGGTAATTCCTGAGTTAAGAGTGGCTTCAATTGTTCCGATGCAGGCATCTTGGTACCGTTTGTACCTGGAATCAAGGAGGGCGATTCTGGACACAACAGGTTTCCCTGATGTTCCATGGTAATTAAGGGCTAATCTGATTGCTCCAAAATAGATATGAGAATATCCATGCTGACTCCATTCTTGTGGGAAATTTGAAGGAATTTCAAGAGTAACAAACTGTTCCTCTTGTCCACCATATATAATGTGATTGTCAAACTTTGAATACTGTACATATTCACGAACATTTTTTTCTACTGGTGCTGATTAGAGACTTGATACTTTTAATAGGAGAAAAAAGAGGGTTTTTGATATGTGGAATAAGGATTTACAAGGGGTAGGTCTGTAGATTGAACTTTTTCTTCTTCAGTGAAGTATTCAACTTCATATAGTCATAAGGGTTTAGACTCACTTATGAGAAATAAGTTTTATGGATCCATGCACTAGGGAAAGCTCCCAGTTGTATGGCCGGACCATTTTGCATGAAGTATTGAGGCTTATAAAAAATGATTAAGATCCATTAGACTCTTGTATTTTTGAGAAATTCAAACATGATCATGTTAGCCCATTGTTCTAAAAGTTAGAACCATTTGAAAAAGTTTGCCAGATTTTTCATTTCAGGACTAATTTCATCTTGTATTGCCATCGTCAGGAAGTGTTGGAGATCTGGGATAAAGAACTCAATTCCTACGTGGAATAAATGAGTTAAGTACAAAAACATCCATTTTAATTCTTCAGGGAATTCACCAAACTGGAACTTTAGTGGATGAATGAATGGATATTTAGGGTGAAGACCTAAAGGTTTTAGAAATAATCCTTCAAAATATCAAAAAATGCTTAACTGATATGAAAGCATCATATTCATGGCTTCTTTGTGAAATCATTTTTCTAATATCAGACTTAGAACTTCTGGAGAATGGTCAGTGTGAGAATTTTGGTTGGCAGGGAATAGAAAATGGTAAGGGTGGATTTTGAGGGATTTTCTTTTTACATTTTCCTTTGGAGGAAGATAAAGGTTGGAACATGAAGATTTCAGGTGGTCTGGTAAGGATGTCAGCAAGAACATTATTCTTTCCTTTTATGTGCTTGACATTAAAGGAAAACTTTGAGAACCATTCAGCCCATCTGAGAAGTTGAGGATGAGGTACTTCTTTCTTTTTAAATTGTAACATCTTAGGAAAAGATGACATGTCCATCTCAACAAGGAAATAATATCCTACCAGATGAAATTCAAATTTTGAAATACCTTTCTTGACAGCAAGAATTTCTTTAAAAGTAGAATGGTAATGAATCTCAGCATTTGTGAATCTTCCACTCTTGTATTCGCATAAGTGTCTTTTGATGTTATCTTCTTCAAATAAAATGGCTCCCCAGTATTTGTCACTTGCATCTGTTTGCAAAATTCTTTTTCCTTCTGAAGGGATTTGCAAAGGTGGCAAGTGCTGTAGTTGGCTTTTCAGTTTTTGGATTTCTAAGGATTGTTTAATTCCCCATAGAGGAGGATCTTTCTTCAACATTTTTCTCAAAGGATTTGTAAATTTTGAGATTTTTGGAACAAAATCTCTAAGGTAATATACAATTCCCCAAAACTGTTGAACCTGCTTTTTGGAAAGATTGTCATCTGGAAATTTCTTCAACTCTTCCGCAATGTTGGGATGAGGTTGATATCTGCCATCCTTGATAGTCATACCAATGAATACTATTTCTTCTTTATTAATTTGTATTTTCCTTTCAGACAATATTATCCCATATTGAAGGATAATTTGTTTGAATTTTTCAAGAAGATGTGCATGACTTTCTTGGTCTGGGCTGTATAAGAGGATATCGTCTATGTAGATCAGGGCTTGGTCCATTATGGGTTGGAAAATCTTTATCATGGCTTTCTGAAACAGTGATAGGGCCGTCTTTAGACCAAAAAGCATGATTGTCTATTGGAAATATTTGTTTGGAATGCAGAATCCTGTTTTGGGCCTATCTTTTGGATCAATTCCGAATTGCCAAAATCCAGCTTTCAGATTAAACTTGGAGAATACATGAGCTTTTACAAGGCTTGAGAAAATTGAATTTCTATTGGGCAAAGGGAATTTATCATCTTATAAGAAGTAATTAAGAGGCTGGTAATTGATCACCAGTCTTAATTTTCCTCTACCTTGTTCTGATCTCTTATTGTCATAGACTGCTTCACAAGCCCATTGTGAATCTGAGGCTTTGATCAATCCTTCCTTCTGTAGTTGTTGACATTCTTCTTCAGCTAACTTTAGATGATCTGGGTTCACTCCCATGTGACTAGCTCTTGTCAGATTGATATCTTCATTTTTCTTGAAGGGAAGTTTGATAAAGAACTCAGAATTCTTCCACAAGGGATTTTTACATTTCTGTAGGAACTCTGAATGAGACTCTGCACATGACTTCTCCCTTAATTCTTCTATAATCTCCTGGATCTTCTCAGAATATACTGAGAATAACTTTGGAATAGGCACAAATGGTTTAAACATTTGCTTGTACCTTAATCCTTCTGGCAAAATTCTCAAATGTTTGGCTTTGGTATAAAGATCAAAACCAACAATGAGATTTTTTCCACGGAGTTTTGATCCCAAAACAGTAGTGGTTATTGAGCATGTCGGAAGAATTAGATTTTGATCGGCTTACTTCTCAAATAGGTGATGAAAATCTTGTCTGCTGTTGAAGTAAAATGTCTGGTATAAGGTTCCCACCATCCTGGGGGTAGAATTTTTGGATTCATGATAGTCTCTGCAGCTCCAGTATCAATGAATGCAATTACAATAATTGGCTTACTGTATTTTTCCAGGTAAATAGAGACTAGAGTGTGTGGCACCAAAACTTCAAAGGTTGAAAGACTTTGAGCGTTTGATAGCAGAGAATGTAAGTATGTTTGAGACGTGCCATGAATATCTCATTTGATGAAGATTCAGAATCACTGTATTCAACACTTTGAATTGCACACAGTGATTGTTCATTGGGCTCATCATCAATGGAGAATAGTGATTCAAGATCATCTTATTCAGTAATTTTGATTCCTAATTTTTGTTGTATCTGCTGGATCATCTTGGCTCCTTTTTTGTTATTTGGGCATGATTTCGCATAGTGACCCTTCTGGTTGTAGATGCAACAACGGGCAGATTTTGTAAATCTTGAAGATTTCTTCTTTTTCTTGAGATATCTCCATCTGTATTTTCTCCTCTTGGAATCTTTGGAGAAAATCTCTTCATTCTTCTAAAATGCTTTTTCTTTTTGGTAGGGCAATAACATGACTTGTCTTTTCCACATTTGATACTGAGGTGTGAGTCATTACAGGCCTTATCTAATCTTCTGTCACCATGGAGATAATCTTTGAAGACCTTTCTTCTGTTACACAGATCTTCTAAGGCAATATACGCCTCTTGCTGAATTTCTCCCATGGTTAAGTTGAGAATGCTTTTGTTTTGCCTGTAAAGATTTTGATTTATTGCTACCTGGAGAGGATCTGGTATAGAAGCAACAACTGCTTGCTTGAGGCTAGGATCTAGTCCAAGGGCACAAAAAAGCTTTGTCATTGCATAAAAATGCTTAGACAAGTCTTTTTCTTATACTATGTTCCTACTGTAGAGTGTTTGCGTGTGTGTTTTGCCTGTGGTTACACAAAGCTAGAAATGAATGACAGGAAAAAAATGAAAAGAGACCAAAAGAGAATCCGCGAAGTACGAGAATGGAGGAAGAGAGAATAATGAAAACAAAAAATAAAGATGGAATGCATGGAATGAAGCATGATTTAATCAATAATTAAGGTAGAAAATATATGTATGTATCTAAATAGAAAAAAGAATGTAAGATGAATGATTTAATCAATAGTTAAGGTAGAAAATTGAGAAAAAAAAACTTACACAAAAGTCTATTAAACTACACTGTGGTCCATGGGACCTTGAATTAAATGTGAATTTACGTTTTAATCTTTAAACTATGAAAAATTACAATTTAGTCATCCAACTATTTGAGATTATATATTTTGTTCACCCGATGACATGGCTTTTCTAATTGGTGTATATATCATGTCAATTTGCTTTTAATTCTAAAATATTTAACCTCAACATTTATACACTATGACAATTTAGTCTTAATTTTAAAATTTTAAAAATTAAAAAATTTAAAAAATTTAAAATACTACATAAACTATTTCATTTTATATTAATTGTATAATATGAATTAAATAATATTATAACTGGTATATATATCATATCAATTTGCTTTTAATTCTAAAATATTTAACCCTTAACATTTATACACTATGAAAACATTAAAAAAGCTTACTCTTTTGATGAACCAAAATCTCTTGTTTTAGAATACATTTGAACTTTAAGTTAATATTCTTAAAGCTATAAATATTTCTATGATTATACCTTAAACAGGCCTGCTTGAAGCATGATCTGTGGTGCTCACTTTCGTCCGTACAAATTGAAATGTTATACTATGGTAGTAAATCAGAAAAATAAACTTAAGTTCCATTTCAATGCAAATTTTGACTGGTATCGATCGTATCGATGCGTATTAGGTTGATTTCGCCCGGACGTGTTGAAATTTGGTGTATCGACTAGTACTAAAAAATAATTTTAAAATGTATTTTAAATTTAATTAATTATTATTTATTTTAGATTTGTTGAATTATGGATAGTTTTATACATAGTATGGAATGCTCTTATTATTTAATTTATGATTTTTTTTGTTTATTTTGAATTTGTTTAATGATGGATTGTATTTACTAAGCTTATTAAATAATACTAGATTTTTACACACAAATATTTTATGTTAAAATATTATCTTTTAAATTTTATTTAATGATGAGTTTTGATGAAGTGATTATATACAGACACATTCTTAACCTAACTTTAAAGTGTTTGATTACCATCTGTTAATGTTGAATATGAACAAAAGTCATGGACTTTATTTCTAAAGGGATTCAATCCGTAATTATTATGGAATGGAAAACTATGCGCACTGGTAGTGGTAGTTGGGAGATATTGTTCTATTTATAATGATAATAGTAATCGAGACTGAAAATTGAAAAGAGGTGGCCTGTTTGCCTTTGCCTTTGCCTTTGCCGGTGCGTGCTCCTTGCTCTTTCGTCCCACCTCCGCATATTGAGCCTAGGTTTTCTCCCGCCCCATCAAAAATTTGGTCTTCCCTATTTATTTTTGCAAATCTAAAATTAAAATTAATTAGTTTTGTGTGCAGTGCAGCTTCATTTTTATGGTTTTATTTTATTATTATAGGGAAACAATGGTTTGTTCTACTTTTGTTTGTTTTTCTTATTGGAAGAAAAAGCTAGATCTGTTTGTTAAGATCCACTAATCCTAAGAATTTAAGACCAACAAAAAAAGAGCCTCAAATCATTTTTATCTGATTCAAAACTGAATCACTCAAAATACCAACACAAGATACACACATACGTAGGCATATTTAAAAAAATACGTACATACATTTAAAATATAGAGTGAGATATATTGAAGCATGTGGAGAAGGTTGCGGTGGTGCGAGGCTTTGAAGCAGGGCGTGTCTGCGGCCGTTGGGAGGAGGCTTCCGTCTTCTCCGCTGAACCCGCTGCTGTTGCGAGAAGCGACATTGAGAACCAATTCAGTATTCCGTGGTACAAAAAGTTGGTTATCTTTATCATCTGATGCCAATGCAACCTCAGATTCCAAAAAGGCAGGAACAGGAGTGGACAGCGTAACATTTGCGGAGGCCAAGAAGCTGATGGGGCTGGTCAACGTGGAATCACTCAAGACCAAGCTAGGGATGGAAGGCAAAGAAGTGATCGGCTACTCGGAGTTGTTAACGGCGTGCAAGAGCATGGGCATTGCCAAATCTCTGGACGAGGCCATCGCTTTTGCACTTGTTCTCGATGAGGCAGGCATCGTACTTCTATTCCGCGACAAAGTTTATCTTCATCCTGATAAAGTACCCATCCTTCTTTTCTCCTTTACTCTCTTGAATTATTAGCTTTAGTTTAGCATTGTTTTTTTAAACTGGTATAATTTTTTTCTAAAACTGCTAAAAAATTATTTTGAAAATTATTTTAATTTTGAAGTATTTAGTATTGGATAATGTTAGAGGTCAGATCTTATTATAGTTAGATTTTTTAAATCAACGGTTGCAGCTAAAAGATAAAAATAAAGAAATTATAGCCGTTTGATAAAACCATATCGAACTAGAAAATTGTACTAGTGACCTGTAATTTTTAAATTGGTTACGAATACATTAAAACTAGTTGAATTAGTTAAAAAGTAAACTCATACTTCTCTATGTAAATACTATGTGATATGATCAATGGTGGATTAATATTTCTCTTTTTATCAATGGTTGATTTAAGAAAATTATATGGGATTTCACTTTAATAACATTTTAGATATGTCATCTTGTTAATATATTATATCTTTAATAAAAATGGTACATTCTTGTCCTGCGAATAATATTGGGTGTAAGTAATGTTCTCCATGTGCTTGTTTAAGAATATATTTCTTTCATCATCCATGCATCAAACTAAAGTCATCTAGTACTTGTACAAGAGCTATTCCATTTTCTTTTTATTGACATACGATGATTGGTGTTGTTAAAAGGATATCAATACTTAAAGTTAGAAATGCTCCTACTCTTTCGACCCATCTCAGTTGCTATATAGCAAATGAAATACAAATTTGCTCTATTAGACTATTAGACTTTAGAAAACATTAGTTTACCTTTTATTGTGTTTTAGTAAAATAAAACAAACGAGCACCTATTAGACTATTTAGATTTTTTTTAAAGAAAAAGAAAAACAAAACTTAAATGAAGCTAGTCGCTAATTCTTATTAATATATTATGTCTTACCCAAAAGTTATGCGTTCTTGTCTACCCTATAATCCTTGAAGGTAGGTAATTTTCTTCACTTGCTTATTTAAGAATAGATTCCTCTCCATGCATCAAACATGCACCCTAAAGCCATCTGGTATTTCTACAAGTGTTATTCCATTTTTCATTGAAAGATGGTAATTGGTGAAGTTTTAAGGATTGTTGAGATTTTATGCATCTTTCTATTTATGATGCTCCATTTACACAATGAAATCTTTTTATTTATGCATCTCATTGTATCATCATGTCATGTCACCTCAAGACAGTGAATGAAATTGATGTGGCTTAAGAGAGAAAACAACAACTATAGAAAGAATTAAGATTGAACAAACTAGTAAGAAAGAAGATGGAACTGTAGAAACCCTAGGGTTTAAAAAAACCCCTATAGTTTCTTTATATTAATTCAAATAATAATAATCATGCTAGCAGTTAAGTTTACAACTATTTAAATAGGCTTTTCTGCAAATAAAGTTTTATTCTTAACCCTTAAGAAAACTAATAACCTCCACACTATGACTTGCCTTCAAACTTTTCGGCTTTTTCTCAAGTTCAACATTAAGTATTTTCTTAGCAGAATCTTATTTTGATTGTAGAAACAGAATAACTTCTTATGATGTCTTCATTTAAGCCCTCTTTAAACCGTTTACACATGGCAACTTCAGTCGGGATACACTCTTTGGCATATTTACTTAGCCGAACAAATTCCTGTTTGTACTCAGATACAATCATATTCCCCTGTTTGAGCTCTAAAAATTATTTCTTTTTCTGATCAAGGAATCTCTGGCTAATATACTTCTTTTTGAATTCTGTTTGGAAAAATTCCCATGAAACATGTTCTTTTGGCATAACAAAAATTAAAGTATTCCACCACTGATAAGCTGAATCTTTTAACAAGGATACAACACACTTTAGACAATCAGTCGGTGTATATGACAATTCATCTAATAACCTGATAGTATTTTCTAACCAGAATTCAGCCATTTTTGGATCATCTTCGGCAGCTGCTCTGAATTTTTCTACCTCATATTTACGGATTTTATCTGCCGGAGGCTTACCAGATTTAACAAGTTCAGTACCTTGTGGTATATCGGGAATCGATTAAGGAATAGGAGGGGGAGGTTGTTGTACAGCAGGATTTGTTATCAAATATTCAGTAAACCATTCATTCATCATTTGAAAAAAGGCTTTTTTGGTCTCTTTACCTCGACCTTCAGATACAGGCCTTCTACTACTTGATGTAGCTATTTGAACTGAAGCTTGAGCTTGGCTCTCAACTTCCTCGGTTCAACTCGATTGGATGACATTACTATATGAAAAACATATTTGAAATGGTAATAAGATATTACACTATCACATGTTATATAATAACATGTATAGCTAGACTCGTACATGCTACGTTAGTCCGAGAATCGACTAAACTGTAGCTCTGATACCAATAAATGTAGCACCCCTAACCCGTATCTTTCGTCGGAACAAGTTTTAGAAGCATTACCAGGGTTTACCGATCAGACTCAAATATTTCATACTACTTCACACCCGTGTTTTAGGCCGTGTTGTATTTGAAGTAGGGCACATGGCCATGTCCCCAGCCAGTGTAACTCTCTGACTTGCAATACATTTAAGTACATGGGTCACACGGCCAAGCTACATGCTCATGTGCCAGGCCGTGTGCTTAATTTTGAGCATTCTGTTTTAAAATTTTAACAGTCAGGAGACACACGCCCATGTGCTAGGCTATGTGTCACACACGACTAAGACACACGCTCGTGTCTCTGCCCGTGTGGACAAAATAAGACCATTTCCAAGTCTTATTCTTCACCCAATTTCACTTTCCACCTATATAAGCATTTAAACACATTCAAGAGCCAATTCAAAACATTTAAACCTAGCCAAATCCAAGTCTTATGCATGACATATTAATACATATGATCAAAATGTCCAACTTACCAAGATAGCCTAATACTTATAAACAAGTTTTACCAAATACACTATCATAAACGAATATCCAATATACTTATATGATTTTCCTCATTCAACCCTTTAAGCATACTCATCAAGCATATTAAGACTATTTACATATCAAAACATATCATTTAATAGCCATTCCAATGGCTAATTTTAACCAACATTAAATTGCTATCAACGGTAACATTTAACCTATACATGCCATTATTACCAAAATTAGTTTACTATTTATATATATACCGAAAAGTCTGGGGGATAGTGTAATGTAACTCCGACTAGCTTTCAACCTTTACGAGCCTCCGAGTACTATAAAATAGAGGAAATAAGATAGAGTAAGCACTTACTTCTTAGTAAGTTCGCATAACGGGAAATTAACTTACCATTCATTTACTTTTATAATAATCATGCATAATACATCCAAAGTAATTTGGCAATTAGCCTAACACATATAACCTCAACAAATATGTTAGTCATGTATTTCATATAAATAACAAAAACAGGGATAAACTCATCAGGTATCAAGTTTCTAAGTATTTCATGCATATACAGATAATAGTTTTATTTTGATTTCACAAGTTCCCATGTCAGAATTTCACCCGTTTAATCATTTGAAATCTTGACGGATACTTGGGTAGAACACCTAAAGTGTACAATACTATAAATCAGTCAATTCATATCTGGGAGTGCTTTTATTAGCACTTAAACATAAAGCTCTCTCTCAAGCACTATAACGAGAAGCTCATTGAGCCTTGTAACGGAAGCTTATCTGGGCAATATAACGGAAAGCTCACAAAAAGCCTATAACGAGTAGCTCTAAAGAGAAATTAACGGGTAGCTCCGAAGAGTAATTAACGGGAAGCACCGGATAGTCATATAATGGGATGTTCAAGCGTGCACTAACGGGAAGCTCACAAAGAGGCTCTAATTGGGAAGCTAACGAAGAGCCACATAACGGGATGCTCATAAGAGCTGCGGTGTGCCCACAACACATGTAAGGTCATAACCGGTCGGGATGCTTCGAAGAGCATTTAACGGGAAGCTCGCAAGAACACTATAACGGGAAGCTTGAGAGGGCTTGTAATGGGACGCTCTTTCGAGCTAGGGTATGTCCTCAACATGTGTAGGAACACTACCATTTCAGGAAACAGAACCCTGTATCCATTGAATCTCATTATCCAAACGGGACTTATTTATTTATCAAAGATTTTCAGTTACAAGATCAATTACATACACATATATGACAATTACATAATTTATATATTCAACACTCAATATAAACATATAAATATGCACTGTAACACCCCTAACCCGTATCTATCGCCAGAATAGGGTTATAAAGCATGACCGGAGTTTACAAATTAATTTACAGACGTTTCATTTCATCAAGCATTCAAATTTATAACCAATCAAAATCAAAACATTAATGAGCTAACGTTGGCCAATTTAACTTATACATGCCATTATTTCCATAATGAAATCATCCAAAATTAGCGATAGAATCAGTGGATAGTGTGATATATCTCCAACAAGCCCCCAACCCAATCGAGCTTTCGATAATCATTTCAATACATCTAATAATTATACATATTACCAATAATAATTCAATTGCAATAATAAAACACATATTTATATAATATTCATCACCAAATAATATTCACTTTAATTAAAATTATACTGAATATAATTCATACGAACTTACCAAGCTAAATTACGAAATCCCAAAATTTAGGGACATTTTGGTAATTTTCTATTTTCTCAAATTTTCACCCAATTTTGATCTAAATTAATATTTCATTCAATTTATTAATTTAAATAATAAAAAATTTATTTCATGCAATTTGGTCACTTTTGACATTTTTACAAATTTACCCTAAAGCTTCACATTTGTTCAATTTAGTCCCTGAACTTAAAATATGTAAATTAGCTATTTTAAAATAATCTCATATTATCTAAATATTCACATATATTTTTCCTCCTCCTCCACTCCATTCCATATCCTTCAGATATACATAATACCACTATTTACTTGTTTACTCATAACAAGCTATTCACTTGACTCATGGTCACTAAATTAATTATATCTTAAGCTACAGAACTTAAAATTGAGATCCGTTTATTTTATCTAAAACTAGACTCACATATATTCTTACCATAAAATTTTCAGAATTTTTGGTTTAGCCAATAAGTACAGTTTATTCTTTAAAGTCATCTCTATTCTGCTATCTTACAGTTTCGACCCTTCTTCACTAAAAATTAATTATCTCCTCGTACGAGATTCGAATGATTTTACCATTTGTTTCTATTGAAAATAGACTCATTAAGGATTTTAAAATATAAATTTAAGGCCATAATTATTTTTCTCCAATTTTTTATAATTTTCCAAATTCAAAATAGGGGATCCCGAAATCATTCTAACCTTGTCTCACAAAATTTATTATATCTCATGATTTAAAATTCCATTACTTACATTGTTTCTTCTAGAAACTAGACTCAATAAGATTTAATTCCTTATTTTTCATCCTTTAATTCAATTTCCACAATTTATGGTGATTTTTCAAAGTTAACCTCATCTTTGCTATCCAAAACTGTTTTAGTGCAAGATGTTGATTACTAAGTTTATAACTCCCTTATTCCCTTTCTCTATAATATTTCCCATCACTTTCACTTATTTTCCTTCACTAATATATCAAGAACATAATACCTTATATAAGAAGACTCTACTATAACATCATTTCCATGCTTTTTCAATAATATCAAACTTAAAAATATATGGAAATCTTGATGTTCTTACCTTGTTCTATTAGTTTCAAACTTTAACTTGATTTCTCTCTCCTCCAGCTTCTATTTCTTGAATCTAACATGATATTTTAGCTCCCCATAGTCTCCTTGTTATCTTTCTCTCTTGATGGATATGAAAATTCTTTTGATTTCTAAGTGAAAATGGTGAGTATTTGGTGAAAGGACCAAATAGTAAAGAAAGCAAAACTTTCTTTCTTTCTCTCTTCTTCTCACGTTGCTGCATGGGAAAAATGGTGGGATGGTGGTTTTTTTTCTTTCTTTCCACATATATATATATATATACTAAATAAAATAATAAAATATTATTAAAAAAACCAAATTAAATATTATAAACTAATATTTATTTATTTATCTAAAATATCTCCAACATCATCATTGCCTTCTAGATTTCTCTCTCCTTCTAATTGACTATTTTTCCCTTCACGATCTTTTAAAATTCCATCCTTGAGTCACCACTTAATTTGGTAAAATTACGATTTAGTCCCTCATAATTCTTCACTTATTCAATTTGGTCCTAATTCATCCATTTTCCTTAGTTTCTAGATCATTCCACCCTTAAAATATTTGCACAATTAATCCTTCAACTTTTTCATATTTACACTTTAACCCCTCAAATTTTAAATATTTACTCTTGGGCAAAAAACTTTTCTCACTTTTGCGAATTAGTCATTTCTTGCATTAATATGTCATAATATACTTCCCAATGTTGACATAAATTAAAATTTTGCTTTTTGTGACTTTATTTCCTTATTTAACTATATCAAGTATACCTACTTTCTTACTGTAGTAATTTTCGGGATATTACATACACAATTAAGTTACACAAACTTACCTCGACAATTGTTCGTGACTTGTAAACTACTAATCCGATACTTTTTCTTTTCCACGATCTAACTCCGTTTTTGAGGTATTTGGATCTATACGAGTAAAATTAACATCAATTTAATATAATTTAAATTCAATTCAATCCAAGTCACATCTTAGGCAAAATTATCGTTTTGCCCCTATATTTTTAATCAATGATGATGTCGTCCCTAGGCTCGAAAAATAAAATTCATGCAATTTAATCCTTATCCCAAGCCTAGATATTTTCATATATATCAATATCAGCCCATGAATTCCATGAAATTTCAAAATTTTTCCATGAATTCAACAACTATTCAATTTAATCCTTAAATCATGATTTCATCCAAAATCCTTTAATAAAATACCTTTATATATCCATCAACATCTCAATTTCGTCATCTAATAACTAAAATCATATAAACTTATCAATGGTATCTTCCAAAACTTTCAACAAATTCAAAAACTAATGAAATGGTTAGTTGGACCTAATTGTAAAAGTACCAAAACATAAAACTTTCAAGGAAAGAGCAAGAATCAAAATCTACATGAAGAAAATATTGAAAAACCAACTTAAACCTTCTTCAATGGTTGTTTTAGAACTGAAAAATGATTATGAAAATGTATAGAATTTCAATTTCCCTTTTATTTCACTTAAATTTGGTAAAATTTACAATTTTGCCCTTATTTCACATCAATTTCTTGATTTTTCTATGCTTATGCAGCCTCAACCATCCCATGTGGATCCAATTGCCCTTTTAGTCCTCATTTATTTACTATTTAGAGTAAGTTTTGCACAATTTTCAATTTAGTCTTTTTTTAATTAATTTGGCAAAATACTACTTTAATGAAACTCGATAAATATTTATAAAAATATTTACGGCTCGGTTTATATGATCGAGATCATGATACCTCTTTTCTAAATCACCTAACCTAATAAAGCATTGTAAAACACATTACTAATTCAAAAATATTTTACAAACCACATTTAGGTCGTAAATATTAAATAATAAATATTTACGAGCTTATTTGCCAGATTTGATGGTCTCGAACCACTGTTTCCAATATCACTAAAAATCGGGCTGTTACACATTTTAAAGGTGTATTAGAAGACCTCTTGGTCAAAGTTAGACAATTCATATTTTCTGTGGATTTTGTGGTTCTTGACTTTCAGGAAGGTCTCAAGATTCTCATTCTATTGGGAAGAACTTCTTAGCAATATCCAAGTCTACCATCAATGTAGAAAAGAATAAGTTGATTATGAAAATCGATGGTAAATAAATTTGTAAAACAAAATGCTAAAATGGTATCAATACTAAAGGTAAGTATCAATACCTAAAGGAATGTATTGGTACTTCAACCCTAGAATCGATACTTCTCAAGTTAATTTAATTTTTCTTAAACTTTGAAGCTCCAAATGGCATCAATACCTAGCAGGGGTATCGATACTTATTTCTGAAATTTTGAAAATTTTACAGATTGGTCTTTATTCATGCTCGGGTCAACTTGAGAGCTTTTGTAAGCTCGACATTACAAACTTTAAAAATGTTTCAAATTAGTCCAGGTTAAATTCTATGTTGATTTTAGAGCATACATAGGCTTGTGTAAGGCTCGAGCAAAGTTATATTTGGTGATTATTGAACTGAATTAACTATGATTGTATGAATTATTTTTATACTGAATGTTAATTGTCCGTTTTTACTTTGGCAATAATTGTAGCATCTTGTAACTCAGACCTAACAATCAAATTGGGTGAGGGGTGTTACACTTAGTAAAAGGTTGGGATACATATAACATGCCATTAAGGTTATATGCAGGCTTAATTTGGGATTTTATAGGTTATAAAGATGTCTAGCATTTTTTGCAGATTCTAAGGTTATATATATCATTGGTTTAGTGTAACACCCCTTACTCGAGATCGTTGCCGGAGTCGAGCACGAGGCGTTATTTGATTTAACTTACCAGTTTGGAGCATAAAAAATTACTTCTAAAATTAATTTGGTCATGTTCAATCAATATGTCCCTAAAAATGACCCTCGAGACCCTAAAACATTCAATGGAAATGATTTGGGTCCAAACCATAAACACTAAAATTTTTTCGAATACTTAAACAAATCAAAAATAACTTATATCACTATTCACAGTAAAGTTGTCCACTCGCGCGACAGTCACTAATTTAATTATAACTAGAGTTACGAAACTAGAAATTTAGATCCGTAAATTTTCCCTGAAACTAGACTTAAATATCTTCTTACTATAAAATTTCCAGAATTTTTGGGCTAGCCAATTAGTACATAATTCATATAATGTCCTCGTTTGTTTCTTTTGAAAGTAAACTCAATAAGGAAAATAAAGAAAATAAGCATGAAGCTTAGTAAGTTTACAAGTAAATAAATAACAACATTTATCATAAATAATCATACTCATAAATTTCATCAAGCATTAGGATCTTTACTCACTTCTTTACTTACTCACTTACTTGTTTACTTACTTGCTTACTTAAATAACTCATGATTATAACTTACTCCTCCCTTGCTGAAATTTCTTTCTCAACTGATAACTGAGATATTCTCAATCCTTATAACTCACCTGAATTTATTATTATGCTTTTATCTGAACTTTCATGTAACATGGTCTATTTACTAGCCCGTTGAATCACTTGGAATACTAAAGATACTCCGGTCTCCTGTCTGATAATACATGACAAAGCTATGTCCCAGACATAGTCTTACATGAGATGTTTCTTGTACTGCCAATGTCATATCCCAGATATGGTCTTACATGGGAGTTCTCATATCGGTGCCCATGCCATTGTAGACCATAAAAATATAATAGAATATTGTTTTTTCCTCATCAGATTTGTGGTCCCGAAACCACTGTTCTGACTAGGCTCGAAATCGAGATATTACATTTAGTTTGGACAGGTAACCTTGATATAATGTCAGCTTATGTGAGCAACTTATTCCGTTACCCGAATCTATTTTACTATAGCCTCATCGAATGATATTCCATTAACTGGAAATGGAAACTTAAATGTGATTTGGAAATGAGATGGTATATGTTGATGTTTGAATTGTGATTGGTATGTGATTCCATTAAGATATTGATATTACTTATGATTTGGGAGCATGTCTAACACATTTTCTTACTAATGTTGTTATATTCCATCATGTGCCAAGGTTAGCCATGTTAAATGCCAAAATGATTAATGTAATTATACTTGAACTTACTAAGTATTCTTAATGCTTATTCTAGTTATTTCCTTTCATGTAGATTGTCGCCTTACCGAACTTGCCGAGCTAGATCAGTGGAGGAGCACACATTATCCTAAGATGGTAGTTATGTCCAATTTGAGTCTAGATTATGTAGTATGTACATAAGGGCTTTCAGTTTACAAATGTGTTGGAAAAATCTCAGTTTGAAAATGATTTTCTTGCACAATGGGAAATTAAAATTTTGAAAAATTATCTAGTTTGTGATATTTATAGCAATAAACCTTAACCAAATTCATACCCGTATTTTTGGCTTAGTTTACAACACCTAAATTTTGGTAGTTTTAAAATTTTAGGCATGTAGTAGTAAACAGTTCGTCTAACGTGGTGTTATTCGCTCAAATGATCATTTTGGCATATATGTGTGGGCATATAGTAACCGCCACTTGAGTTAGTAAGAATTTGATTTCTGATATTTAGCTATATTAAAGAGAAGTTTGTGTTAATTGTTGAAGGGTAAGTATGGAATAAGTGTTCGCCTAAGGTATAGTACGCTAGTTTTGTATGAAAGATTGTGATAGTTAGTTTCTGAGTAACTTGGTTAGAAATCAACTAGTTAGCCTAGCTTGATAATTGTGATTGGAAGGTGTTTATTTATATTTTTCTCAGAAACTGTAAGCCATTAAGAACGTATGTTCTGAAATGTATAGCACTTGTTAAATTCCACTAAGAAAGTTGAGTCATATTTATATATGAACGATGAGTTATGATAGGGTTCTTCTTTCTTCTTCCTTTTCTTTAAGTGGTATTTACTAATACATTCCTTAAGCTTGAATGTACCTTCCATCGATGATCTAGAAGTTATGGTTGTTTTATGATCAGTGGTTACTTCGCATTAGGGTGAGTATTTAAGTTCTTCATGTTAAGTTCTAAATGCGTAAATTTGTATGTGGTGATTGAACAGTAAGACTGTAAGTATAATGTTATTGCATGAGGTTGTCAATGATTTAGGTTATAAGTAATTTGTATGTACAAGAGTAGTAATAGTGAAATTATGTTTCTAAATAGTGGTTGCTATTGGTTCAAGATGGATATCCGGATTTGAAGTTTTAAATTGTAGTAAGTGGGAATCAGGTAAGCCTCTACTATGACTCTTGCATGTGTACTATTCATATTGAAGTATATTTATATGAAAGTCATCAAACTGGAAAATCATGGATAGTATAGTATAAAAATGTTACTTAGACAACTCTAGGAATAATGATATGATTAGAATAAGAGATAAGTCAGGCTGTTTGAAAATAAGTTTTATGGGATGTATGAAAAGTGTTATGAAATCTTAGGTCTAGGATATATGTGGTACGTATAATCTGTAAAATGAGTTGAGTCATCTTGGTGGTAAATAATGAAGTCCTTCAGGACTATAAACATGAACTCTGATATAAAACTCTGAAGGATAAAGTCCATGGCCATGGCATACTCCGAAAATAAATCTATTGAATGACATTCTATCCAATGGGGTTCTTTACATGTCCTCAGGTGATGATGGGAAAACCTTACTTAATATGTGTTTAGACAAATTCATATCGCAAACACGACGGTTTTGAGATGCCTATGTGGCATACACTATATGGATCGCCTTTGTGGCGTATTTTGTAATAAGGACTTATGAAATGTACGATATATTGTTTGTTTGCCTCCGATGTGTTCTATAAAGGTTCTCAGGACAATAAATAAACATAAGACTCTGTATGATTGCCTGTACGGCGTACTCTGTTAGGCTTATGTGGCATGAACGATTAGGAATGTCTAGTATGATATGGATTTGAATGCCTATCTCTGTTGTAGGATATGATGAAATTCTTTTAGTATTGTGGTAAGTAAAGTTATGTTAAGGTATCGATATGTTCTAAGTTAAGAGCGAATAAGTTTTAATGGTTTCTATGAAGAAAAGATATGTGTCTGTGAGTTAAAAAGGGTATCCGTTATGATTATCTGAAAATGTGAAAAGTGAGGGGTATTGAATATTCTTCTAGAATTATTCTGAATCTGAATTAGTGTTATCTTGGGTTATAATATTTTGATATAAATTGATATGGAACTCGTCAAAATGGTCTATGAAGTGATTTATCAGTATGGATGTGTGTGATAATGAATTAGGGTATGTCTGAGTATGAATTGATGGTATTATATTTTGCATTAGTATTTACCAAACTTATATGTATCCGCCAGTTATAAATGTCAATGAACAACTTTTTGAGATAAGAGTATGAGATAAGGCAATGATTATTGGAAGTAGTCTTTGAGGGTATGTACTGTTAAGAAATTACTATGGGACAAGAGATTTATGAAACGTTTGGAAGAATTTCTCAGTTAGATAGATAAGGCAGATGGAGTATGATAAGAGCATGATAATTATGGTGGTATCTGCTGAAATAAATGATGCTGACTAATTGGCACCCAAAAGTTCATACAATAGTGTAAAGAAACCATTAAGGTAATGTCATAATGAGCTCACTAAGTACTTATGTACTTATAAGATTTGTTATTTCCTTTTAGGTATAAGAAAAGAGAATTCGCTTGAAGGGACGAGCTAGGATTATGCCAAAATGGTGGTGGAGTGGACTATTACGCATATAGTAGAGTTGTAGCATAGTCTAGGAATACGCCCATCAAGTCTGTAATAAATAAACTTCCATTTTGTAAGGATTTGATTCGACTCCATTGTAATCAAATATATTTTAAATGCATCCCTTATTTTCTTATAATAAGTATTTAATTAAAATGTCACAGTACATGTTTAAAAAAATAGGTAATTGTAAATTGTTTCTTGTAAGGATTTCATTCGTTGTTCTTGGCTTTCAACCAAACAATCTTCTTCACTATTCTCGTACCACTAAATGCTTTGAGTGTAGGCTCGAACCCTGTTGAATCAAAACACAGAACTAGAAAAAGTTCTCTCATTTTGGAATGAAAACAAAAATTCTCTCTTCTTAATAGAAATAGGTAGAATAATTATTCTGGAAAAATATATGTAATAGTTGAGAATAATTTCTCTCTATTTTTCGACAGAATAACAATCTCTCAAAGTTATGTTAACAACTTCACCGGTACTATATATTTATTGGAAGAGAAGGTAGAACTCTTGTACTCTATAATATGATCCAACCTGATTCAATTTTTCTATTTTCCAACATAAACTTTAATATTTATATATAAAAAATTATCATCCCTATTTTACCCTAACAAAATTTTGACAATCTTACCCTAGTAAAATTTTAACGATTTTGCCCCTGGTAAAATTTCGAGAAAATATGTTTAATATTTACAAATCAACACGTTCACTATTATCAAATGATTTATTTTTATTTTCAGGCTTCAAAATAGTCTAAAAACATAAAATCATTACTCCAATCATTTTTAAGTAATCCATATAGGATTGCAAATGGATCGATTCGATTTTCATTTTCATTTCCATTTCCATTTTAGTAAACCTACATTCATTTCCAAATGATTCCAATTATCTATTTCAGAGAAAACCATAATCATTCTTGAATGTTTCCCATTTCTCTTTTCATATTCATTCCGTTCATTTCTATTCAAACACACTATTCGTTTTTGGTTTCAACGAGCTAGCGGAGGGACCGATTAGACATATGTAGTTCAGGCTAAAATGATTTATAATTAAGTTCTGACTTTTTGCCTATTAATTATAGACTCATCTAGTCAGGAAGTCATTCTACTATAGTATCGTGATTGAGCTCTCCCCAACGACATACCAGTACGACAACAAATACTTAGTACTCATCCAGTGACCTTGCCATAAGTGTGTTACCTTCATAGAATATCATTGATCTATTTGGGATAATACCCATTCTCCCAATATGATCCCATTTCACCTCATGGTAACCATTACATCTTCCTTCATAAAAAGTCAATCACTATCAAATAGTGATCAATTCATCCATCATAAAGATGGACGACCCGTGGCCACGTTTAGTTTTCATCAACCATGTAATGCCAATGAGAGGATATCATTTACCCATGTTTTGGGCTATGAATTCCACTATTGTGAATGATGCTACATAGTACAGAAGTCGTACACCCAACGCACCAGCTTTTGGTTCCTTATCTAGTTGAGCTCAGGCTTTTACTTACATCAAAGTGTACAAGTCACACATACATAGTTCGCCATCCACTAAGGATTTGCTTCCATTTTGCTTTGGGTGCAAAAAGTATATGTGGAAAATTATATAGAGTATATTAATGTAATCAATGAATTTGTTTTATTAACTAATCTGTTCAAAAGAATTACAAGTTTACACACGAATATACTACACTCTGGGCACCAGATCCAATAATATGGTCATTTTGGAATGAAAGTCTTATGTTAGTAGTGATAATGGTCGATTTTGAACATATCATTTGGTATATAAATTAATGGTACATATTTTGGTTAAGTTTCATGTTATATGAATGATGATTTTGCTTTTGAATGGTTTGGTATGTTTAAGCTATCAATTACACTATATGAATAACTTAATTGGATTAATGAATTGTGACTCGTAAGCTACATGTTAAGTATGATTTATAACTTAGTGTAAGCTTTGGCTGATTTTTGTTAAGCTCTAGAATTGTTTAGCTATCAATTGGTATGATGAACATGTTTGAGGTTGTAATAGAAGCATTTTGGTATTGATAGATGAAAGGATTTGTGTGCGCTTAAATGTTGAATGCTTGGATTGTATGTTAAAGATTGGTTGATTTAAATGATTAGATACTTGAATTTGTTATTATTTGATTGGTTTAATAGCTTTATTCTTGTGTAAGGTGGAATGAAACAATTAGGAAATGGTTCGATTATGATTGAATTAAGTACCAAATGTGTATTTTTCCAAAGGGCAACGTCGCGACCTTGGGCTCTTGACGTTCAACGTCGTATGATAGAGAGTGCCGTGGCAATGTGCATATGCATGTTTTTGCGACGTGACTCACTGAGATGAACACACTGCGATAAGGGGATAACGAAGTCATGACGTCGATCCAAGAATTTAAAAACATCTCCATTTAGTTCTAAATCAAGCTCAAGTAAGCATAAGAGTTTTCGTAAACTTGTGTATGACCTAAAATTTATTGTATATCATATCATATGCATGTTTTGATTTTATTTAAATGTATAACGACATAAATTGAGCATATATTTGATCGTTGTTGCTTCGACAATGAGCATAGCATCCTATAGTTCGAACCAGATGATCGGGTCGAGCAAGTGTAACACCCCTAACCCGAATCCATCACTAGAATAGGGTTACGAAGCATTACCAGAGTTTACAAATCAAACAAATAGAAAATGAAAACATTTCATATCACATAACATTTATGTTAAAAACCAATCAAAATCATACATATTTTCCCTTAAACGAGCCCTTGAGGCCCAAATTACGTATTAGAAACAAATCGGGACTAAGTGGAAAACTCAAAAAATCTATCGAAAAAATTTAAAATTTTCAACACTACAGGGGTCAGACGACCATGAGACACGCCCGTGTCTTAGGCTGTGTGGACATTCGAAATAGGAACACATGGTTGTGTCCCAGCCCGTGTCCATGCCCGTGTAACTTACTGACTTGTGCCATACGGCTAAGCCATACGCCCGTGTGCCAGGCCGTATGAATATACTAACTTGCACTCTTTAAAAGATACAGGGGACACACGGCCATGTGTCACACACGGTTGAGACACACGCCCGTGTCTCTACCCGTGTGGATGAAAATAGACCATTTTACAAGCCATATTTCTCACCCAATTTTGTGCCAACCTACAATCAATATTATGCATATCAAAAGGCCATAATTAAGCAACCAAAACAAGCCAAAATAAGTGGCTAATCTCAACAAATTACATATAGGCCAACATTAAACAAAATACTTATATATGCCATTATAACCAAAATTAAAACATCCGAAAGTACCGTTAGAACTAATGGATAGTGTGATATAACTTCGACAAGCTTTCAACCCAATCGAGCTTCTGATAATCTGAAAGTAAAGGAAAACAACTACGTAAGCATAGTATGTAACACCCCTAACCCGTATCCATCGCCAGAATAGGGTTATAAAGCATTACCGAAGTTTACAAATTAATTTACAAACATTTCATTTCATCAAGCAATTCATATTTATAACCAATCAAAATCAAAACATTAATGAGCTAACGTTGGCCAATTTAACTTATACATGCCATTATAACTAGAATCAAATCATCCAAAATTACTGACAGAACCAATGGATAGTGTGATAGATCTCCGATAAGCTTCCAACCCAATCGAGCTTCCGATAATCATTTCAATGCATCTAATAATTATACATATTACCAATAATAATTCAATTCTAATAATAAAGCACATATTTATATAATATTCATCACCAAATAACATTCACTTTAATTAAAATTATATAGAATATAGTTCATACGAACTTACCAGGCTAAATTGCAGAAATACCAAAATTTAGAGACATTTTGGTAATTTTTTATTTTCCTCAATTTCCACCCGATCCTGATCTAAATTAATATTTTATTCAATTTATTAATTTATATAATAAAACAATTCATTTCATGCAATTTGGTCACTTTTGACATTTTACAAATTTACCCTTAAAATTTTACTTTTATTCAATTTAGTCCTTGAACCTAAAACATGCAAATTAATCATTTTAATGAAAACTCATGCTAGTTGAATAATCATATATTTTTCCTCCTCCTCCTCTCCATTTCCACATCCTTAATATATATAACATGCTTATATGTAACATTATCTATAATTTCACTATTTATTTATATGTTCATTCAAAGCTGTCCACTTGACGCATAGTCACTAAATTATTTATATCTTGAGCTACGAAACTCAAAATTAAGATCCGATAAATTTCACTAAAACTAGACTCACATATATTCTTACCATAAAATTTTCAGAATTTATGGTTCAGCCAATAAGTGCAGTTTATTCTTTAAAGTCATCCTTGTTCTGCTGTCTGCCAGTTTCGACCCTTCTTCACTAAAAATTAATTATCTCCTCATACGAGATTTGGATGATGTTACCATTTGTTTATATTGAAAATAGACTCATTAAGGATTTAAAAATATAAATTTAAGCCCCTAGTTATTTTTCTAAATTTTTTTATGATTTTTCAAAGTCAGAACAGGGGAACCCGAATTCATTCTGACATTGTCTCACAAAATTTATTATATCTCCAAAATTTATGGTGATTTTTAAAAGTTAACTTACTGCTGCCGTCCAAAACTGTTTTAGTGCAAGATGTTGATCACTAAGTTTATAACTCCCTTATTCCTTTTCTCTATAATATTTCTCATCACTTTCACTTATTTCCCTCCACTAATATATCAAGAACATAAGACCTTATATAATAAAACTCTACTATAACATCATTTCTATATTTTTTCAATAATATCAAGCTTCAAAATATATTGAAATCTTGATGTTCTTACGTTGTCCTATTAGTTTCAACCTTTAACTTGATTTTATCTCTCCTCCAGCTCCTCTTTCTTGAATCTAACTTGATATTCTAGCTCCCCATAATCTCTTTGTTATCTTTCTCTCTTGATGGATATGGAAATTCTTTTGATTTCTTGGTGAAAATGGTGAATTTTTGGTGGAAGGACCAATTTGTAAAGAAAGAAAAACTTTCTTTCATTCTCTCTTCTTCTCACGTTGGTGCATGGGAAAAAATGGTGGGATGGTGATTCTTCATCTTCCTTTTCTTATATATATATACTAAATAAAATATTATTTAAAAATAAAATTAAAATATTAATAAACTAAAATTTATTTAATTAATTTAAAATATCTCCAACATCATCATTTCCTTCTAGATTTTTCTCTCTTCTAATTGATCATTTTGTCCTTTATAATCTTTAAAAATTCTATCCTTGAGTCATCACTTAATTTGGTAAAAGTGCTATTTAGTCCCTCAAAATTCTTCACCTTTTCAATTTGGTCCTAATTCATCCATTTTCCTTAGTTTCTAGATTGTTTCACCCTTAAAAAACTTGCACCATTGGTCCTTCAACTTTTTCATATTTACACTTTACCGCCTCAAATTTTGAGTATTTACTCTTAATCAAAAAACATTTTCTCACTTTTGCGATTTAATCTTTTCTTGAATTAATATATCATAATATACTTCCCAATGTTGCCATAACTCAAAATTTCCCTTTTTTTCACTTTATTTCCTTATTTTACTATATTAAGAATACCTACTTTCTTCTGTAGTAATTTTCGGTATTATAGTAGTAATTTTCGGGATATTACATAGTAAGCTCGTATAAACTTTAATCATATCAATTCATTTCAAATATGAAATTTTTACATATCAAGAACAATCCAATATCGACACCACAAGATTCATGAAGCTATATTCAACAACTCACAAGGTGAATTAATCCATAGCATCACTTATACATATCATCCCTAGCATAGTAGGATTTTAAATAACTTTAAACCTTACCACTCTTTCATGAGCTCAAGCATATTCTCATTTGAACACTTTCCATTTCAATACAACTTATAATTAAACATATTACCATTCAACCAACAGCTTGGCATTTTCCTAATCATCAAACAACAACACTTGTTAGCATACTTGAACATATTTCATATAAATTCAACATCGATAATCTTATTATCTCAACATGTCACACTTAAGTTTATACTCGTCTCAACTTACATAATTTCCATGTATCAACATATCAAAGATATTCGTATATGTTCATGTCACGATACATATCATTCTCTTACCGTTTCTTCATATACATATATCATCCATTTCAATATATCATTCTATATCAATTTATCATGTACCATCATTTCCATGTATTTCATGTATATGCTTGTATTAGTTTGTATCAAACTCATATCGTACATTGCCCGTTGAAACATTTAGAATATCGTTGGATAACTTTCAAATTCATTAAATAAATCACTTTACCAAGACTTTCCCAAATCGAAGAATGACTTACGAATAAGAGTACATCGTTAACAGAAGCTCGTGAGAGTTGATCCACCCAAATCACTCCAACCAGAAAGTAAAACACGAGAGTTCGCAATAAATGTTAAACCCTGATTTACTTGGGTAATATGCCGATGTCTCCCTCCAATACTACCATACACCAATTTACGAATGTACTCAAATCCCGCGTTCAATTCAAACTGAGTATTAAATTCGATAATCCAACAATAATTCAATTCCAACAATAGAACATATATATATAATACCAATCACCAATTAACATTCACTTTAATCAAAATTATACAGAACACAGTTTATACGAACTTACCTGGTTAAATTGCAGAAATACCAAGATTTAGGAGCATTTTGGTAAATTTTTATTTTGCTCGATTTTCCACTTGACCTTGATATGAAGCAAAAATTGAAGAACCAACTTAAGCTCTCTTCTATGTCTGTTTTGAACCAAAAATTGAAAAAGAAATGTTTAGAAAACTATCCAAATCTAATTTGTTTAATTTGATTTCATCAAATTTACAATTTTGCCATTGAATGGCCTTATTTTATTTTTTTCTCTTATGCCGCCTCATCCTTTTAATTTAGGTTTAATTGCTTCTTAAGTCCTCCCTCATTTATTTATCAATCCATTTAATCACTTAAATATTATTATTAGTAAGTTTTGAACTTTTTCAATTTAGTCCTTTTAATTAATTAACTATCGAAACATTAAAATTTTTCAACAAAATTTTAATACTACCTTAATGACACTCGTAAATATTTATAAAAATATTTACGACTGCTTTATAGAAACGAGGTCCTAATACCTCACTTTTTAAAACCGCTTGACCTAATAAATCATTATAAAACACAAATTACTAATTCAAAATCTTTTTTAAAACCATATTTGACTCGTAAATATTAAATAATAATAATTATGAACTTACTTGCCAAATTTGGTGGCCTTAAATCACTGTTTCCGACACCACTAAAAAATAAAGTTGTTACAGCAGGGGGTGACTACCTCTCGATGTGCGAACACCGAGAGTGTAAATATTGCAAAAATGAAAAGAGAAAAGTTAAGTACAATTTTTGCAAGCACATAGGTCAAATTGTATTATAGATGTATTACAATAAAACACTTTGTAAGTATTTCTAAAGATCATACCCAAGGGATTGTAGATTGGAGAAAATCACCATTAGATCAATTACCAAAAGTAAATACTAATATAATTAAGTCATTAGTTAGTAGTGTTGATTCAGAATAAAATAAAGATAATAATTAAATTAAACTAAAAGCTACTTTTAGGTTAAGTTATCGGATTTTCCTATTCCTAGTTTCAACAATGCGAGCTTCCCAACCTAGAATCAATTGAAACCCTAATTATTAATTAGGTCAATAATTACCCTTAATTTAAGTACTTAACACCTTTAGCTATGAATACCCTATCAGTCTCACCGAAGCATACGGATACCCTCTTGGTCCCACCGCTTGGCACAAGTTTTACTGACCAGGATATCGTCTCGGTCTCACCTGCCTAAATCTTCTACTAGGGGCGTAACTTCCTAGTATGCTAAGTTCTCTTCAATAAATAAGTAATCTTAGATTATTATTTACTTAGCCAATTAATTAGTTTAACAATTAAATCATGCAAGATATTGATAAAACACAAGTTATAAATAAAAGAATAGGGAAAATAGAATGCTTATTAATAGATCGATAAAAGTGTGGATCTGAAACAATCTTCGCTCGCAAAAGTCTCATTTCAGAATAGGATCTTCCGATTACATGAACACAAAAATAACTAAGTAAAAACTAATAACGAAATAAAATCTGAAAGCTAAACAATAATCTCTGTTCAATCCCCCATTGAATTTGGTTATAATGTTGTTTATATAGAAAAAAATCCAAAGACTAAAGTGCATCTTCGTTTATAATGTTAATTAGGGTTTTAAGTTGGAAAAAGACCCCTAATTGCCCTAAAAATCGTAACCGTCACGCGCAGGGATATTTGGGCCGCGCAGAAGCCGTGTTGTAACATTCGCCTGCCGTGTTGCAACATAGGACCCGTGTCGTGAGACAACAGGGAGTTTCGTTCCAGGACTTGTTTTTGCTTTTGTCTTCGGTGTTGCGACATCAATGTCTTGGTGTCGCGAAATGGGCAGCAGTTTCGGCATAAATGTGCATCTTTAGCTCCCGATTTGACCTACATAACCACATAACCTTATTTAGATATCTAAGATGTAATAAAAACTACTAAAAACATAAATTACTAATCGAAGCATAAAAACATAGATATATACTAAAATAACTTGATTTAACTATTAAACAAGCTAAAGTTATGTGAAAAGATATGCAAATAATAGTGTAATTCATGGCGATCAAAGAAAGTTACAATTACTATAAATATCACAAGGCTTGATTTTAAGAAAATTATAAAATTTCATTGTGCTTGAAAAGCTTTGTTTTCTAAACTAATTTTTCAACAATAAACTACAATGAAACAACTTTATTAATAGAGGTATTTCAATAATTGAACCCACGAAAAATGATAATTAAATTAACTAGGTACAACTAATTAAAACAATCTAGATTTTTAGGTTTTCACTATTTTTACCGATTTTTAGGATTTCACTATTTCTACTAGACTTTTTAAGGTTTCACTATATATATATTAGATTTTGATTTTCATTATTTTATTGGATTTTAGGGTTTTGTTATTACTACAAGATTTTTAAGGTTTTGTTATATTATTAGATTTTTAGAGTTCCGTTATTCTTTAAGGGAGAGCATCACTCAGTTAAAAGCAACTTGATCGATGTAACCGATCAATTTAGTTAAGTCAATTTCGGCTAGCAAACCATATAAGTTGATTGGTTCGATTATTACATAACTAGATTTTTAAGGTTTTGTTATTTTATGGGAATTTTAGGGCTTTGCTATTCTTACTGGATTTTTAAGGTTTCACTGTTCTTTTATGCTTTTTAGGATTTTGCTATTCTTATCAGATTTTTAAGGCTTTGCTATTCTTATCGAATTTTAAGGTTTTGTTATTATTGTAAGATTTCTAGGTTTTCATTGTTTTTTTTATTTTTAGGGTTTCATTGTTTTACTAGATTTTAGGATTTTATTGTTTTGTTAAATTTTTAAGGTTTAGTTGTTTTTATCAATTGTTTAAGGATTCATTTTTATTGAAATTTTAATTTGACACTATGTCATGGCTAATGCTAACAGTTATATTGATATCTAAATAAAATTAAATTGTTATTGTCTTAGATTTAGATGGGCGGTACGTTGTGATGCATTTAGTTTACATTTTATTTTACGTTAAATTATCGTTATAAGATTTAATTTCACTATCACCATTATATTTACACTAACCATAGATAAATGTATTGTCCATTTAAGCCCTAGCGTAGTAGAAATAGAGAGTCGTGTTGGATCATCAAATTAAATGAGACACTACACTGACAACAGAGGCATGTAAGTCTTATACTAGAAGTCAGACCATCGCATTTACACCCTTAGCTGCATGATATTTCTCATTCACATACATATATATTAGTCGTGCTACCACTAAAGCGATAAGACGGACATGTTATTCTTGTATTACATGTACTTGCATAATCTTATGTTGTGTTTGCTTAATTAAAAGAAGAAGGTCTAATCCTTGTGTAAGGCATCATCGAGTTCTACTTTCAATCCTACACGATTCCGAATAGATGTAGAGGCATCCAAAGATGTTTTGCACTTGTTTTGTAACTCCTTCAACCTGCCAACGTCAAAATTATGCTTCTTGAACAATTTTCTTTGCCTGGACAAAAAGAGCGTCTTCATTAGATCTTGATATGTGGGATCTCTTGAAGTAAACAAGAAGTAAGCATAGCCTATGCCTACGATAATGGCTATGGTAAAATAAGCAATAGGTTCCATTACATCCCATGAGAATTCCCAAAATGTTAGCCGGAAGAACAATCCATATTGTGCCCCAATTAGTCCTAGACCACTCCAAAGGATGCGACGAACTTGCTTATGTGCTAGCACATCAATTTCTTCCTTCTTCTCTTGCAACCTCTTTAGCTCATCTCTTATAGGGTCATCTTCAGGAGCCAAAGCAAGAGGTACTGCTCTTCTAATCAGATCTACCACCTACGAAAGTGAAGAAAGTGAAGAAATTGATGCGTCTCCAGTTAAGAGAAAATATTTGGTTGTTCATGAAATGACAAGCACAACCTTAGGAAAAAAGAAGATTGGAGGCGAATTGAAGATCTTCTAGATATGCCAAAGGACACAACGTGCTTGTCAAATGTTGTTAGTTTGGATTTTGGAATTAGAAGAATTGGTTGTACTAGCCGACTGAGCACATAAAGCTGAAGAACTAAATAAAGAAAAGAGGCAGGCAGAGATGGAAGCCCGGACTTCAAGTAAAAGATTTATGGGCAAGCCACAATCGTCGACTTCAAAGAAATCAAAGAAATATCATGATCGTTCTGTCACATCTACGGGGTATTTTAGTAAAGACTGAGGTATTTAACGCTCTAATCCGAGATCTCAATCTCCATCTATAACAAGTCTAGGAAGTGTTAGAAGTCCTAAACCAAGATGCAAACATTGCAATAAATTGCATTTCGGTGACTGCCGCATGAGAAGCAGAGCTTGCTTTAGGTGTGGTTCTTTTGACCACTATCTCAGAGATTGCCCGGAAAGAGCTGAAAAAGATACAGTTTAGACTTAAAGACCGAGCAACCCTACCTCTAGAGGTAGACCACCTCGTCACTTCGGCAATGTTAGTGGTAGCTGAGGTGCAACAAAGATTCAATCGTTAAATCTGAAGCACGAGCACTTGCAAGGACATATGTTATTCGTGCAAGAGAGGATACCTCTGCACCAGACGTCATTACTAGTACTTTTTCTCCTCTTGATGCTGATATTACTGCTTTGATTGATCTTGGTTCAACATATTCATACATATGCACAAACTTAGTGTTTGTTAAAAATTTACCTGTCCAGTCCACTGAATTCGTGGTTAAGGTTTCAAATCCTTTGGACCAGTATGTGATTGTAAATAAAGTTTGTAAAAATTGTCCGTTAATGGTACGGGGTTATTGTTTCTTGGCTGATTTGATGTTGTTGCCATTTGATGAATCTGATGTAATTCTGGATATGGACTAGGGGTGTGCATTCGATTAACCGACCGGTTAATCGACCCGAAATAGTTATAACCGAATTAACCGACCTTCAAAATTTTTTAACCGTTAACAGAATCGAATTTAAAAAAAAAATTAAACGAACCGAATTTTTTTGGTTAAACCAGTCGGTTAACCGAATTAACCGAAAATCATATGATTTTTATTTTTGGTTAAAAATTAACCGACTTAACCGATTTAACCAACTTAACCTATTTGAATCACTACGTAATTAAAAAATTTACATAAGTCTTTGAATCACTACATAATTAAAAACATTACATAAGTCTTTGAATCACTACATAATTAAAAACAATACATAAGTCTTGAAATTAACACATAATTGAAATGTAAGTCTTTAATATTCTCTATTTATATTATATCCATTTCTTCTCTCCAAAAATCTCCATTTGCATTAAACCTAAAAAAAACATGTGCAAAAATTTAACATATAATAGAAATATACGCATTTTAAAAAATTAAATAATATAAACAAACGAATAGATTATAAGTGAACAAGAATAAGATAGTAAGCATACCCTTCAACTCACGAAAGCTTATGAATTTAGGGTAGGCTCTGATGTATTCCAAGAAAAGTCTAAACATTGAATCAATTAAATAAGTAGAAGTGATGTGGTAAAAAAATTGAAACTATTAAAATAAAACAATAAATATAACATTTTCGATCTTGTCAATATCTTGTATTTGTTCTTCAATCTTTTTGATGTCTTCTTGTGATGATGATTTTCGAAGCCAATCTTGAGTACACACAAGAGCTTGTACAATTTTAGGAGTTAAAGAACTCCTATATTGATCAAGCACACGTCCCCCGGTGCTAAATGCGACTCAAGCAATCAGAGAAACCGGTATAGCTAACACATCTCCGCCATTTTTGAAAGAGTGGGAAATCTAGGGCTGTTCACTTTCCACCACAATAAAATCTCAAAATCTTCAACAAATTCCTCATTAGCCTCAGCTAGATATTTATCCAACTCAGCTGTTTTATCCTCACCACAAATTTCCAACTCACGCTTTCTATACAAAGCTTGCATTCGCCTTTTCATTTTTTGTTGTGGTTCACTGAGAGAAACATGTGTTGGCACACTCAATTGGCTACTGGCTACAAGTATTATGAAGTGGAGGCTTATACTCATCAAACAATTCATATAAAGATTTCTTCAATTTTTGCATCATTTCACAAGCTTTTTCAGAACTAGACATTTCACCAAGAGCAAATTCAAGATACTTTAGTTTTTGTCTAGGATCTAAAATACAGGCAACAAACATAAGCAAATTCAGCTTATCAATATCACCCCAATACTTATCATACTTCTCTTTCATCTTGATAGCCATAACACAGAAATCAACATTACTTTTTAACTGAGCGTCTTGTAAAAGAACATCAATTTTAGAAAGCTCATCAAAAAAATTATTGGACGTGACATATGAAGTGCTAGATATACGCAAAGTGACTTCATAAAAGTGTTCCAAGAAATCCCTCAAGTTTCTAACATTATCCCAATCATCCACACTAGGCCAACCCTCTCCCCTTTCAAGTTCAACCCTAAAGTTTGTATCTTGCTCCTCAAATCCCTCAAAAGCTCTCTCAAAATTCTGAGCAGTGTCTAACATTAAGTAGGTTGAGTTCCACCTAGTACAAACATCAAGACACAACATCTTCTTGCACTCTATCTTTTCCACCACAACACATTCCTTAAACTTTTGTATTCTAGCTAGAGATTGTCTCACATATCTAACAGCCCCCTAACACGTTCAACAGATTTATTCATTTCCTTTAAGCCTTCAACAACAATCAAATTAACAATGTGTGCCATGCATCTAATACGAAGATATTAACCATTTTGAACTAAACCCCCTCGAGGGTTAAATTTCTTTCTCAAATAACCAATAGCAACATCATTTGAACTTGCATTATCAACAGTAACAGTAAACAACTTATCAATCCTCCAATTTAACAAGCATTTCTCAATCACCATCCCAATGGACTCACCCTTATAACTAGAAATTTGACAGAAGTTTAAAATCTTTTTATTCAATTTCCAATCATTATCAATAAAGTGAGCAGTGATGCACAAATAATTAACTCTTTGCAAAGAAGTCCATGTGTCAGTAGTTAAGCAAACTCTAGAACAAGAACTTCTCAAAAGTTGTTTTATCTTGATCCTTTCATCTAAATACAATTCATAAACATCCCTAGTCATAGTAGTTCGTGAAGGAATATGAAACCTAGGACATGCCACAAACATAATTTCTTAAAACCTTCACTTTCAACAAACTTGAAAGGTAATTCATCAATCACAATCATTTGTGCTAATCCTTTCCTACATGCTTCTTGATCAAATCTCCAAGTTGAAAGATTCCCTTCCCTCCCTTCAACTCCCTTTCTAGGTAAAACTAGTTGTCCTTGAGTATTTTCAACAACATTACTAGGATTTTTCTTACATGAACCAATATGATATTTCAATGACCCTGTACCATTTTTTTTCATATCATAACAAAATTCCTTTTGAAAATAATTACATTTAGCCTTACTTGCACCCTCACTATTAATAATCTTAGTGAAGTGAGACCAAACTTCTGACCTTTGAGGAGCGGCTTTTCTTTTCCCGGTAGTCCCATTTGTTTGGCCTGAAGCTCCAACTCTCGAATTTTCAGAATCTATCGAAGTAGGAGGTGTAACACTACCCTCAATAGATGTTAGTTCAGTTGACATTCTGCAAAAAAATAAAAAATAAAATAAATTAAAATAATATCGACTCATCAATTCGGAGAGACAAAGGTTGAAATTGGTTAGCAAAAACACAAGCATTAGAAGAGTCAACAACGCAAATTTAGGCATTAGCCACTAGATTAGGAGTCATTTTTTTCATCTTATTTTGAAAATGTAGAGATTAAAAAATAATATTTTATATGATTTATATTTTAATAATTTAACCGTTAAATTTGTACTAATTGATATTTTATTTAAAAAAATAATAGATGCTGACATTGATATTTGTTGGCTAAAGATCCAGCCTAATAATATGCCAATGTGACATATTTTTAATTAGTCTAAAACAATAAAATAAATTTACAATTAATTCATATTTTGAAAGACACGTGGAAGGAAGCAGAATTGGATAGGTGTTGCTGCTCAAGAGAAGATGTGGATATAAATTTGATTTCAGATTTTAAAAACCCATCACTATGAAAATGATAAGTTAATTGCACCACGTTAGAAATTGCTGGTGCAGAAAGTGTCCAAAATTTACTTGTATTTTTATTAATATTTTAATAATTTAACTGTTAAATATTTAAAATATTATCCATTAAATGTATTTTTCTATTCATATGGATTATGCATTTTTATTAATTTAATAATATTCTATTAATAAAAAATATCAACTTTATTAATATTTTAAAATTATATGCAACATGATATTAAAAGTTGACTTCTTTTTAAAAATATCAAACATTAGAGAAAATATCTACCTGATATTAATTAAATTAATAAAAGATCATTTAATAAGAAGAATTAACAAGTGGCAAACAGTTACTTCCAAAACAACTTAACAAGCGTCGAGGTTGGAAAACATGAGATCATGAGTAAAATATCTATATAAAACCATCTGAACCCAAACATAAATGCCAAATTTTGTTATTACTCCCTATAACTTTTAAATTTTATAATTTAATTATTATGCGAAAATAACATAGTTTAATTTAATAAATCTAACGACTGTGATTAAAATTGAAAATTCAATTTTTTAAAAGATAATAAAATAATAATTGATTAAGTTAAAGTAAAGGGACTAAATACATCAGTTGTGTATAGTAGAAAGACTTGTTAGAAAATTCGATCGAAAATAAAATCTAACGACAGTGCTTAAGATCCTCCTACTTTAATGTTTTGAGTCCATATCAATCTATTCTCTAGATGTGAACTGTGGTGTCTCTAAGGATCTTTTTCTACATACAAGCATTCTTCCTATTTTTTCTCAAGAATTTAACATTACACTTTTACTTAAATGCAGATACTCTTTTACCTATTGCTTAAAGGTTGTTTTCCAGATTTTTGCGGGTTAGTATATGCAAATTAAGAGCTTGAGCAGCAAGCAAAGCAAGAGTGATGAAGTAATTGAAACAATTATATCTTAATATAATGTCAGTATCTTTGAAAATTGAAATGGAAACAATTGTCAAAACAAATTCAGTATATTTCAAATTGAAGGCGATGACAACAGTAAATGTACATACATACATGAATACGAGAAAATTAGTCTGTTATGGCTTCAGTTTCTTAAGTAATTACTGTATCACTCTCCATGATACACCATTGATTAAAATTTTTTTGCTAAAAACTCAAAAACCATTGCCTCTTTCGATGGTAAAACCGTATAAAATTGAACTTCATACGTAGTTTGCAGCAAAAATATTGAAGAAATTACATATTTTGGATCAACCCTTTTTATGTTTTGGTCATTACTACTTGAATTTTTAGGGAGGGATAAGGGGAGCTGTCGGTAAGGTAGATGAACTAAACAAAACAAAACCCTAAAATTAAAAATATATCTGCCATTGAAGAAATTGGAAAAAAAAAAACAAAGGGAAATTAGAAGAAAGCAAACCTGACCTCTGGGTATTGATGTGCTGGAAGAGAAATGGATAGCAAAAATGGTGGATTTTCACGATTCGACTGAAAATCTGATATTGAGATTAAGAAATAAAAACCCGATGGCAGATTTGTAAGTTGTGACTTTGTGCCTACTGAGTGCTCTTGAGAAAAGGCTTGGTTCTTGGGCTTGGAGCCTGGAGGAGAGAAAATAAATTGGGTTGGCCGGCTGGGTTTAATTAAGGCCCATTACCCTGCAAAATTCAATTAAATCAAAAAAATTTGGTTAAGCGACCGATTTCAAACCGATTTAACCGTTAACCGAAAATTTAAAAAATTCTTAACCGACCAATTAACCGAATTTAGTCGGTTAACCGAATTTTTTCGGTTTTACCTGAATTTTGCACACCCCTAGTATGGACTGGTTAACTCAGCATGATGTAGTGGTAAATTGTAAACAGAAGTACATTGTGTTAAAATGTCAGAATGGTGAATTACTCCGTGTTGAATCTGATAAACTGGATGGGTTGTTTAATATGATCTCAGCTATATTAGTACAGAAATATATCAGAAAAGGGTATGATGCCTATCTTGCATATGTATTGGACACTAAAGTATTTGAGTCGAAGATTAAATCAGTGCCGGTTGTTTGTGAGTATCCTAATGTGTTTCCGGAAGAATTACCCTAATTACCGCCGGTTAGAGAAGTAGAATTTTCTATAAATCTTATTCCAGGGACAACACCGATATCTATAGCACCTTACAAAATGGCTCCGATGGAATTAAAAGAGTTGAAAGTACAGTTGCAAGAATTGACTGACAGAGGTTTTGCTCGACCTAACTCATCACCTTGGGGTGCACCGGTTTTATTTGTAACAGCCCAATTTTTAGTAGTGTCAGAATAGTGATTTGAGATCACTAAATTCGATGAAAAAGTTAGAAAAATTTATTAATTAATAATTATAAGTTAAGTGTGATTTTAGAAATATTTTTGAATTAGTGAATTTTGTGATTTAAAAGAAATTATTAGGTAAATTGGGTCAAAAACGAGGTATCGAGACCTCGATATTATAAACTGAGCCGTGAATATTTTTATAAATATTTATGGAGTGTCATTAGGGTAGTATTAAAGTTTCGTTAAGAAATTTTAAAGTTTTGATGGTTAATTGATTAAAATGATTAAATTGCACTAGAGATAAAAGTTTAATTAAAGATTAAAGAAAAGTTAAAAGGACTAAATAGGCAATTATGCCTTTTTCTAAAGTTGAGACGGCATAACTAAGGAAATATCTGAGATATTTTAGTTAATATATGTAATACCCAAATTTTTCCCCGCCTTAGCCCAAATATTAAAACCCAAATAATAAATAAATAAAACCAAATTCAAAGTCCATTTACATAGTCCCGGTCCAGGTTACAGCAAAATTACAGACCCAAAATCTAACCGAATTAACCTAGTCCAATATAATAGGCTCAATTTAAATCCAAGACTATAAACAGACCTTAAACTCAACTTTCATAACTAGGTTATAGTGGCCCAATTAGCCCAAAATCAGAAACCCTAAGGGTTTCTAGACCATTCTGGTGCAAGCGCAGCATTGATCCTCTGCTCCGGCGTCGTAGGCAAACCCAAACCAGAACCCCGCACGTGTATCACCACCAGGTGCGTGCGTCATCCCCTCCGTACCTCCAGGCTGGCCGAATACCTGCAAAAACACACAAACAAGCAGCAAAACGAAGAAAAAAACAAAAGAGAGCAACAAAAAGAAAATAGAAAAGAGACAGAGAAAAAAATAGATGCATTTGGATTTTTTTCTTTTTGATTCGGCTATATAAGGCCATTTTTTAGCGTCTTGTAAGGTTACGCATACACACGAATATTGAATACAAAAATCAAAGAGAATATTCAAAGAAAAAAGCAGAAATTTGAAAGGTGATTGCAGTGTTCTTTTTTCTCTCTGGTTTATTCTTTTCTGCTTCTTTATTCATCTATTACGTGCTCAAAAAAGGAAAAAGAAGAGAGAAGAGTGAGGAACGTACCTGGTGACCGGCCTCGTGCTCACTCCGTCACAATCGGAGTCGTGCATGGGATTCGGAAAACCCCTGTTCTGAGGCGATAAAAGGCGCAAGAGAGAAAGAGGAGTGCTTAGGTTCTTGTTTCAATGGGCAGATCGGGTTTAGTTTAGGGTTTTTTTTATCTTAATCATGAAAACGGCGCCGTTTGAAGCTTGCACAATAGCTTCCAAATGGTACCGTTTTGGGGGCCATGACCCGCGCTTGAACTTGACCCGGATGAGGCCAGATCTGCGCATTTTGGGTCAAGGAAATTTATAATGAGCCCCTTCCATTCTGCTTTCATTTTAATGCGCTTTTCTTTGATTTTTTAATTGTTACCTCGCATTTGATTCCATTCTCATTTAGATCCACAGGGACGGCCCGCTTTCCTCGATCGGTTCTTGATCCGAACATTTGTGTTTAATTTATGTTTTGGTCCCTCGGTGTGCAATGGTTTTCAATTTGATCGTCTTCATATTTATTTCAAAGTAGACCACGATATTTTGTTTTGTTTTTAAAATTGTCCTTGTTTTTTTATTCTTATTTTTAATTATAATACTATTATTATTACTATTATTACTACTATTATTATAGATGTTATTATCGTATTAGTTTGTATATTTATTTACTTTTATTTTATTTTATTATGTATTTTATTCCTTTATCATGTATTATTATTTATTCAATTACATAATATATTATTTTAAATATTCTTTACGACTAATTTGTACACATTTTATAATTTTATTTTTACAATATATTCATAAATTCCATTTTATATATTTGTAATTTTATTTATACAATAACATTTTCATAATTCCATTTCATGCATATATACAATTTATATTTAATTCTTTTTATTATACACATGTATATACATAATATGCTATTAATTTCATTTTTTACCTATTATATATATATATATATATATATATTTCATTTCTTTAAAAGTCTCAATTTTATTTTACTCATTCCAACCTTTTACATACTATTGTATATTATTATGAAGTTTTTCACTCCTATGTATTACTTACTTTAAATTAATATATGTATATGATTTAATGCATTTTGATTTTTTTTTATAGTGTTTATTTTGAATGTTGATCTTGAAATTGGCATAATTGAGGCTATTGTTACTTTGTTTGTTTGTATTTATCTATGGATTGTTTGTATTCATTGGTCTATATTCAAATTTACGAATAATCGATTCGCGTTGTACGTTATCATTCTATTGCATTTTATTTGCTTAAAAGGTTACGTTTCATATCATTTAAATATCAAAAGCATTTTTATTCAAAAAGCCTTCAAAATAACGCGACACTCGAAATTTAGGATCTTTGAAAAGATTGTGTCCTAACTTACTGGATTTCAATCTTCCTCGCCGCATCCAAGAAATCGAGTATCCTTTTTTAAAAAAACATAAATAAAAAGCTCATTCTCGAGAATTCGATACGTGGTGCCCTAACGCATTCGCATTGGATGTGACATATTATTTTCTCGAGACGTGGATTTTTCTAACAAATGAAAAATAAAGGCAATATTCGATATTTAGGAATTTTGTGAAATCGAGCCCTAACTTACTGGGTTTTGATTTTCTCATTTGACCTAAATAATCTGATATCCTTCTCAAAATACATATGTTTTAAAAGTCAAAAAATAAAAGGATCGAATTTTAAAATCTTTTCAAAATTTTGACATTAAGATATTAAACAATCAATTCGGTATCAATTTTTTTAATTGTTCATCTATTACGTGCTCAAAAAAGGAAAAAGAAGAGAGAAGAGTGAGGAACGTACCTGGTGACCGGCCTCGTGCTCACTCCGTCACAATCGGAGTCGTGCATGGGATTCGGAAAACTCCTGTTCTGAGGCGATAAAAGGCGCAAGAGAGAAAGAGGAGTGCTTAGGTTCTTGTTTCAATGGGCAGATCGGGTTTAGTTTAGGGTTTTTTTTATCTTAATCATGAAAACGGCGCCGTTTGAAGCTTGCACAATAGCTTCCAAATGGTACCGTTTTGGGGGCCATGACCCGCGCTTGAACTTGACCCGGATGAGGCCAGATCTGCGCATTTTGGGCCGAAGGGAAATTTGCGCAATGAGCCCCTTCCATTCTGTTTCATTTTAATGCAGTTTTTCTTTGATTTTTTTAATTGTTACCTCGCATTTGATTCCATTCTCATTTAGATCCACGATTAGGACTGACCCGTTTTCCTTGATCGGTTCTTGATCCGAACATTTGTGTTTAATTTATGTTTTGGTCCCTCTGGTGTGCAATGGTTTTCAATTTGATCGTCTTCATATTTATTTCAAAGTAGACCCTGATATTTTGTTTTGTTTTTAAAATTGTCCTTGTTTTTTTTATTCTTATTTTTAATTATAATACTATTATTATTACTATTATTACTACTATTATTATAGATGTTATTATCGTATTAGTTTGTATATTTATTTACTTTTATTTTATTTTATTATGTATTTTTATTCCTTTATCATGTATTATTATTTATTCAATTACATAATATATTATTTTAAATATTCTTTACGACTAATTTGTACACATTTTATAATTTTATTTTTACAATATATTCATAAATTCCATTTTATATATTTGTAATTTTATTTATACAATAACATTTTCATAATTCCATTTCATGCATATATACAATTTATATTTAATTCTTTTTATTATACACATGTATATACATAATATGCTATTAATTTCATTTTTTACCTATTATATATATATATATATATATATATATTTCATTTCTTTAAAAGTCTCAATTTTATTTTACTCATTCCAACCTTTTACATACTATTGTATATTATTATGAAGTTTTTCACTCCCTATGTATTACTTACTTTAAATTAATATATGTATATGATTTAATGCATTTTGATTTTTTTATAGTGTTTATTTTGAATGTTGATCTTGAAATTGGCATAATTGAGGCTATTGTTACTTTGTTTGTTTGTATTTATCTATGGATTGTTTGTATTCATTGGTCTATATTCAAATTCTGAATAATCGATTCGCGTTATGTTATCATTCTATTGCATTTTATTTGCTTAAAAGGTTACGTTTCATATCATTTAAATATCAAAAGCATTTTTATTCAAAAGCCTTCAAAATAACGCGACACTCGAAATTTAGGATCTTTGAAAAGATTGTGTCCTAACTTACTGGATTTCAATCTTCCTCGCCGCATCCAAGAAATCGAGTATCCTTTTTTAAAAAAACATAAATAAAAAGCTCATTCTCGAGAATTCGATACGTGGTGCCCTAACGCATTCGCATTGGATGTGACATATTATTTTCTCGAGACGTGGATTTTTCTAACAAATGAAAAATAAAGGCAATATTCGATATTTAGGAATTTTGTGAAATCGAGCCCTAACTTCTGGGTTTTGATTTTCTCATTTGACCTAAATAATCTGATATCCTTCTCAAAATACATATGTTTTAAAAGTCAAAAAATAAAAGGATCGAATTTTAAAATCTTTTCAAAATTTTGACATTAAGATATTAAACAATCAATTCGGTATCAATTTTTTTAATTGTTCATCTATTACGTGCTCAAAAAGGAAAGAAGAGAGAAGAGTGAGGAACGCACGGTGGCCGGCCTCGTGCTCACTCCGTCACAATCGAGTCGTGCATGGGATTCGGAAAACTCTGCTCGAGGCGATAAAAGGCGCAAGAGAGAAAGAGGAGTGCTTAGGTTCTTGTTTCAATGGGCGATCGGGTTTAGTTTAGGGTTTTTTATCTTAATCATGAAAGCGGCGCCGTTTGAAGCTTGCACAATAGCTTCCAAATGGTACCGTTTTGGGGCCATGACAGCGCTTGAACTTGACCGGATGAGGCGGATCTGCGCATTTTGGGCGAAGGAAATTTATGTAATGAGCCCTTCCATTCTGTTTCATTTTAATGCGCTTTTCTTTGATTTTTTAATTGTTACCTCGCATTTGATTCCATTCTCATTTAGATCCACAAAGGACGGCCCGTTTTCACCGATCGGTTTTTGATCCGAACATTTGTGTTTAATTTATGTTTTGGTCCCTCCGGTGTGCAATGGTTTTCAATTTGATCGTCTTCATATTTATTTCAAAGTAGACCACGATATTTTGTTTTGTTTTAAAATTGTCCTTGTTTTTTTATTCTTATTTTTAATTATAATACTATTATTATTACTATTATTACTACTATTATTATAGATGTTATTATCGTATTAGTTTGTATATTTATTTACTTTTATTTTATTTTATTATGTATTTTATTCCTTTATCATGTATTATTATTTATTCAATTACATAATATATTATTTTAAATATTCTTTACGACTAATTTGTACACATTTTATAATTTTATTTTTACAATATATTCATAAATTCCATTTTATATATTTGTAATTTTATTTATACAATAACATTTTCATAATTCCATTTCATGCATATATACAATTTATATTTAATTCTTTTTATTATACACATGTATATACATAATATGCTATTAATTTCATTTTTTACCTATTATATATATATATATATATATATATTTCATTTCTTTAAAAGTCTCAATTTTATTTTACTCATTCCAACCTTTTACATACTATTGTATATTATTATGAAGTTTTTCACTCCCTATGTATTACTTACTTTAAATTAATATATGTATATGATTTAATGCATTTTGATTTTTTTATAGTGTTTATTTTGAATGTTGATCTTGAAATTGGCATAATTGAGGCTATTGTTACTTTGTTTGTTTGTATTTATCTATGGATTGTTTGTATTCATTGGTCTATATTCAAATTCTGAATAATCGATTCGCGTTATGCGTTATCATACTATTGCATTTTATTTGCTTAAAAGGTTACGTTTCATATCATTTAAATATCAAAAGCATTTTTATTCAAAAGCCTTCAAAATAACGCGACACTCGAAATTTAGGATCTTTGAAAAGATTGTGTCCTAACTTCATCGGATTTCAATCTTCCTCGCCGCATCCAAGAAATCGAGTATCCTTTTTAAAAAACATAAATAAAAGCTCATTCTCGAGAATTGATCGTGGTGCCCTAACGCATTCGCATTGGATGTGACATATTATTTTCTCGAGACGTGGATTTTTCTAACAAATGAAAAATAAAGGCAATATTCGATATTTAGGAATTTTGTGAAATCGAGCCCTAACTTCTGGGTTTTGATTTTCTCATTTGACCTAAATAATCGATATCCTTCTCAAAATACATATGTTTTAAAAGTCAAAAATAAAAGGATCGAATTTTAAAATCTTTTCAAAATTTTGACATTAAGATATTAAACAATCAATTCGGTATCAATTTTTTTAATTGTTCATCTATTACGTGCTCAAAAAAGGAAAAAGAAGAGAGAAGAGTGAGGAACGTACCTGGTGACCGGCCTCGTGCTCACTCCGTCACAATCGGAGTCGTGCATGGGATTCGGAAAACTCCTGTTCTGAGGCGATAAAAGGCGCAAGAGAGAAAGAGGAGTGCTTAGGTTCTTGTTTCAATGGGCAGATCGGGTTTAGTTTAGGGTTTTTTTTATCTTAATCATGAAAACGGCGCCGTTTGAAGCTTGCACAATAGCTTCCAAATGGTACCGTTTTGGGGGCCATGACCCGCGCTTGAACTTGACCCGGATGAGGCCAGATCTGTGCATTTTGGGCCGAAGGGAAATTTGCGCAATGAGCCCCTTCCATTCTGTTTCATTTTAATGCAGTTTTTCTTTGATTTTTTTAATTGTTACCTCGCATTTGATTCCATTCTCATTTAGATCCACAGTGGGACGGCCCCGTTTTCACTGATCGGATTTGCGCATCTGAACATTTGTGTTTAATTTATGTTTTGGTCCCTCTGGTGTGCAATGGTTTTCAATTTGATCGTCTTCATATTTATTTCAAAGTAGACCCTGATATTTTGTTTTGTTTTTAAAATTGTCCTTGTTTTTTTTATTCTTATTTTTAATTATAATACTATTATTATTACTATTATTACTACTATTATTATAGATGTTATTATCGTATTAGTTTGTATATTTATTTACTTTTATTTTATTTTATTATGTATTTTTATTCCTTTATCATGTATTATTATTTATTCAATTACATAATATATTATTTTAAATATTCTTTACGACTAATTTGTACACATTTTATAATTTTATTTTTACAATATATTCATAAATTCCATTTTATATATTTGTAATTTTATTTATACAATAACATTTTCATAATTCCATTTCATGCATATATACAATTTATATTTAATTCTTTTTATTATACACATGTATATACATAATATGCTATTAATTTCATTTTTTACCTATATATATATATATATATATATATATTTCATTTCTTTAAAAGTCTCAATTTTATTTTACTCATTCCAACCTTTTACATACTATTGTATATTATTATGAAGTTTTTCACTCCCTATGTATTACTTACTTTAAATTAATATATGTATATGATTTAATGCATTTTGATTTTTTTATAGTGTTTATTTTGAATGTTGATCTTGAAATTGGCATAATTGAGGCTATTGTTACTTTGTTTGTTTGTATTTATCTATGGATTGTTTGTATTCATTGGTCTATATTCAAATTTCTGAATAATCGATTCGCGTTATGCGTTATCATTCTATTGCATTTTATTTGCTTAAAAGGTTACGTTTCATATCATTTAAATATCAAAAGCATTTTTATTCAAAAGCCTTCAAAATAACGCGACACTCGAAATTTAGGATCTTTGAAAAGATTGTGTCCTAACTTCTGGATTTCAATCTTCCTCGCCGCATCCAAGAAATCGAGTATCCTTTTTAAAAAACATAAATAAAAGCTCATTCTAGAATTGATCGTGGTGCCCTAACGCATTCGCATTGGATGTGACATATTATTTTCTCGAGACGTGGATTTTTCTAACAAATGAAAAATAAAGGCAATATTCGATATTTAGGAATTTTGTGAAATCGAGCCCTAACTTCTGGGTTTTGATTTTCTCATTTGACCTAAATAATCGATATCCTTCTCAAAATACATATGTTTTAAAAGTCAAAAATAAAAGGATCAATTTTAAAATCTTTTCAAAATTTTGACATTAAGATATTAAACAATCAATTCGGGTTTAGTTTAGGGTATCAATTTTTTATTACTACTATTATTATAGATGTTATTATCGTATTAGTTTGTATATTTATTTACTTTTATTTTATTTTATTATGTATTTTATTCCTTTATCATGTATTATTATTTATTCAATTACATAATATATTATTTTAAATATTCTTTACGACTAATTTGTACACATTTTATAATTTTATTTTTACAATATATTCATAAATTCCATTTTATATATTTGTAATTTTATTTATACAATAACATTTTCATAATTCCATTTCATGCATATATACAATTTATATTTAATTCTTTTTATTATACACATGTATATACATAATATGCTATTAATTTCATTTTTTACCTATTATATATATATATATATATATATTTCATTTCTTTAAAAGTCTCAATTTTATTTTACTCATTCCAACCTTTTACATACTATTGTATATTATTATGAAGTTTTCACTCCCTATGTATTACTTACTTTAAATTAATATATGTATATGATTTAATGCATTTTGATTTTTTTATAGTGTTTATTTTGAATGTTGATCTTGAAATTGGCATAATTGAGGCTATTGTTACTTTGTTTGTTTGTATTTATCTATGGATTGTTTGTATTCATTGGTCTATATTCAAATTCACGAATAATCGATTCGCGTTATGCGTTATCATTCTATTGCATTTTATTTGCTTAAAAGGTTACGTTTCATATCATTTAAATATCAAAAGCATTTTTATTCAAAAGCCTTCAAAATAACGCGACACTCGAAATTTAGGATCTTTGAAAAGATTGTGTCCTAACTTATGGATTTCAATCTTCCTCGCCGCATCCAAGAAATCGAGTATCCTTTTTTAAAAAAACATAAATAAAAAGCTCATTCTCGAGAATTCGATACGTGGTGCCCTAACGCATTCGCAGTGGATGTGACATATTATTTTCTCGAGACGTGGATTTTTCTAACAAATGAAAAATAAAGGCAATATTCGATATTTAGGAATTTTGTGAAATCGAGCCCTAACTTACTGGGTTTTGATTTTCTCATTTGACCTAAATAATCTGATATCCTTCTCAAAATACATATGTTTTAAAAGTCAAAAAATAAAAGGATCGAATTTTAAAATCTTTTCAAAATTTTGACATTAAGATATTAAACAATCAATTCGGTATCAATTTTGGGCGTCACTAGGGTGCTAACCCTTCCTCGTGCGTAACCGACTCCCAAACCTATTTTCTCAAATTCTGCAGACCAAAATCATTTTCAAGGTGAGCCGATCACACCTTAATAAAGGATCGGTGGCGACTCCAAATTTTCGTTTCAAAGTCGATCCCCGTTTTTTTTTAAAATTGGTTTCGACAATATATATTATATTTATTTACTTAATAAATAAGTATTATATTGATTATATTATTATAATATTATATATATATATATATATAAAATAAATAGAGAAGAAGGAAAGAAACAGAATTGAAAAACGCAACAGAGAAGGAGAAAGGAAAGAAAGAAAAGAAAGAAATAAAAGGAAATTTTGGGGTTTTGAAGTTCCAAGCTCAATTGGTAAGTCAATTTAGTCTCTATTCTTGTAATTTTGATGTTTTTGAAATCCTAGAACAAAATACTACTTGATTTAAGTTGAAAATTTGAAAGTTAGTAAATTTTAGATGTTTTCATGTTGAATTAATTGATGAATTAGGGGTTAAATTGATTGAATTTCAAGTTAAAAGTTAGTAAAGGGATGATTTGTAAAATAAAACATAAGTTTTGAATTAATAGAGACTAACTTGAGAGAATTTCAAAATTAGGGATTTATGGTGAAATTAGAGAGTTAAATTAGTTTAAAGTGGGAATGAAATGAAAATATGAAATTAGTTTTGAGAATAAAAGTTAGTCTCGGTTTAGGGACTAAATTGGAATTTAGGCAAATATTGAGTAAAAATTGAAATATTTAATGTGAGATTGAATGGTGTTGTATTGATGATTTTTAATTGTTTTAATTCCGTAGCTAGCGTCGTACCGAAATTCTCGACTAAAAAGGGAAAAAATATAGTCGACATCGAATAGCTCAGAATTCCTGGTTTGTAATTCTATAATCCAAGTCTAATTATTAATTGTTGTATTTTGATTAAATGTTATAGTAAGTGATTGAGGTGAGAGTTATTGTGTTTTACAATTGAAATGGATTGTCTTGATATGTGATGAAATTATATTGGTTGAATTGAATTGGAATATATATATTATGAATATATATATGTGTAAATGTGAAATTGTGCAATTATGATAATTGAATTATTTTTTATATGTATAAAATTCAGCCTTAATGTCCAAGTAGATGGAATTTAGAACTACTGGGATATTAGTGGCATGCCATTAAGGAACTTTAGCGCGCTCTCTGATTATTAACACGTTGGTGCTCTCTGATTATTAGCACGTTGGTGCTCTCTGATTGTTAGCACGTTGGTGCTCTCTGATTACTAGCACGTCAGTGCTCTCTGATTAGCACGTCTGTGCTCTCTGTATAGCACGTCAGTGCTCTCTGTTCATTAGTGCATAATATTGCACCTCTGTATTTGTTCCGTATATCCGGTGTGTTCTATAAATTCTACTTTGGCCTAAGAATAAGAATATGAGGTAGTGAATTGAAAATAGAATGTGAAAAACGATAGTGAATTGAAAACAGAATATGAAATATGTTATAAATACATGGAATACACGAGTTATATACTCATGAATTGAATGTGGACAGCTATTATATATAGCAAGTGATGATAATTGAGTATCGTATGGTTTTAAATGTTCAATTGTGCTTGACATTTTATTATACATATTTTATTATTTTATTTTTAAATATTCGGATTATAGAAGTACCACTGAGTTTTTACTCAGCGTACAGTTTTATTTTTCGTGCGTAGGTTAAGTACTTAAGTTTGATCGCTGATTCAGCATCCAACAATGATCCCGAACTCAAATACGGTGATGTTTATTTCTTTGTGTCGGCATGTACCTAGAGTGTCTAAATATTAGTGATTTTGTGGTTTGATTGTAAATGAAGTTATAAAATCTATTTTTGAAAGTTTAAAATTTGGATTAAAATTATGCTTTGATGAATTGTTTTGATGATATAAAATGTTTGAGATTTCTGACTGTTTGATCTGTAATCTCTGGTAATGCTCCATAACCTGGTTCCGGCGAGGGATACAGGTTGGGGGTGTTACATTATTTGTTAAAAAGAAAGCTGGATCGTTGAGGTTATGTATTGATTACAGACAACTCAACAAAGTTACAATAAAGAATAAGTATACTACAGGTGACAGAGTCAGATGTGCCAAAGACAACTTTTAGAACCAGGTATGGGCATTATGAATTTCTTGTGATGCCGTTCGGTTTAACGAATGCACCTGCAGTATTTATGGATCTGATGAATAGAATTTTCAGACCGTATCTAGACAGATTTGTGGTGGTATTTATTGATTCTATTCTTCTATACTCTCGAGATGAAAATGAGCATGCTGACCATCTAAAAATTGTGCTACAAACCCTGCGTGAGAAACAACTATATGCCAAATTTAGTAAATGTGAATTTTGGCTTCGGGAAGTTGGTTTTCTTGGACATATAGTATCTGCTGAAGGCATCAGAATTGACCCGAATAAAATTTTAGCAATTGTTAACTGGAAACCACCGAAGACTGTGTCTGAAGTTAGAAGTTTTCTGGGATTAGCTGGATATTATAAGAGGTTTGTAAAAGGTTTCTCGATGATAGCCTCCCCGATGACACGCTTGTTGTAGAAAGATGTGAAATTTGAGTGGTCTGATAAATATCAGCAGAGTTTTGACAGGTTGAAAGTCTTGTTGACTGAAGCACCCGAACTAGTTTAGCCAGAATCGGGTAAAGAATTTGTAAGTTAAAGTGACGCCTCATTAAATGGTTTAGGCTGTATCTTGATGCAAGAAGGTAAAGTAATAGCCTATGCTTCTAGACAGCTAAAACCACACGAAAAGAACTACCTGATACATGATCTAGAATTGACAGCCATTGTGTTTGCATTAAAAATTTGATGACACTATCTGTTTGGTGAAAAATGTCATATATTCACCGATCATAAAAGTTTGAAGTATCTATTGTCGGAAAAAGACTTGAATCTGAGACAGCGCAGGTGGCTTGAGTTATTAAAAGATTATGATCTGGTTATTGATTATCATCTGGGAAAAGCCAATGTGATTGCGGATGCTTTGAGCAGAAAATCTTTATTTGCTTTACGATCAATGAATACCTGGTTGTCATTGTCAGATGATTGTTCAGTCATAGCTGAGTTAAAAGTCAGACCAACATTTTTGTAGCATATTTGTAGAGCTCAAAAGAGTGATGATGAATTACAAGCTAAACGGGAACAATGTGAATTAATTTCTGATTCAGAATTTCAGATTGGGTCTGATGGTTGGCTGTTATTCAGAGGCAGAATATGTGTACAGAAGAATCCGGAACTTTTACAAAAGATTTTGAACGAAGCTCATAATGGTATTATGTTTGTTCATCCGGGGAGTAATAAAATTTATAACAATTTGAAAAAATATGTATTGGTGGTCGGGAATGAAACATGACATTTCTAAATTTGTATCTAGGTGTTTGGTTTACAAGAAAGTTAAAGATGAACACCAGGTGCCTTCAGGATTATTACAGCCAGTTACAATACCGGAATGGAAATTGGAAAAAGTTACCATGGATTTTGTATCGGGATTACCCCTATCTCTGAAAAAGAAAGATGCCATTTGGGTAATTGTCGACAGATTGATAAAGTCTACCCACTTTATTTTGGTACGTATGGATTTCTCGAAGACAGATTAGCTGAGTTACATATTTCTGAGATTGTAAGATTACATGGGGTACCAGTCTCCATTATTTCCGATAGAGATCCCCAGTTTACATCCCGATTCTGGAACAAGTTACAAGAAGCTTTGGGTACAAAGTTACATTTCAGTATCGCATTCTATCCTCAGACTGATGGGCAATCTGAACGTGTGATTCAGATTCTTGAAGATATGTTTCGGTGCCTATTTAGAATTTGAAGGCAATTGGAAAAAATATTTTTCGTTAGTCGAATTCGCATATAACAATAGTTATCAGTCAAGTATAAATATGGCACCGTATGAAGCTTTGTATTGATGCAAATGTAGAACCCCATTATATTGGACTGAGCTCAGTGAGAAAAAGATACATGGAGTTGATTTGATTCGAGAAACTGAACAAAAGGTAAAACTGATCCGAGATAGCTTAAAAGTAGCTTTTGATATAAATTTATACATTTATATCACATAATATTCAGGTCAAAAACCAATTAAATTCATACATAATATCCCTTATTTGAGCCCTCGAGGTCCAAAATACGTGTTAGAAACAAATCGGGACTAATTCGGAGACTCAGAGAATTTTTCGTAAAATATTAAAAATTTTCAAAGCTGCAAGATTCGTGCCCGTGTGGTCAGGCCATGTGTCCACATAGTCCAGTCACATGCCCATGTGGACTCAAAATGTACCTTTAACAACAAGTTTACCATTCCCTACAAGCTTGAACAATAAGTAACTCAAAAATCATTCGTTTAACCAATTCAAAACACAACCAAACACATCCAAAATATGTCAAAACAATCATCCTAGGTGCCTAACCAATGTATCCTCATAGGTACCACAATTATATCATCAAAACATACCAATAAAACATCATTCAAATCAAATTTGTAAACATGCCAAATTCAATCTATTTTACCTATTTCATGTTCATTCAAACATTAACTTAAAATTGCCATAATATGACCTCAAACATAAACACATATTTATATGCATCATTCAATATTAACTTATAATCTTATTTACAATAAATCTCCAAAATGATTAATATTTAGACACCATAGGTACATGCCGACACAAAAGGAAAAACATCACCACATTTGAGTTCGGGATCGTTGTTGGATGCTGAATCGGCGATCAAAATTAAGTAACTAACCTGCGCACAGGAAACAAAACCGTACGCTGAGTAAAAACTCAGTGGTATTTCTATAATCTAAATATTTAAAAATAAAACAATATAATATTATAATAAAATGTTAAGCACAATTGAACATTTAAAACCATACAATACTAAATTTTCCATCACTTGCTATAGAAATAGCTTTTCACAATTTTAATCACATTTCATTTATGCAATTGTTTTATCCATAATGCAATTGCTTTATCTATACCATATTCAATTCACTATTCCACCTCATTTCTCATATCATTCCATTTCAATATCAATTATACGACTTTATTATTCATTTACCCCTATTAACATGACTCGGACTCAGACGGATACACGGATCCAACCAAAACACACCATTTGGTACCCAGTTCCTCATCAGATAAATCGAAGTAATAAATTGACACCCAGTGTCTCATCAGTTAAACCAAAATAAATTGGCACCCAGTGCCTCATCGAATTAATCCAAAGTAATAAATTGACACTCAGTGTCTCACCGACTCGAAGTCGAAGAAATCCCTGAAATATTCCAATCCTATGGCATGCCATCTATATCCGACTCAGCTCGATACAGTTAATAAGGTTTCAATTCACTTTCCAAATACAACCAATATTTATTTCAATTCAAATAATCAATATATTCAATATATATATACCAATTCAATCAATATAATAATCAAACTACAACAATTAATAATTAGATTAGGATTATAGAAATATAAACCAGAAATTCCGAGCTATTCCTCGTCGACTTTATCTTTTCCCTTTTTAGTCGAGGATTCCGGTATAATGTTAGCTATGGAATCAAACCAATTAAAATTCATCAATACAACACAGTTCAATCTCATATTTAATATTTCAATTTTTACTCAATATTTGCCTAAATTCCAATTTAGTCCTTAAATCGAGACTAATTTTATTTCTTCACAATCAATCTTATATTTTCATACAAATTCCACTTTAGACTAGATTTAACTCCCTAATTTCACTTATATCCCTAAATTTCAAAATTTCACAATTTAGCCCTAATACTCAAAATTTACAATTTATTCTACAATTCAATCCTTTTCGTTTCTAACTTAAAAATCTATCAATTTAATCCCTAATACTAAAATTATTCAACATAAACATCACTTATAAACTTAATAATTTCTAAAATTTTGACATGGGTCGAGTAGTATTTAATACCGGGATTCCAAAAACATAAAAATTACAAGAAAATGGACTAAATTGACTAACCAATTGAGCTTTGAACCCTTGAAACCCTAACTTTTCTCCTTCTTTCTTTCTTTTTTTCTTTTCTTTCTTTCCTTCTCTTTTTCGTTTCTTTCTCTCCTTCTTTTTCTTTTACTTTATCATTATAATATAGTAATATATATACTTAACTTTTAACTTTTAACTTTTAATATTATAATATTATAATATATATTTTAACTTTAAATATTTATAATATATATACACTTATGCCGCCTTAATTATGACCATTGGCATAATTGCTCATTTGGTCCCGTTAATTATTCTTTAATCTATAATTCAACTTTCACCCTTTATACAATTTAATCCTTTTGCCTAATTACTCTTAATTCATGCAATTTCACCTAACCAAAACCTAATTAACTACACAAATAACTTCGTAAATATTTTTAGTAAATATTTACGAGTCCGATTCACGATAATGAAGTCTCAGAAATGCATTTTCGACACCTGTGACTATCAGGTCGTTACATAGAGGTTGAGATCCAGCCTGACATGACCTATAATGAGGAACCGATTAGAATTCTAGCACAAGAGACGAAAGAGTTAAGAAATAAAAAGGTAGCTGTAGTGAAAGTTTTCTGGCAACGACATGGGATGAAGCTACCTAGGAACCAGAGGAAACAATGAGGAAATAATATTCGAATCTCTTTACTGGTAAGATTTTTGAGGATGAAAATTCTTTTGAGGGGGGAGAGTTGTAACAGTCTGATTTTCAGTGATGTCAGAAACAGTGGTTCGAGACCACCAAATTCAGCAAATAAGCTTGTAATTTTTTATTATTTAATATTTATGAGCCACATATGATTTTTAAAAGATTTTTAAATTAGCAATTTGTGTTTTATAAGGCTTTATTAGGTTAGGTGATTTAGAAAAGAGGTATCAAGATCTCAGTCCTATAAATCGAGCCGTAAATATTTTTATAAATATTTACTGAGTGTCATTAAGGTAGTATTAAATTTTCGTTACGTTTTGTAGTTAATTAATTAAAACAATTAAATTGAAAAAAGTGAAAAACTTGCTAATTAAAGAAATAATGATTAAATAGCCTAAATAGTAAATAAAGGAGGACTAAAAGGTAAATTGGACCACATGGGATGGCTGAGGCGGCATAAGCATAGAAAAATCAAGAAATTGATGTGAAATAAGGGTAAAATATTAAATTTTGCCAAATTTAAGTGAAATAAAAGGGAAATTGAAATTTTAGACATTTTCGTCATCATTTTTCAGTTCTAAAATAGCCATTGAAGAGGGTTTAAGCTGGTTTTTCAATATTTTCTTCATGTAAGTTTAATTATTGCTCGTTCCTTAAAATTTTTATGTTTTGGGATTTTTACAATTCAGTTCAACTAACTATTTCATTAGTTTTTATTTTGTTGAAAGTTTTGGAAGATACCATTGATAATTTTATATGATTTTAGTTGTTAGATGATGAAATTGAGATGTTGATGGATGTTTAAAGGTATTTTATTAAAGGATTTTGGTTGAAATCATGATTTAGGGATTAAATTGAAAAGTTGTTGAATTCATGGAAAAATTCTAAAAGTTCATGGAATTCATGGGCTGCTGTTGATATATATGAAAATATTTAGGCTTGGGATAAGGATTAAATTGCATAAATTTTATTTTTCGAGCCTAGGGACGACATCGTCATTAATTAAAAGTATAGGGGCAAAATGGTTATTTTGCCTAAGATGTGACTTGGATTGAATTGAATTTAAATTGTATTAAATTGATGTTAATTTTACTCGTATAGATCCGGATAGATCAAAAACGAAGTTAGATCGTGGAAAAAAAGTATCTGATTAGTAGTTTACAAGTTACGAACAACTGTCGAGGTAAGTTCGTGTAACTTAATTGTATATATTTATATGCTTATATTGAGTGTTGAATATGTAAATTGTGTAAATTTCATATATGTGTATGTAATTGATCTTGTAACTGAAAATCCCTGATAAATAAATAAGTCTCGTTTGGACAATGAGATTCGATGGATACAGGGTTCTATTTCCCGAAATGGTAGTGTTCCTGCATATGTTGCGGACATACCCTAGCTCGAAAGAGCATCCCGTTACAAACCCTCTCAAGTTTCCTTTATAATGTTCTTGTGAGCTTCCCGTTAAATGCTCTTCGGAGCATCCCGATCGGTTGTGACCCTACTTGTGTTGTGGGCACACCGCAGCTCTTATGAGCGTCCCGTTATATGGCTCTTCGTGAGCTTCCCAATTAGAGGCTCTTTGTGAGCTTCCCATTAGTGCTCGCTTAAACTTCCTGTTATATGGCTATCTGGTGCTTTCCGTTAATATTTTTCGGAGCTACCCATTAATTGCTCTTTGGAGCTACCCGTTATAGGCTCTTTGTGAGCTTCCTGTTATATTGCCCGGATAAGCTTCCCGTTATAAGGCTCAATGAGCTTCCCGTTATAGTGCTTGAGAGAGAGCTTTCTTTTTAAGTGCTCATAAAAGCACTCCCGGATATGAATTGACGAATTTATAGTATTGTACACTTCAGGTGTACTACCCAAGTATCCATCAAGATTTCAAATGATTCAACGGGTGAAATTCTGACATGAGAACATGTGAAATCAAAATAAAACTATTATTTGTATATGTATGAAATACTTGGAAACTCGATACCTGATGAGCTCATCCTTGTTTTTGTTATGCACATGAAATACATGACTAACATGTTTGTTGAGGTTATATGTGTTAGGCTAATTGCCAAATTGCTTTGGATGTATTATGCATGTTTATTATATAAGTAAATGAATGGTAAGTTAATTTCCCGTTATACAAACTTACTAAGCTTTAAGTGCTTACTCTGTCTTATTTCCTCTATTTTATAGTACTCGGAGGCTCGTAAAAGTTGGAAGCTAGTCGGAGCTACATCAGACTATCCCCCGGACATTTTGGTATATATATCCCCAGGTTAAATGTTACCATTGATAGCAATTTAATATTGGTTAAAATTAGCCATTGGAATGGCTATTAAATATGTAAATAGTCTTAATATGCTTGATGAGTATGTTTAAAGGGTTGAATGAGGAAAATCATATAAGTATATTGGATATTAGTTTATGATAGTGTATTTGGTAAAACATGTTTATAAGTATTAGGCTATCTTGGTAAGTTGGACATTTGATCATATGTATTAATATGTCATGCAAAATACTTGAATTTGGCTAGGTTTAAATGTCTTGAATTGGCTCTTGAATGTGTTTAAATGCTTATACAGGCGTGTGGCTTAGCCGTGTGACCCCTGCACTTAAATGTATTGCAAGTCAGAGAGTTACACAAGCTGGGGACACGGCTGGGTGCCCTACTACAAATACCATACGGCCTAAAACACGGGTATGTTACTTGGCCGTGTGAGCTACAAGGCCTGACCACACGAGCGTGTGTCCCCTGCACCTTGGAAAATTTTGAAATTTCGTGAAAAATTCTCTGAGTTTTCGATTTAGTCCCGACTTGTTTCTAATGTATGTTTTGGGCTTCGAGAGCTCATATAAGGGACAATATGATAAATTTATGACTAATTTCTGATATGAATGTGAAGTAATATGAAATATTTGAGTCTGATCGGTAAATCCTGGTAATGCTCCTAAACCCTATTCCGGTGACGGATACGAGTTAGGGGTGTTAGATATTGTACCAATGACTTATCATCCAACTGTAGTGCTATAGATAGACAAAGCCATTAAATTAATGTTGGCCCCTAAATCGCATAGGACCTTACGAAGGTTCAATTCCCCTATCTCTATAGGAATTGTGAAGCTCCCCAGGTTTTTAAGCTTAGAGGGTATCTCCTTAGTGATGATAGCAATACATGAGGCATTTATAATTATTTGTTCCCCTTTTTTAAGTTTCTTATGCCTTGCACAATTTCTTTTAAGAACTTTGCATATTTAGGAATTTTATCAATAAGTTCCAACATGGATAGATTTACAATTAGGGACTTAAATAAGTTGAGGAAATTTAAAAATTCAGCATCATCCCTTTTCTTATTGTCCTCAAGCCTCAATAGGATTGGTACACTTTTGCCACTGGAATTGGTACTTTGCTTTAATTCAAGGCCGGTTACATTCTCCTCTATTTTCAAGTCTCATCATCGTTTGGGGAGTCATTCACAATCATTTACCTCCTTCAAAGAAGGAACAGTTGGATTTTCCGAAATTGTACCCAAGCAAAGCAAAACTGCTTTTATGTGCTCCTTCCCATCTCTTCGAGGGTTATTTTTAGTATTGATTGGGATGATCGTGCCAACTTGCCTTTGCATCATGTTCATTATTTGGCTAAGTTGGGCTTGGATATCAACCAACTGTGTATTTGTTGGGGTGCACTGATTCTTCACTTGTCACAATTCACCATGCATTGACTTCATTTCCCCTTCGATCTTATCCATCCGCTGACCACATGAGGCATGATCGTTAAAGCGCCTCTCATACTCCTGAGGTTTCGAAACAAAAGGAAGGTGATTGTGAGGCCTAACAATTAAGTCCAAATTGACATATATATTTTTTAAATTTATTGAATCAAGATCTATTTTTTGTTTGATGACCAAATGTATGTAATGATAAAGTGACGACAAATCACAACTGATTTAACAAGAGTAACTAAAAAATAAAAATAGGAACATTCTAAAACTTTAGTAACTATCTTAGTAATTTATCCTAAAAGATTGCATATTCACGTGTATAATAATAAGATAAAGCGCACAAAATCATGAGACCAACTTGATAAAAAAAATCACTTATAGGCTCAACAAAGGAAAATTGTTTCAAAAAAATTCATTTATCTTCAATTGATCATCATTGTCGATTCCTTATAATGGTCAAATTTGGCAACAAAAGTTATTACTTGAATGCTTTGAGTGCTTGAGAATGTTTGTGTATGCCCCATAAGACCTTATGCCTGAATATTCCGTGGTAGTATTTTTAGTCCATTTTGGGGTAAAATTTTGTTTACGACATTATGGTCTCCAATAAAACAACATCCTTGCTAACAATGCCGGGGCAATCGTTGACACCCATGTGATTGTTAGTTTCATTTAGCTTAAAGGATAGCCATTCTTTTAGAAAGTCTTACAAATATTTTAAGCTTTTCTTTCAACAAAGATGGTTAAAAGAATGGTTATTATATATTATGTCACATGGTCTCCACATCTCAATCAGATAACACATCACCATCGTCATCCTTTAATTAAAGTAGACGCTTGCAGGCAAACACTATGATTTGTTGGACAATCTAATTGTGCTTGGTAAACAAGCATCACCATCCAACAAGCTTCGCGTGCTTGGACTTTATTGGATTGTCCTTTGATGGTAAAGTCTCTCGGACCCCCAGAAATGATCTGTTCCTTGTAATTAATTTGTTTAATAAACTAAATAAAGTTGAAAAAAAAAAACATTTTCCAACTGATTATAAATTTTAATTGCTCAAATGCTCACTTCAAAGACAAAATCACTTGTCTGCTCACTCCTTAGCAACTTCTAAGGTGCTGTCATCCGTTCATTTCTGAGATACATTACCATGCATTTCAGGGCTCTGGTTTTACATTTAAGAGATTGATTTAATTGTTTCACCTTAAACACTTATATTACTGCAACAGTCTCAGGTTATTAAAAAAGAAAATTGACCGCCTATCTTTTAAGTTCTTTGAACATCATATTTATATCCTTCAGGAAGCATGGTCTTGACAGCCTTTGTCAGAGATATTGTAGTTTACATTATAATTATAATGTCATTAAATCATATTCTCTTTATCAATAAAAGCAAAGTATTACTATTATTATTACAATAAACAAACTTTCATGACAGTGGCAAACAAAGAATTTCAAATAGCGGTGTATATTATACACCATATAGTTTCTAGGGGTGGGGTCTGGAATCTATTCTCTGAAGCTAACTTTACCCCCCAAAAAAAGCATGTTGCCTGCACTCAAATACCTTAATAATCCCCCCCGTGGTCACGCCGGTGGTTTTAAAATGCGAGGGAGACTTTTAGTGGCCCAATATTCCTCAGCGGCTAGCTTGCTTTAATTTGTTGCAGAGGTGGGTGAGACTATAAGTGGGCATTTGTGAAAAGAAGAGAGGAAAAATATAAATAAATAAAAGAATATAGATACTAAAGGGGAGATATTGGAAGTGGCAAGCATCCCGACCCAGGATCCTAAAAGCTAACCAGGACAAAGGCCCCATATCTTTGTGCTCCAACACCCACGGGCTATTCATCCCAGACCCTAATCCAAAGGATTATAAAAATCTACTGCTGGTATTCAAGATGAATGTACTATTTAGATTACTATAATACTGATTCTTCCCCTCTAATTCTCTCAGATTCATGTTAGAATTGTCTTTATTTAACTTTTACTCTAGGATAGCTATAGCCTTGAGAGATTTCCTAATGGTGCAGGCAGTAGGGCATCTTCACCCCTCTAAGCCCATAAGCTTAACAGCAACCTCTACCATTATGATGCATGTAAAATAGACATTAGCATGGCTAGTTTGATAGTAGGTTCATATCAAACTTAAGGTTAAGAATTGATATTATGGCCAAGGGTGGATCCAATTATATTTTGTCTAAAAATTAACAGGTCTTTCTAAAATAATTTTTTTAGTGGTTTAAAATTTTATATTTAATCTCAGACCTAACATAAAATTTCTAACATTGCACCTCATTTTGCCCTGCCTTATTATCTCCTTGGAATAATTTTGGTACTGCTTAGGAAAATTAATCCGGATGTTGAGTGGTTTTGGAGCAATTAGTTGCTAATTATATGGATGGAGGGGTCAACCTTTGATTTTGATGTGACCGCATTGCAACCGATGGAGGACCAAGTGTTTTTCTTTTTCTAATTCCATTTATTTTCGAATGAAAAGAGGAAAAAATATAAGAATGTATCAATTAGTTGGGGCAATTTTCTCCGAAAGTGAAAAAACATGAAAATTTTCTTAATTGCCAACAGATGATACAATTGATTTAAAATTAAATAGTTAGGTCCAACCCATGGATAGAAAAAATAGTTGATGCGATGTGATCTAAATTTGACAATGTTGCATAATCCCAGTCCTAGTCTGCCCAGTGGACATTGCACGCGTTAAGTGGCTCATAATACGAGCCAACAACCAACTTGAATACCATTAACCCAATGCAAGTTCTTTTTTACTTTGTATAAAAGAAAAAACATTCGCAACTTTACAAAGCATAGAATTGGTTTTCAATCAATGCACGCTTTTCATAATATCAATAATACCTTTTCAGCTTTCCTTTTATGACAAAGAATTTATGGTCATTCTTTGCTTTTTCTCCTTCAATTACTTTCTTTCTCAAGCTTCTTAGTATTGAAGGATTTTTTTTTCCTTTCTAAGAGATTTGAGTTTCTTTACGTTATTATCTTGTCTTCTATAAGGTCATCATCGTCTCTCTTCTTCCATTTCCTTTATTTATCCCAATTTACAAACAGAAAGAGTTGAGGGTTTAAAACATAGAGAGACAATAGAAGTAAAAGTCTAGAACAAGTCTTCGGGAGGAGTGGTTTTTTTTCTTTTTATAAAAATAAAAACCTTCTTCTGTTTCGTAAGGGCATGAAGAGAGCTTCATTTCCCGGGACAAAACTTGGGAATAAACCATGTTGTGTTGTGAACGCAACAATACAACGCTAATGTTCACAAACGCACTCCTTCATATCAAGGCAAACAGCAACTGCTCAAAAACATTCCATATCTATGGCTTATTCTGTTTCCCACAACAGTTTCTCAACGATTCCTCTTTTTGTCGGTTTCCTTGTTGTTGCTTCCTCCCTTGCCCATGTCCTGTCCTCCCCATTGATGTCAGATTCCGGTAACCGGCAAATGAAAAACCGTACTTTTAAACCTGCTAAGGACATCCAGAAGCTAAGGAGAATAAATGCTTATCTCAAGAAGATCAATAAGCCTGCTATGAAGACAATTCAGGCTGGCTTCTTCTTTCCCCTGTCATATCTTGTTAGGAATTTTCTTCTAGTCTTGTTCCACGAGTTTTAAACAGTTTTGTTGCTGCAGAGTCCAGATGGTGATATCATAGATTGCGTTCTCTCTCATCTTCAACCTGCTTTCGATCACCCTGAGCTTAGAGGGCAGAAACCATCGGTAAATTTCTGCTCTACCAGTTTAGATGATATTTAGAAATAAACAAATTCAATGTCGGTGAGTATCTGAAACTTTGCAAGTTTGGAGCATCGCCATGAAACAACCTCATTTTGACAGGATCCACCGGCGAGGCCAAAACGTCACAACTCTACCGATGCAAACCCTGAGAACTTGCAACTATGGACAGGCTCAGGTGAATCTTGCCCCGAAGGAACTGTTCCAATCAGAAGAACTACAGAGAAAGACGTTTTGAGAGCAAGTTCTGTTAGGAGATATAGAAGAACAAGAAGAAGACATATAAGGAGAGACTCAACAGGCAGCGGCCATGAGGTTAGTACCTTGATCTTTACGTCACCGAAACAGTAAAAAATTTATCTAACATCTAACCCAGATTGGGATTCCGACAATTACTACGACCTGAGAATTGAAAAACATATTTTCTCGCATTTTGAACCAAAAGTTGTGTGATTCATTTTTATTATCAATTAGCAACCCAGCATTGAGATGATTTAGAGCAAAAAATCTGTCTTAGCTTCCATTTCTTATTCCAGCCGAAGGGATAGTTTTCGGCTAAGTTGATTTTCCGCTGTTTTAGCAGTTCGCCAGGAGTTGGTTGGGGAAAAACAGTAAAAGGCAGACAGTGAAGAGATATTGGACTCTAAAGTTGATTTAAATTATAGAGCACTACTCTCGACTAATTGAGTTTTTACTTCTCATGATAGCCAATCCTTTATCATCTACCATCCTTCCAATGCTTCTCATCAAGCTGAAATGATGCAAATGTTTTGACAAGTTCATTTCTTCTCGTTGCAGCACGCAGTTGTGTTTGTGAATGGAGATCAGTATTATGGAGCAAAGGCAAGCTTAAACGTGTGGGCGCCTCGTGTGACTAATGAATACGAGTTTAGCTTGTCACAGATATGGATCATCTCTGGTTCTTTTGGCAATGATCTTAATACCATTGAAGCTGGTTGGCAGGCATGTCCCTGAATTTTTAGTACATAATGCAGAATCTCTGTATTGGCAAGTCCCTATCTTCAATTAATATCCTGAGGCTGAGAAGAAAACCTCAGTCGTAAATATGTTATATTTAACTTTCAAATAGTATCCTAGAAACATCAAAATGGTGCGTGAAACACGAGCTTTCTGCAAAACCCTTTTCCAAGTTGCTTTCAATTATCAACGTGCAAAATTCTTTTGTTTAAGCTGTTGAACCACGATCTTCTGCATGCTTCTAAATCTAATGAACAATTGCATTCATTCTACTTCAGGTTAGCCCTGAATTATATGGAGATATTTACCCTAGATTCTTCACATACTGGACGGTGAGTAACATCTTGGAATCAAGCTTGAAAATATTTATTTTTCCTTGAAAAACAAACCAACTGCTAATTGGCTTTGAATTGACAGACTGATGCATACCGAGCCACTGGATGCTACAACTTGCTGTGTTCGGGCTTTGTCCAAACCACCAATAAGATTGCTATTGGAGCAGCAATCTCTCCAATCTCCTCCTACAATGGCAGACAGTTTGACATCGACATAATGGTTTGGAAGGTGGGTGCTTGCAGAATTCCCCAAAGTAGAACTATACAAAGTTATGAATGGAGTAAATTAACAGTATGGCACCATTTTAAAAAAAAACAACTAAGGGAAGGTCTTTTTGGTGTTTTACTGATTCACATCTGCTGCTTCAATGTTTGACTGCGTAACCTTGAGAACGAAATTAATAAAGCGCTAAACATGCAACCTTAATAAAATCTAAAATTGACTTAGAGATTAATGATAATGACTTGAGACCTTTTCCATTCTGGACGGTATTGAAATGCAAAACTCGTCTCTTTAATCTTTTTTGTCTTCAACTGTTTATTAATGTGTCAGCTTTGTAGTCTATTTCTTATATAATCTTTTAGAAAATAAGAACACAAACACCACCAACGTTTTAGCTCTTATTGCTCTATTTAAGAGGACAGTTATGCCGCTAAAAGTAAAAAATTTCTTTGATTTTTGGCCTACTTTATGTTACATCTGACCATCCAGCGATGATAGCATACCAAGAAAACAAGGGGAATATTCAGAAAAAAACTTTTCAAGCTGGTCGTGACAAATAAAACTTTAATGGACTGCAACCTCTTCCAACATCGACAGTGAATGTTTTTGTAGGATCCAAAACATGGACATTGGTGGTTAGAATTTGGATCAGGATTACTGGTTGGATATTGGCCTGCATTTCTCTTTAGTCACTTGAGAAGCCATGCCAACATGATACAATTTGGAGGAGAAATTGTAAACACTAGATCGTCAGGATTCCACACATCAACACAAATGGGCAGTGGACATTTTGCTGAAGAAGGGTTTGGAAAGGCTGCTTATTTTCGGAACTTGCAAACTGTTGATTGGGATAATAATTTGCTGCCCCTAACAAACCTTCACCTATTGGCCGATCATTCTGATTGTTACGACATCAGACAAGGAAGAAATAATGTTTGGGGAAATTACTTTTACTATGGAGGTCCAGGAAGGAACGTAAGGTGTCCTTGAGTAAAATTAAAACAGGATAGGATGAGAGGGTTGTTGAACTACTGGTACTTTTTTTTTTCACCCCAACCCAAAATTTATTTTTTGGGTATTTAGCTTTCATATCGGGACTTTAGCATGGTTTGGGTTAGATTCTTTTTATTGATGTATATTTTCCTTCCTCTGATAGATTGATTTTCTTTCCGTGGTAATAGGTAAATTTTTCGGGAAATACAAACTGTTAATAAGACCATTTTTCTGTTTCTTCTTTGCTCGTCAATTCTCAAATTCATAACGTTTACTCACTTGCATTTACATATGAAATAAAACTAGAGAAATAGCCAAAGAAAGGACCCTTAACAAGTGCTTTAAAAATGAAATGACTAAGGTTGTACCCATGGTTCATTGATGAATGATTGGCGGAGTCATAATTTAAAAAAATATATTTTTTTAATGCGAGTAATAGACTAAAAAAACTGTAGGTTTTTCCTTTCTACCGTATAGGATTTTAGCTTGTTTTCTAAATGAGAGTTCTTCTTTAGTGTTGAGGTGGAGTTGATTTTCTTTGAATGGCCTTTGATGTGATAACTACTAGGGGATTTCATTTTGGCATTTGTTTTTTGATTGGTCCGATTTCAACTGCGGTTTCTCTATTGTTAATGATCTAGTTTTTGGGAACAGTGGATCAAATAGGTGTTCAAGGATTGTTTTTTCTGACTTACGGTGGAGTATGGAGGCTGGTTGGTGTCTGGCAATTTACATGATCTTTGCTGATTGGTTTATTGAGTTTATTTAGTTTTTACAAAGGAATTACTTAATTTATCTATTTATCTTTTCTCTAACATGAAAAGTAGAAAAATTAATAATTGAAAGTTTGGATTTTTCACTCAACAAGTTCTAGCTATCCAATCAGTAACCATACTCCCCTTTTTTTTGAATAAACTAAAACTTTACCATTTAAAATTAACTCTTAACCGCAGAAATCTTCTGACCAACAGAGTTACCTTTCCCAAACTTATTTATAAGGCAATCCATTGTCTCAAAACAATCGCTTTCCGAAATGTAGCCCATAATTCAACATTCAGAATAGAACATCTACCGAAATGTTTTCTATAAAAAAATATTTAAAAAGAATCATATTTTAATATTATTTAATAATTTTTATTTCTATAAACATCTTAGATAAATCATACATTTTGGGGGTGATGGATCAAAACCTATTAAGTTAATCCCACATATTTATTTTCTTTTTTCAAAGACACATTTACTTTCTATTAATTATAAAAAGTTAATTATTATCCTATTTAAAATAAAATCATATATATTGATTAAAATGTATTTATTTAATTAAACATTAATTATAAAAACTTAGATATTTATTATTTTTAATTTATCTAGTTAGATATTTTATGTGTTTAATTTTAAATATCATATTAAAAATTTGTTACTTTATAGGCAAATGTTTTTTAATAATATTAGAAAAATAATTCATATCATAATAAAATTATAAATTTTTTTGAATATCTAATAATCATTATAATTATTTTTAGATGTGAATTAAATAATATGAAAAAAAAATAAAAGATATTTTTATTAGTTTTCGAAACCTGTATATTATAGATTATAAATAAATAATAAACCTAGATGGATTATAAATCGAATCCTGAATGATTCAAAATTTAAAACATCCAACCGAATGAAATTCACCCCTACATCGAGTAGCTTTCTTTCATTTTCGTCACAAACCTGTGGCTTTAACTGCCCTTGTTATGAAGTTGCACGTACTGTCCGCAGTGCCCAACCCAATTGCCCGCTCTGCCCTACCTTGCATCTTTCATTTTGCTGCCTCTCTTCGAATATATTTTTCTCTCTAAAAATCGAGTCGAAATAATTTGCCCTCTCTCTTATTTTTAGTTTTTAAATTATTTTTGCTTCTATAGATCGGACGGCGGCTTAAGAAATCAAACGCGGTGGATGGATCGGAGATTGAATTTTATCAGGTAAACGGGAGAATCGCGAGCGAATGGTATTACGGTTTTGTATATGAAATTGCCAAATTGGGGGAAATCAAGGTTTGGTTGAGGGAAGATTTTTGGCAGACGGTGAACGGTTGGCTTTTGGTGGATGTAGGGTAAGAAAGGGGGAAATCGAACAGGGGGAAAGAAGATAGAAATAAGGAGGGAAAGTTTGATGGTACTCGAAGGGGAAAATGCAAGGCTATGCATGGGCAGGGAAGAGGTGAAGAGAGGAAAATAGAACGGCACATGTTGACAGTCCCTACACTTGCCACCGCGGTTCTGAGTGGTGATAGTGGTGCTTCTCTCTCTTTTTCATCTACCATTAGTTCATTTTCAAAGGTATAACATTTTTATACAATGTCTTTGACGTTGATTCCATTCAATTGTTCTTTTATAGTTCCTCCCCCCTTTTTTGTTTTCTATTTTCTTCACTTTTTCCCATTTTTCCCATTTAAGTGATTAGGAGGAAATGAAGAAAGGGCTTTAATTTTTCTTGGGAATTTTGAGATTGAGGCTTGACTTTCCGGGAAAGTGTGGAATGGTCCTGATTTTCTTTTATTTTATTGGTTTGGTTTTGAAATTTGTGGATGATTTTGTTGTGCTCGTTTTTGGTAAAATTTAGGGAACGGAATGGGTTTTTGTGGGAGTTTTTTAATTTCGGATTGATTGGTAGGAAGGCATATTTATTGACGTTTTGGGTGGATTGTTTTGCTGAGGTGCATTTGTAAGAACGTTCGACTTAGTTTTATGGGTTCATATGGTATGGAGAGTGCACTACAATATAATTTAGTTATGTTTGAGGCGGATATGTCTCCTTTCTTCCATATACTTTTGCCTTAATGTAAACCTTTTGTGTACAAAATCATGAGACAAGAAGGATTCTTTTACTTTTCATCTGCTAGAAGCTATTTTACAGATGTTGTGGTACTTCTATTGACTTATCTGAATTTTTACTGCCTCATGGGTTCTATTACTTAATCCAAGCACAAGGAAATTCCAGCAAGAAAGTATTAGGAGATGAAAGAGATATTTGCATTCCTTATAGATCTCTGTAAATGCACCTGAATTTTAGGACTTTGCCTTCTTTCAAGGAGTGCTAAGGAGAAGTATTCACCAGCATTGTTGTTGACCAGAACAATGGAAACTTCCCATTTTCAACAGCTTGAAACATGAAATACTCAAAAAGAAAAGAGTTTCTGGATCATCATTACCGAGGTTGAGGGGTAATCACCAGACTTATTGTTGTTCAAGATATTTGAAATCTTTCCTATATTTGGAATAGCTTGAATCATGAAGTGATTTACTCCGTTAGGATATAGTTTTGTCTCATTGATTTAGTGAGGGAATAGGAAAATAGTACAATGTAAATATTTATTTGTCTTTACTGGACGTATATATGCTTTTATTACCTAGGAATGGAAAGAAAGAAATATATAGTTTTACATGGTGGATTGATGATTGCAAAAGGTTTTACTTCCTTAAGTACCTAAGTAACAAATTTTCCTTAACAAGTTTCTTCCCAAAGCTTTTTATGTAGTTTGCAGGGTGTTATTGTTCTGATGGTTTTGGTGCTGTAAATACAATAGTTGCTTCTTAATTAATTATTAAATGCTAGCTTTTAGGTCTTGTTCCTATAAGGCAAGTCCTGGGCTTCTTCGAATGTAACATATTCTACTATAGGTAATTAGTTAGTTTTTTTGTATGCATATTTCTTCCCATTTATACACATGGTTTAACTTGTATATGAACGAGAATGTACACGATTTTTCTTCTGCTAAAATGTACATTAGAGTCGTACCTTATTTCTAGCGTGTAGTATGAGTCTAGAGAAATGTATTAGCATATCTTCAATGGAGATAGATATGATTATAATATCTGTTAGAAGCAGCACCCTAAACATTTGAAAGTGTGATATAATATCACACTTTCAAATGACTAATTTTTTCCTTGGTTATGGTTGTATAATCTTTGAACATATCTGAATTGCTATAACATGTTTCTGTTAATGATGAACTCTGGTCACATGGGAATAATTTTTGTTTATTAATTATAATATATTGCATTGGATTCTCTTCAGCTTCTTTGAAATAGTACATTCATATGTGTATTAGCTTGTTACCATCTGTTGTCGATTTACCAATGAGAGTATTTCTTTCAAAAATTTGTTCTGTAGCTGACCAGTCATGCTCTAAATGGCACTATATGCAACTTTATTTGTAGATATGATTCTCTGAAGTCTTTCGTATCTAATTAAGCTTGATTATTGGAGTCACAACAGTTCTGAATGGTTGAACAATTTGCATTGCCCGCCAATGATTGTTCTTTTCCCTTGGTTCTGTTTGTATTGAATTATCATCTCTACCTAATCTTGGTTGCTTCCTCTATGAGTTAATAAGTTTATGATTTTTAGATATAACTGATCAATGCCAGTCTGGCTGTTGATCCAGCTCGTAGTTCTTTACCCATACAAATTGCTTTATATCGTCACCATAAGCTTCTCCTACCTGGTTGGTTGTTCAATTGTTTATTGACACCACCTATTTTGTTTGTTATAGGATGGACACAGATTCAGTGTAGGTGGCTGTACTCTCTTCAAACCAGCCCAAGATTCACCACTTTTTATTGGAATAATCCATTCTCTAACTGCTGCTAAAGAAAATAAGTTACTGTTGGGTGTGAATTGGCTATATCAACCTGCTGAAGTAAAGCTTGGCAAAGGCATCCTATTGGAAGCTGCGCCAAACGAGATCTTTTATTCCTTCCATAAGGATGAGATTCCTGCTGGATTGTTGCTTCATCCATGTAAAGTTTCATTCCTTCCTAAAGACGTTGACCTTCCATCGGGGGTTTGCTCATTTGTGTGCCGACGAGTTTATGACATTACAAACAAGTGTTTATGGTGGCTAACTGATCAAGATTATATTAATGTGAGTTCTAGATTCTCTTCTAGTTTAGCATACATTTTCTTAAGCTTTGTCGTCAGTAAATTTTCAGTTTACAGGAACTGCAGGAAGAAGTAGATCAACTGTTACGTAAGACACGTATAGAAATGCATGCTACAGTGCAGACAGGCTGCTGTTCTTCAAAGTCAATGAATGATCTGACATCAGCATCACAGTTAAAACCCGGTTCAGATAGTGTACAGAACAGTACCCCTTCATTTTCTTCTCAGGGTAAGGGAAAGAAAAGGGAGCATGTGGATCAAGTCTCTGAACCTGTCAAACGAGAATGTATTAATAGAATGGATGATGTGGATTCTGGTCATATTATACCAGAACTTAATTTAAAATTTGAGATTGCAAAAATTACTGAAAAAGGGGGACTACAAGATTATGGAGGAGTTGGGAAATTGGTTCAGCTCATTATTCATGAGAGAAATGAGAGGAAAATAAACTTGGTGAGCCGATCAATGCTTGCTGGTGTTATAGCAGCTACACACAAGTTTGACTGTCTTAGTCGTTTTGTTCAGCTCAGAGGGTTGAATGTTTTTGATGATTGGATCCAGGAAGTCCACAAAAGGAAGATTGGTGGTAGTAGTGGCTCCAAGGATGATAGATCAATTGACGATTTTCTTTTAACCTTACTCCAAGCACTTGATAAGCTACCAGTAAATCTTACAGTTCTGCAGATGTGTAGCATTGGCAAGTCTGTGAATCTTTTGCGTACTCATAGAAATGTTGAAATACAGAAGAAAGCAAGGAGTTTAGTTGATACATGGAAAAAAAGAGTTCAGGTTGAGTTGGATGCTAAATATGGTCCAAATCAGTCTGTTCCCTGGTCTGATGTTGCTAAATGTGGAATCAAGCACTATAGACCTTCTGAGGTTGCAGTGAAGAATTCAGTAACACAATTCTCTGCAACTAAAACTGGTTTTGTTAAGCTTGTTCAAGGAGGGACTGCATCCAAGTCTGCTTCTGCAACGCCGGTACCTATGAAGGCATCAACATTGCCTGCTTCAGCCAGAACAAAGGTGCGAAATGCTACTATTGTTGGCACCTCTGATACTCAAACAACCACAAGGGATGAGAAAATCAACGGTTCTAGTCAATCCCACAACAATACTCTGTCATGTTCTAGTGATCATGCGAAGATGGGGGAAATCCCAGTAAAGGATGATGCGAGAAGTTCTGCAGCTGGTTCAGGAACTGTGACTAAGATCTCAGGTAGCTCATCACGGCACCGGAAATTCATTAATGGTTTGCCGGGGCCATTGGGGGTTCAAAGTGAAACCGGACCATGCAACAATTCTTCTTTGCACAGAAATTCTGCTCCTGGAAAAATATCACAGTCCAGTTTAACATGTGAAAAGGCGGTGGATGCTCCTATTGCTGAGGGTAATGGTAATAAATTCATTGTTAAAATCCCAAATCGAGGTAGAGGTCCAGCACAAAGTGTCAGTGGAGTATTTCTTGAAGATCAATTGGTTACAAACAGCAGAGCTTCTTCTCCTCTGCTTTCAGAGAAGCAGGAACAATTCAAACATAACATGAAGGAGAAGAGTGGTACTTACCAGGAAAATGTTATAACTGATGTAAATAATGAATCCTGGCAGAGCAATGATGTAAAAGATCTGCTGACTGGGTCTGATGAGGGAGAGAGTTCACCCGCAGCTGTTCCTGATGAAGAATACCGTAGAACCGGAGAAGATCTTAGGAAAATAACCGAAGTCACAAAAGTTGCTTCCTCATCTTCTGGAAATGAAATTAAATCAAGGAAGATGCAGAGGGCTTCTTTGAACTCCATAAATACTCTAATTGATAGTTTTGTTAAGTACACTAAAGCAAATGCATGCATGCCAGTTGCGGATGATGCTGGAATGAATTTGCTTGCTTGTGTGGCTGCTGGAGAGATTCCTAAGTCGGATGTGGCTTCCACAATTGATTCTCCACAAAGAAATGCCCCTGTTGTTGAGCACTCTTCCATGGGCAATGATACAACACAAAAACCTTCTGTTGGGTATGAGGTTGTTCAAGATCGAAACTTCTCTGTTGAATGTGTATATGATGAGCATCTGAAGCAGAGTGTTGTTGCTGGTAAATCATGGGCTAAAAATGCAGACAGCATGAATGTTTCCTCTCAAGAAACATCTGAAGTGGAGCTGAATGAGCAGTTAACTTCATCAATTATTGATTTACCACGGACTGCAGAACATTGTCTTGAAAATGGTATAGTAAAGGAAATAACAACGGCTGTTTTAGTCAATTTTCCCTCTGCAAGCACTTTGGAGAAGACAAATGATATTGGAGATTCCAAAGAACATCTGGATAAAAAGGCTGGTGCTGTTGATGATGATGGCAGGTTGGATATTAAACAAAAGAATATCACATTTGGGGCAAATAAAGATAAGGTTTCTGATCTGGGTGTAAACCTTCAGAAAGAAGTGGTTGAAGGATCTGCATCTGCACCCTCCATGGAAGTTGATGTTGAGCGCAAAACTGATGTCACTGAAGGTATGGACAGAGGTTCACATACTCCTGAGAAGTCACCAGCTATTGTTGGACATTCTACCAAAGGAACAGATAAAAAAGCATCGCCTACCGGTTCTAATGATATGATGGAAACTTTTAATGTGGTAAAGGCCGAGAAGGATGTTGAGGCTGATGTTCGTAGTCAAGCCAGTGACAAAGAGAAGCGAAAACCTGATTGGGAAAGTAATGCTTCTTCCGTTATTGATGTCTTAATTAAACTTGAAGTACTTACTATTTAACTTTTTATTTATTTATAATTAAAATGGATAACTAAATTGTATCTGTTGTGGTTCAGTGGTCCCTGCCCAGAAAGTTGAGCATATGGAGGAGAATTTAGAAGGTAGTGAGTGTCCTGAACCATACTGTGGGCTGTCTCCTTGTAAGGCATCCATATTAATAGAAACAGAACAACCTATTAGGCTAAGGGGATCCAATTTGGCTGGTGTAGAGGAGCGTACATCAACCACTGCAGATACTCCTGCTACATGTGCAGATGCAAAAGTAAAATTTGACTTGAATGAAGGCTTTAATGCGGATGATGGGAAATTTGGGGAATCAATTAACTTGGCAGAAGCATTGTGTCCTGCTTCTGTCCAATTAATTAACCGAACACCTTTACCTGTTTCTTTTGCATCTAACAGCGTTCCTGCTTCAATTACTGTTACTGCTGCTGCAAAAGGGCCCTTTGTTCCACCAGATGACCTACTGAGGAGTAAAAGAGCACTTGGTTGGAAGGGATCCGCGGCCACTAGTGCATTTCGGCCAGCTGCCAGAAAGATTTTGGAAATGCCCCTGGGTACAAGTCATGCTTCCATTTCTGAAGCTGCTATGGGGAAACAAAGCCGTCCTCCACTGGATATTGATTTGAATGTACCTGATGAGAGACTACTTGATGATCTAGCTTACCGAAGTTCTGCTTTGGGCTCCGACTCTTCAGCGGACCTTACAAATAATCGTGATTTATCATTTCGCTCTTCTGGGGGACTTGATCTTGATTTGAATAGAGTTGATGTGCCTGTTGATTTAGGTAATCTTTCAACTGGCAATAACTTTAGACTAGATGCCCATATGCAGCCTATAAAGTCATCATCATGTGGTATTTTTAATGGTGAGGCAAGTCTCCGCAGGGACTTTGATTTGAACAATGGACCTGTTCTTGATGAGGTGAGTGCTGCACTAGTTAGCCAGCGTAATAGAAGCAGTAACATATCATCTCAACCACCAGTTTCCAGCCTGCGAATAAACAATTATGAGATAGCAAATTTCTCGTCATGGTTTCCTACAGGGAATACTTACTCGGCTGTCAGTCTTCCATCTATCTTGTTTGATAGAGAACCTCATTTTCCTGTTGCAACTGGTGGACCACAAAGGGTGTTGAGTCCTGGTCCCCCTACTGGTGCCTCTGCCACCCCCTTTAATTCTGATGCATATAGGGGACTTGTCTTGTCATCTTCATTGGCGGTGCCCTACCTATCAACTCCTTTCCAGTATCCCACGTTCCCCTTTGGAGCAACGTTTCCTCTTCCTTCAACCAGCTTTCCTGGCAGCTCAGCAACTTATTCTGATTCATCTCATGGCGGGAGGATTTGTTTACCCTCAGTCCATGCACAATTGTTGGGTCCTGCTGGTGCTGTTCCCTCCCATTACCCAAGGCCCTATGTTGTTAGCCTTGTACACAATAATGGTAATAGTATTCCTGAGAATGGTAGGAAATGGGGAAGACAAGGTCTAGACTTAAATGCAGGGCCTGGAGTCCTGGACATTGAAGGAAGAGATGAGACAACAGCACTTGCATCTAGGCAACTGTCTGTTGTGAGTTCACACTCTCTGGCAGAGGAGCAAGCAAGGATGTATCAAGTGGCAGGTGATGTTTTGAAAAAGAAGGAACTTGAGGGTTGTTGGGATGGATACAAGCAATCTTCATGGTAGTAGGAATCCTTAAATGTCCCTATCTGGTGACCCATGAAAGCTTGTAAGTCATTTATGTTTTTTTCTTCTCATCTTCTTTTGGCAAGGCCTTTAACTTTCTTCCCTCCATTTTGCTACTTCCATGTCAACTCTTGATAGTGGCAAGGCGGAGAGGAACTTTATTAGAATTACGAATTCTCGTTGTGACCAGATTTATGTTGTATGTTTGCAGTTATTCAAGGATAGGCATGGGCTAACCCCCAGAAGGAACCTGTGTGCTCTTAGAGGGTGGGTGGTAAGTGAGCCATTTGATGCTGTTCTTAGTTTCCGACCCCCACCTTTTGCTGTATCAACTTTATCATAAAAGAATCTGTCTGGGTTTTTCATGCCAATCGTTCCTTGAATTTGTTATGATGCAGATGAGTTGCCCATTGTAGATATTATAACTGTTGGCAATCATGCGCTATGTTTGCGCAGACATTTGAGAGATTGGTGCCCATACTGGTTTTAGTGCATATCTTTCATGCCTAGGTTCTTTTCCCTTGTAATGGGGTATTAAAACTGAAACAATTGAAGTTTGACGTTGGATTTTTACACGTCATTCATCTTTCTAAAAATTGAAGTTAGGTCTAACCGACTAAGAAGCCAGACTCTGTTTATATTCCTGATCCGGGAACTTGTCAGCAGCTAGCCTACTCACGTGTACTTTATTTCAATTGCTCATTGCTATTAACTATTTATAGGAAATAACATATCACGTGTAAAACCCTACTTTCTATGCCAAACTTTGGATGTTTTGAGTGCGGTGGTTTACATGATGCTTCGTTGGGTGAAACTGCATCTACCAAACTAAACTCATTTATAAAACAGAAAAATGGTTCAAAGACATTATTCAATTGATAGCGCCGAAGTGCTCGTCTGAATGTTTGCAACTGCTTATCTTATTGAGGAGACACTAGGGAGTAGATTTTCATGTTTTTAGACCATTCTATTATCTACTTTGCTGAATGTCAATTTACTCCATTCCTATGCAAATGGAGTTCTTGTAAGCGATGGCATCCAGCCCTTTGGCACTTGTCATTGAAAATGTTAGGTGTGTCAAATGATTACCCGAATGTCAAGGCACTGTTTTTTTTAACTAATTGTACTCGTCACCTCAATAATGCTGAGGGAATGATCCTAAATCTGACATGATATGTAACAACACTCTATATTAACATTTTATTAATTTTATTATAACAGTAAGTTTATTGTGAAATGGGTTTTTATTTACTAATTTAGTTATTTATAGTAGTCTCTCAATTTTACTTTAATGAAATTAATTTTATTACTAAGTGAAATGAAAATAATTAATTTTAGTTACGATATTATTTCAATAGAATATTTAAATTTTATATAAATATATAATCACATTTTATTAAATGAATATTTTTTATAAATTAGGCTATATTTGTAATTAAGATTGCAATTTAAATTTTACTAACTATTATATACTATAGCTTTTAGTATAATTTTGTTTTTAAAAATAAAATATTATCTAAACCTAAAATGTTGTTTTAGACGTATACCTTTCCATAACACCCAGAACTTGGCAAATAAATAATGTTATTATATAGATGATTGAAATAGCCTAATTCGTTACAAAGTTGATTTCTATGTTTTATTATTACTATTTACAACCTTTCATTTAGAGGAGCAACCATGAATTATTGATTGTATTTTTACCCGTTATATATATATATATATTACAATGGTTAGTACCTATAACTCCTCTATTATAAATAGATAAGTGAGAACGAAAGAAAACTTCATCGAGCATATATTCCATTGTCCTCAATTAGTCTAAGGGCCAGTTCTTCATTGCTTAAAAAAATACTTCTGACTCCAAAAGCACTTTTGGAAGAAAAGCTGTGCAGAACAAGCTGATTTTAGCTGAAATTTTTAGTTTTTTAAAAGTGCTTCTTTTCAAAAGCACTTTTGAATTTTGAAAAGGAAAAGCTAAAAATTTTAATTTTTTCTCTTCCAAAAGCACTTTTGGTGCTTAATTATTTTTTCACCCCTCCAATAACATAGTACTTTCCATTTTTTTTTCTTGGTGCTTAATTACAAATGTGTTAAAATCATTAATTAAAAATAAAAAATATTTTTAAAATACTAATTACAAATATTTAATGGTTATATTTAAATATTTAAAATATAGTTTATATATTCTAATTAAATTTTATAAATAATTAATATTTATTGCTTAAAAATATTTAAAATTTATATTTCATATATTAAAATATTAACAAGAAGTTATAATAATTTTTTTATATTCTTACTAAAATATAATAATATTAACTAATTTAAATATTATTTAAATGCATATTTGTTACTTGATAATAACATGTCTAAAATAGACATTTTATTTCTGAAAAGTACTTTTTGACAGTAATGCTAAACACTCAAATTTTAAACCAAACTTTTCAAAAGCACTTCTCCACAGCACTTTTCAAAAGCAATGAAGAACTGGTCCTAAATGAGATCGAGAGATGAATTAAATTAATTCGTAATTGGGCAAATTATTAATCGAGAGGTATATAATTAATCTAATTAGAAAATTAATCAATTCGGGTCCCAAATCCTAGAATTAATTGTTAACACAAATAGTAATCAATTACTACATTTGTCTTTGATTATTTCTATTATAATTTTGGTTTTTTACAATTCAATCCTTTAATTATTACAATAGTTTAAATCTTTAATTTTATGATCTACGGTACTATATCTTTTAGACATTAGCTAGCTAGACTCACTAGGTTGCATGCTTATAGTTGTTAATTCATTTTATCAACCTATCTCATTTGGGTTCGATCCTTGAAATACTATAAAAATATTCTATTGAACACTTAGAAATATTAAAACTAGACCTGTGACATTTGTAGAACACCGCACATTATATTATTTATTTGAAATATTCTCTGCTCGGTGTATGTAATAGCTCGTTTTCAGTAACACATGTTTAATTGATAAAAGGACAAATTTGCATAAAATGAAAAAGTTGAGGTCTAGTAGCTATAAGTATCAAATAGCTATAGAATTCAAAGTTTGAGGTCCTTATATGATAAATAGACCATTAAGAGGAGTTAGTAGATAAGGATGAATATCCATCCATTAAAAATTGAATAAAGAAAAGGATTAAATTGGAAATAAGAAATAATAAAAGATGATAAATGATGAAATGATGAAAACATCATTTTTTCATCATCTTTCCCAAATATTTTTTATGGAAACTCTAGCTAAGAGAAAAGAACTCAAGAAAACTTATTTGGCTTGATTAGATATATTTTCTTGTCTCGTTTTTAATGATTTTTACATTTCCGATATCGTAAAAGCTTACTCTAGCTATCTCGGGGATTAATTTGTAAAATTATCAAAGTACTAGGGTTTTGCCATGGATGAATATGCATAAATTATGAATTTTCTTGGTAGAAAATGAAAGGTTGTTGATAGATAAACAACTTTTGTTAAGGGAATTTTGATGAAATTGTGATTTAGGGACTAAATTGTAAAGATGTAAAATTCATGGAAAAATTATAATTTTTGTGAAATATATGTGCTGTTATTGTTGCATATAAAATTCGGCTAGGCTTGGAATAAGGATTAAATTACATGAGTTTCATTTTTCGAGCCTAGGGACAATCATCATTAATTAAAAGTATAGGAGCAAAATGATAATTTTGCCTGATATGAAAATTGGACTAAATTGAATATGAATTGTATTAAATTGAGTTAAATTTACTCATATAGATCCGGATAGACCAAATACGGAGCTAGATCGTGGAAAAGAAAAGTATCAGATTAGTATATTATAATTCACGAACAATTGTCGAGGTAAGTTCGTGTAACTTAATTGTGTAATTATAAGCTTGAATTGAATGATTTGTATGTGAATTATGTAATGAATTAGTACAAGAAATTTGATCACATATCCGAAAAATACCCGATAAATATTAAGTCCCGTTTGAATGAATGAAATTCGATTGGATACAGGGTTCCTGATTGGTCATGATCCTACATATGTTGCGGACATACCGTAGCTCGAAAGAGCATCCCATTATAAGCCCTCTTAAGCTTTTCGTTATATGGTTCTTGCGAGCTTCCCGTTAATAGCTCTTCGGAGCATCCCGGTCGGTCGTGACTCTACATGTGTTGTGGGCACACCGCAACTCTTATGAGCTTCCCAATTAAAGGCTCTTTGTGAGCTTCCCATTATTGCTCGCTTGAACTTCCCGTTATATGGTTATCTGGTGCTTCCTGACTACTTGCTTTTCAGAGCTACCCGTTAATTGCTCTTCGGAGCTACCCGTTATAGGCTCTTTGTGAGCTCCCGTTATATTGCCCGGATAAGCTTCCCATTATATGGCTTGAAAGAGAGCTTTTTGTTTATGTGCTCGTAAAAGCACTCCCGAATATGAATTGACGGATTTACAATAGTGTACATTTTGTGTACTACTCATATATCCATCAAGATTTCAAATGATTCAACGGGTGAAATTCTGACATGGGAAACATGTGAAATCAAAATGAATCATTATCCTTATATACATGGAATATATGGAACTTTTTATTTGATGAGCTCTTCCTTGTTATTGATATTTACATGAAATAAATAGCTAACATGTTTGGTGAGATTATGTCTTTTAGCTTTTGGCCAAGTTGTTTGGGATGTATTTGTATGCTTACCTTAATTGTAAATGAATGATAAGTAATATTTCTGTTATACAAACTTACTAAGCAGTAAATGCTTACTCTGTTTTATTTATCTCTATCTTATAGTACTCAGTGGCTCGTTGGGTTGGAAACTTGGCGGAGATCACTCATACTATCCACCAACCCATTTCGGTTTAAATATGAAATAAATTTTGATTATAATGGCACGTATAGGTTAACTTAGCCATTGTTGGCATATAAATATTTTGGTTGTTACTAGCCATTAGAATGGCTTGTGATGGACATGTTTTGATATTATAAATGGTCTTAATATATTTTATATGTGAATTTGAAATGGTTAAATGATGGTAAGTATATGGAATAAGATAGCATATTTGGTAAAATATGCATATATATACGAATTTGAACAATTAGGTAAGATTGAGTATATGAGTACAGGTGATGAAAATATCATACATACGACTTGGTTTTGGCTTGGTTAAATGTCTTGTATTGGATTGGGAATGTGTTTAAGTGTTAATGTAGGTGGAAGACAAGATTGGGTGAGAAATAGAGCTGAGAAATGGCCTTATTTTGTCCACAAGGGTAGAGACACGGGGGTGTGTCTCAGCCGTGTGTGACACACGGCCTAGCACATGGGCGTATGACATGGTCGTGTGTCCCCTGTATCTTAAAAATTCAAAGCAGAATGCTCAGGTATTTTCACATGACCTGGCACACGGGCGTGTGGCTTGGCCGTGTGACCCCTACACCTAATTAATGAAAATTGATATGTTCACACGGCCTAGCACACGGGCGCGTGACTTGGCCTCGTTATTCTCAGTAGCTCTTTTATTTCACAATTTATAACAATCTGCTTTGACGTGACTTAACTTTTTACAATAGCGACACCTTTTGTCTCATTTCTTTGATGCTACCAAAACGGAAGCTTGCCTATCTGGCTTGCTATCCAAACCAAACTCATTGTCGAGTTTGTCTCAACTCAAAAATGACCATTTACATCTTTGAACGAGAGTTTGTCTCTGCCATAAATCAGGGTCTCCTTGAAAGACATGTATTGTAATACCTAAAAAAATTACTACAGTAAGAAAGTAAGATAATATTCCTGATATAGTAAAATAAGGAAATAAAGTGATAAAAAGAGTAATTTTGAGTTATATCAACATTGAGAAGTATATTACGACATATTAATTCAAGAAAGGATTAAATCGCAAAAGTGAGAAAAGTTTTGTGGCCCAAGAGTAAATACTCAAAATTTAAGGGGATAAAGTGTAAATATGAAAAATTTGAAGGACCAATAGTGAAAATATTTTAAGGGTAGAATAATCTAGAAACCAAGGAAAATGGATGAATTAGGACCAAATTAAAAAGGTGAAGAATTTTGAGGGACTAAATTATAATTTTACCAAATCAAGTGATGACCTAAGGATGGAATTTTAAAAGAACATAAAGAGAAAAATGGTCAATTAGAAGAGAGAGAAATCTAGAAGGCAATGATGATGTTGGTGATATTTTAGATTAATTACTTAAATAAATATTAGTTTATTAATATTTTAATTTAATTTTTAAATGATATTTTATTATTTTATTATTAATTTATTTAGTATATTTATATATATGTGGAAAGAAAGATGAAAAGCAACCAACCCATCATCTTCCATGCATCCAACATGAGGAGAAGAGAGAAAGAAGGAAAGTTTTGCTTTCTTTACAATTTGGTCCTTCCTCCAAAAACTTACCATTTTCACCTAGAAATCAAAAGAATTTTCATATCCATCAAGAGAGAAAGATAACAAGAAGACTATGGGGAGCTAGAATATCAAGTTGGATTCAAAAAATTGAAGCTGGAGGAGAGAGAAAATCAAGTTAAAGATTGAAATCAATAGGACAAGTTAAGAACATTGAGATTCCAATATATTTTTAAGTTTGATATTATTGAAATAGCATGGAAAAGATATTATAGTAGAGTTTTCTTATATAAATTCTTGTGTTCTTGATATATTAGTGAAGAGAAATAAGTGAAAGTGATGGGAAATATTATAGAGAAAGGAAATAAGGAAGTTATAAACTTAGTAATTAACATTTTGCACTAAAACAATTTTGGACAGCAGCAGAGGTTAACTTTGAAAAATCACCATAAATTTTTAAAATGAAATTAGAGGATAAAAAATATGGAATTAAATATTACTGAGTCTAGTTTCTCATAGAAGAAACGTGTAAGTAATGGAATTGTAAATCATGAGATATAATAGATTTTGTGACACAAGGTCAGAATGATTTTGGGTTCCCTTGTTCTGACTTTGGAAAATCATAAAAAATTGTAAAAAACATAATCATGGGTTATAATTTATATTTTTAAAATCCTTAAAGAGTATATTTTCAATATAAATAAACAGAGATATCATCTGAATTTTGTACAAGGAGATAATTAAGTTTTAGTCAAGAAGGGTTGGAACTATCAGACAGCAGAACACAGGTGACTTTAAAGAATAAACTGTACTTATTGGCAAAACCAAAAATTCTGAAAATTTTATGGTAAGAAGATATGTGAGTATAGTTTCAAATAAAATTAACATATCTCAATTTGAAGTTCTGTAGCTCAAGATATAAATAATTTAGTGACTATGACTCAAGTGGACAACTTTGAATGAATATATAAATAAATGGTGAAATTATAGATAATGTTACATATAAGCATGTTATATACATTAAGGATGTGGAATGGCGAGGAGGAGGAGGAAAATATATCATTATTCAACTAGCATGAGTTTTCATTAAAAATGACCAATTTACATGTTTTAGGTTCAGGGACTAAATTGAACAAATGTGAAACTTTAAGGGTAAATTTGTAAAAATGTCAAAAAGTGACCAAATTGCATGAAATGAATTGTTTTATTATTTAAATTAGTAAATTTAATGAAATATTAATTTAGATCAAGACTGGGCGGAAATTTGAGAAAAATAAAAATTTTCCAAAATGTCCCTGAATTTTGTTATTTCTGCAATTTAGCCTGGTAAGTTCGAATGAACTATATTTTGTATAATTTTAATAGAAGTGAATGCTATTTGGTAATGAATATTATATATATGTGTGTTTTATTATTGGAATTGAATTATTATTGGTAATAGGTATAATTATTAGATGTTTTGAAATGATTATCGGAAGCTCGATTGGGTTGGAAGTTTGTTGGAGATATATCACATTATCCATTGGTTCTATTGGTAATTTTGGATGATTTGATTCTGGTTATAATGACTTGTATAAGTTAAATTGGTTAATGTTAGCTCATAAATGTTTTGATTTTGATTGGTTATAAATATGAATGCTTGACGAAATGAAATGTCTGAAAATTAATTTGTAAACTCTGATAATGCTCTATAACCCTATTCTGGAAAAGGATACGGGTTAGGGGTGTTACATGTATAAAGGGGGTAATGTAATACCCCTAACCCTTATCCATCATTAGAATAAGGTTACGGAGCATTACCCAACTTTACGAATTAAATACAGATATTTTCCAACCTTTGTTAAACATACTAAGAATCAATCATATAAGACTCATATTGCCCCTTAGATGGACCCTCGAGGCCTAATATTCACCTTAGAAGTGCATCAGGATTATACCGGGTACTTAGAGAATTTTTCCCAAAATCTCAAAAATTTTCTTAGAAGCAGGGGACACACGCCCGTGTCTTAGGCCGTGTGGGCATTTGATATGAGGCACATGGACGTATCCCAGCTCGTGTCCTTACTCATGTAACTCTCTAACTTGTGTCACATGGCCAAGTCACATGCCCGTGTGCCAGGCCATGTAGGTAACTAATTTATGAAATTAAGGTGTAAGGGTCACACGGCTAGACTACACGCCGATGTGCCTGGCCGTGTGTCACACACAGCTGAGACACACGCCCATGTCTCTGCCCGTGTGGACGAAAATAGGCCATTTTAGGGCCACTTTTCTCACCCATTTTGACATTAACCTGCACTCAACATTCACATACACCAATATATCCCAACCAAGCAATCAATACAAACTAAAACATATTCTCAACTTGACATAATATCACAAATATTTCATTTACTTATACCTACCTATTTAACTCATTTCATTGATTTATCAAATTCTACTACTAATTACATAAACATACATACAATATATATCATTCACAACCACATTTCAAATTATATCATTGGCAATTCAACCTTATACATGCCATATAAATCAAAATTTACATTGCAAAAACTACAGGATTAAACTAGATAGTGTAGCTTGATGTGTTGATCTGATCTTTCGACTACACGTTAATCTACAAGAACATTAAACAACACGAGTAAGCTTAATGAAGCTTAGTAAGTTCAATAGGTTAAACATTGATCTTATCGAACTTAATATAACATAATAAATTAAATTGTAAATAAATCATACGTTTTTCCCTGTCAAATACAATTTAATCAATAAACACACTTCCTTCATATCAATATCAATAATAATCTATAAATCTTTTAATTCAATCACATAAGTCTCTTACCATTTCTTACTGAATCGAAGAACGACTTACGAATATGAGTATATCGTTCTTTTTGTGTTATAGTCCAACTATGGTCTTACACATGCATTGCCATGGCCCTGCCATGGTCTTACATTTGTAGTGCCACAACCTAGTTATGGTCTTATTATCAGAATGCCATAGCCCAACTTTACATTTGTAGCCCAACCTGACGGCCAGCCCGAAAAATGGGAGGGTTCGAGTAAAAATATAGGCCTGAAATATGGGTTTGGGTAAAAAACAAGGCCCGTTTAGAAAACGAGCCGAGCCTCGGGTAAAACTATTTTGGCCTGGGCCTAGCCCGAATTATATATTAAATATATATTTTTATTTTTAATCTAATATATATTATATATATTATATATTAAATATATATTTAATATGGGTTAGGCCGGGTCGGGTTTAGGCTTAGCAATTTTCTTTTGGGCCAGGCTTGGATAAATTTTTAGGCCCATATTTCGAGTCGACCGGGCCTAGAAAATGAGCCTAAAATTTTTTCTGGGCCTGGCCCGAACCCGGCACGGCCCATGATCACCTCTAAGCCCAGCTATGGTTTTACATATATATACTACCATGGTCCAACCATGGTCTTACGTTCAAGGTGCCATAACCCAGTTATGGTATTTTCATTAAAGTGCCATAGCCCAGCTATAGTCTTACATTTAAATATTGCCATGGTCAAATCATGGTCTTATCTGTCAATTCATTCTTTGCCATTGAACGATCGTACTCAATCCTGCATTCTAATCATTTTAAACATTTAATTAAATTTTCATACTTTTACAATAATCTTAATTTCAACAACAAAATATGATTAAATACATTATACCATTCCTAAATTAACAAATAATCATGAATTTTTAACCATATGAACTTACCTGGGTTGGATTGTAAAATTGGTAATAGTTCAGAGACTACTCGGCTAATTTCTCTTTTTCTCGTTGATCTACGAGCTCTTGATATAGAATGTGAAATTTTTCATTCATTAGCATATATTTCAATTTCAGTCCACTTCATAATTTATACCCTTCAAATTTTGGAATTACACAATTACCCCAACTTTTATAATTTTTGCAATTTAGTCCTTTACCAATTAACTCATCAAATGAGCTAATTTTTCTCAATTAACACTTTATCTAAATATTATAAGCTATTACAAAACCTTTTAAAACAGAATTTAATGCCAAACCCTAAGATTTAATCTTCTTCACAATTAGGTCCTAAAATCAATTTCTATTGAAATTTCTTGATAAAATCATCATAAAACAAAATTAAAGCTTCAAATCCATGGTAATTAATTATAAAATCCATCACTCATCAATGGTAACTTTCAAAATTACCCATAATATCAAAAACTAATGAAATAGATAGTTGGACCTAATTGTAAAAGTCTCAAAATATGAAAATTTCAAGAGAAAAGCAAGAATTAAACTTAAATGAAGTAAAAATATAAAAACCAGCTTAATAAGCTCTCTAATGGCTGTTTTTGGCTGAGAATTGAAGAAGAATTGCCTAGAAATCTTTCGATTTCTTTTTATTTATGCTTAATTTCACAAAATTTACAATTTTTCCCTTAAATCACCTAATTCCAAGATTTTTTTCTGCTTATGCCGCCTCAGCCATTCTTTGGGTGTTTAATTTCCCTTTTAGTCCTCACTTATTTACCATTTATGCTATTTAATCACTTTAGCAAGTTTTGCACATTTTTCAATTTAGTCCTTTTTAATTAATTAACTATTGAAACGATAAAATTTTCTAACGAAAATTTAATAATACCTTAATGACACTCCGTAAATATTTTTATAAATGTTTACGTCTCAATTTATAAAATCGAGGTCTCGATGCCCCATTTTTAAAACCAATTAAAATATAATTCCTTTTACACTCAAATCACTATTTCACAAATCTTTCTAAAATCATATTTAACTCGTAAATACTAAATAATAATATTTACGAGCTTACTCATCCAAATTGGTGACTTCAAATTACCATTTCCGTTACCACTAAAAATTCAGGTTGTTATAGGTAAAGAGCACAATAATAGCATAGCCTGATCTTCATTGTCAATATGAACCTCAACGTTCTTTAAATCATTTAAAAGAGTAATGAATTGACTGATGTGATCTCTAAGAAACTTACCTTCGTTCATGCGAAACGTAAATAGACGTTGTTTCAACATTAAGGGACATTTCTTCATTGCTTAAAAAAAGCACTTTTGAAAGAAAAGCTGTGAAGAATAAGCTGAAATTTTTAGCTTTTCAGCTTTTCAGAAGTGCTTTTGAAAAGACTTCTGAAAAGGAGCTGAAAATGAGAAGCTACTAAAAGTTTTAGCTTCTCCTCTCCCAAAAGTACTTTTGGTGCTTAATTACTTTTTCACCCCTCCAATAACAAAGTATTTTTCTTTTTTTTCTTAGTGCCTAATTACAAATGTGATAAAATCATTAATTAAAAATAAAAATATTTTTTAAATACTAATTACAAAGATTTAATGATTATATTTAAATATTTAAAATATAGTTTATATATTCTAATTAAATTTTATAAATAATTAATATTTATTACTTAAAATATTAAAATTTATATTTCATATATTAAAATATTAACAACAAGTTATAATAATTTTTTTATATTCTTACTAAAATATAATAATATTAACTAATTTAAATATTATTTAAATGCATATTTGTTACTTGATATTAACATGTCTAAAATGGACATTTTATTTCTGAAAAATACTTTTTGACAGCAATGCTAAACATTCAAATTTTAAACCAAGCTTTTTAAAAGCACTTCTCAAAAGTACTTTTCCACAGCACTTTTCAAAAGCAATGAAGAACTGGCCCTAAACGGTTAGCCAGAGACTTAGTCGCATAAAGAGTTTCTAACCTTTTCCACAATGCGGATGAAGTCTTCTCCATCAATACCTACTGCAATACCGTATTTGCAAGGCACAATTAGATTGTAGATAAGGCCTTTTCATCAAGCTCTTCCTATTCTGTTTCATTTAGATTCTTAGGCTTTTTTCGGTAACAACCTTTTTCAAGCCGGTTTGAACTAGAATTGCCATCATCCGAACTTGCCACAGATTGAAATTTGTCTCACCATCGAACTTCTCAATTTCAAACCTTGTTGCTGCCATCTTTGAATGGGCTAATCTATGAAATTTGAACTAGCTCTGACACCACTTGTTAGGATCGACCCGATTAAGTAACAAGTAACAAAAAATAGCAAAATAAATTGAAAAATTGAACACACAAATTTAACGTGAAAAAATCCTTCCAAAGAGGATAAAAAATCACGGGCAAAGATAATTTTACTATAACGGAAAAAGAACGAAGAGTACAAAAAATGAAGATAAAAACTAAACCTCAAAAACCAGAAAACAAATAACCCTCAAAATGTAAACACAAAATTCTCTAAATGTGTTATGAGTTCTAATCTCTAATGAGTGTATTTTCTAAGGTTGCAAAAGAACCTATTTATAAGCTAAATTAGTAGGTCAAATAAAATATGCTAATAAATGCTAAATATATTATACTAATAAATATTAAATCTTCTAGAAAGAAAATATATTTTGTTTAACTTGACTTGCAAGCAATCTCTTAAAAGAACTTGGGTCACACAACTCTAACAAAATATATGAAAAGAAAGATATTTTTGTATTTGAGTCAATTAATTAATTAAAATAAAATTTTTATTAATTTATAAGAATTATATTTATATGTGATTTTAATATCTAAAATATCATAAATATATTTAAATTAAATTTTACAAATAGTTTATATTAATTACTTACAAAATTTAGAATTGATGTTTTATATATCATAATACTAACGAATTTGAATATAATTTAAATTAAATTATTTTCAATGAAATTTAAAAAAGATATTTTAAATTTCAAAATTTTTTATAATAATAATACTAAACAGTGAAATCTTAGACCACAGTTTCCAAAACAGTTTTTTAACCCACTTTTCAAATAATGTTGGGTTTCTTCAAAGCTGAGTCCAAAACTTGAATTCAAATCTGATCCACTAAATAAAAATAGGATTTGGGTGTCTCGAAACTAGCCCTCGGCCTCGGGTGTTCCAATCCATTACCTTTCTGCCTGAGAGGAGGAAATCTCAATGAACAATCGGGAAGAACAAGCTGACCAGACCGGCTCTTATACTTCAAACCAAGTCCCGAATCCATGTCCAATCTGCCTTGCGCCCTTGGTTAAGGAATCCTATCTCGATGCATGTTTCCGTAGGTTTCTCTGTGTGTGTGTGTGTGTGTTAGTATCAATAGGAGATAGAATTCTGGATTTTTTTTTTTTGCTTATTCATGGGTGCTGAATTGATAAAGTAGTCGTTTGGGTTGGGTTTTACGAGTTAGCTACTTGAGTGTTTTTGATATAGGAGAAAAACTCATTATTTAGAAATTTTCAAAGGATTATTCTTTGGTGTGGTGAAAGCCTGAAAGGTAATAAAGTGATTGAAAAAGGTGAAATTCTTAACTTTGTGTATGGAATAGAATTTGGAGTTTAATTGAATCTGGAAGAGTGGATTGGGCCACTATTTTGTTTTGGTTAGTTGAAGAGCTTGCGTATTAAATTATGGTGGTAGCATAAATTTGTAAAAGTAGAAGCCTAGAATAGGGTGGCTGAGTTTTTGATTCACCCTTCTCAATCTTTGGTGTCAGATAAGTTTTGTTACAACTGTATTGTACAGTGGAGTAGGGTGGTTGCTAGCAAGAGCTCCGGCCAATCAGCCTCTATAAAATGTCCTTTATGCAAGGTTTGTTTCCATTAAAAGCAATGTTCTAACTTGTGTTGACTGGATATTTAGGTAAAATTTGAGGTGCTATTTTTTGACTAACGTGCAGACAGACAACTTTTCAATAATCGCTGGGTTTGATGGAACCTGTTTTCAGCGACATTATGTAGATCAAGATTTTGGGAATAGGTGTCTTATTTTTGTTGATTGGTTTTCTCAGTTTTCCGTTTCTTATTTCTAAGATGTCTTACCTTTGATTGCGATGCGCAGATTTACCTTTTCAAAAGCACACAAGTATAGATTACAGTGCTATTACAGTGAACCAGGTTTGGTGAATTTCATTTTACTTTGCTCTATTTATTCTATCTTTTTTCCTGGGACAGTAACTGGGTTTTACTTTTTATCAATTAGGTATCTTAAATGACATATTTGATGTATCACGGTTTTGGAAATCCCGCAAGTATCGTCAATCAAATATGTGGCTTCAGAGTTGGTTGAAAAGGGAACTTCAAGCTTTAATGCAGGTCATTCTGTTTCACATATGCCTTTCCATGCTTGTTTGGAAATTCCATTTTATTAAGATGCGCTACATTTTCAATAACTAATCAAAGAGAATTCCTAGAAGAAATATAGAATCTAGTGGCTTAAATATTTTGTGCACTGAATTTGTAGGAGGAAGATGTTGACATAGTTGTGCATCACATACATGGTGTAATTGAATCATTCTGGACAAGGTATTAACCATTGCTTCTAGTGATTGAAATAATAAATCGAGTTGCTCAGTCTTACCTGGGTTTACATTTTCCAGAATTGAACACACTCGTGTAGTATTAAAGAAACCTGCTGAAGCATATTGGCAAGACAACTTCAGGATTGCCATCACTGAAGCAGCAAAGCCTTTTCTATTAGCAAGAACAGATCGGTTTGTGAACGAACTGGAGTTATTTCTTGCTTCAGGATTGAACATTGAAGCCTACGATGCAGTGTACATCCAACGCTTGGGTTGGAACACTTCAGGTTCCATTACCACTAACCCTGTACATCAAATAGTTCCATTCTTGCATATCTTTGATGTTGGCTCTGATCAAGATGAATGAAAATTTCCTTTCCCGATGTATTCTAATTTTCTAATCCTATTATGTTTCCTTTGATGATGTGCGACCACAACTTTAACCCACAATGCATAGCCTTTCTATTTCATTTCTTCATCATAAACATGGAACAAATTGAACCTCCAACTGAAAATAGAGTTTTTTTTTTTTAAATATACGAACAATAACTGTTCAACGGCAGCTTGATTTTTTTTTTTTCTGAATATTCCCCTTGTTTTCTTGGTATGCTATCATCGCTGGATGGTCAGATGTAAGATAAAGTAGGCCAAAAATCAAAGAAATTTTTTACTTATAGCGGCATAATTGTCCTCTTAAATAGAGCAATAAGAGCTAAAACATTGGTGGTTTTTGTGTTCTTATTTTCTAAAAGATTATATAAGAAATAGAATACAAAGTTGACACATTAATGAACAGTTGAAGACAAAAAAAGATTAAAGAGATAGTTTTGCATTTCAATACTGTCCAGAATGGAAAAGGTCTCAAGTTATTATCATTAATCTCTAAGTCAAATTTAGATTTTATTAAGGTTGCAAGTTTAGCGCTTTATTAATTTCGTTCTCAAGGTTACGCAGTCAAACATTGAAGCAGCAGATGTGAATCAGTAAAACACCAAAAAGACCTTCCCTTATTTGTTTTTTTTTTAAATGATGCCATATTGTTAATTTACTCCATTCATAACTTTTTATAGTTTCTACTTTGGGGAATTCTGCAAGCACCCACCTTCCAAACCATTATGTCGATGTCAAACTGTCTGCCATTGTAGGAGGAGATTGGTGAGATTGCTGCTCCAATAGCAATCTTATTGGTGGTTTGGACAAAGCCCGAACAGAGCAAGTTGTAACATCCAGTGGCTTGATATGCGTCAGTCTGTCAATTCAAAGCCAATTAGCAGTTGGTTTGTTTTTCAAGGAAAAATAAATATTTTCAAGCTTGATTCCAAGATGTTACTCACTGTCCAGTATGTGAAGAATCTAGGGTAATTATCTCCATATAATTCAGGGCTAACCTGAAGTAGCATGAATGCAATTGTTCATTAGATTTAGAAGCATGCAGAAGATGGTGGTTCAACAGCTTAAACAAAAGAATTTTGCACGTTGATAAGTGAAAGCAACTTGGAAAAGGGTTTTGCAGAAAGCTCGTGTTTCACGCACCATTTTGATGTTTCTAGGATACTATTTGAAAGTTAAATATAACATATTTACGACTGAGGTTTTCTTCTCAGCCTCAGGATATTAATTGAAGATGGGGACTTGCCAATACAGAGATTCTGCATTATGTACTAAAAATTCAGGGACATGCCTGCCAACCAGCTTCAATGGTATTAAGATCATTGCCAAAAGAACCAGAGATGATCCATATCTGTGACAAGCTAAACTCGTATTCATTAGTCGCATGAGGCGCCCACACGTTTAAGCTTGCCTTTGCTCCATAATACTGATCTCCATTTACAAACACAACTGCGTGCTGCAACGAGAAGAAATGAACTTGTCAAAACATTTGCATCATTTCAGCTTGATGAGAAGCATTGAAAGGATGGTAGATGATAAAGGATTGATTATCATGAGAAGTAAAAACTCAATTAGTTGAGAGTAGTGCTTTATAATTTAAATCAACTTTAGAGTCCAATATCTCTTCACTGTCTGCCTTTTATTGTTTTTCCCCAACCAACTCCTGGGGAACTGCTAAAACAGCGGAAAATCAACTTAGCCGAAAACTATCCCTTCGGCTGGAATAAGAAATGGAAGCTAAGACAGATTTTTCGCACTAAATGATCTCAATGCTGGGTTGCTAATTGATAATAAAAATGAATCTCACAACTTTTGGGTCAAAATGCGAGAAAATATGTTTTTCAATTCTCAGGTCGTAGTAATTGTCGGAATCCCAATCTGGGTTAGATGTTAGATAAATTTTTTACTGTTTCGGTGACGTAAAGATCAAGGTACTAACCTCATGGCCGCTGCCTGTTGAGTCTCTCCTTACATGTCTTCTTCTTGTTCTTCCATATCTCCTAACAGAACTTGCTCTCAAAACGTCTTTCTCTGTAGTTCATCTGATTGGAACAGTTCCTTCGGGGCAAGATTCACCTGAGCCTGTCCATAGTTACAAGTTCTCAGGGTTTGCATCGTAGAGTTGTGACGTTTTGGCCTCGCCGGTGGATCCTGTCAAAATGAGGTTGTTTCATGGAGATGCCCCAAACTTGCAAAGTTTCAGATGCTCACCGACATTGAATTTGTTTATTTCTAAATATCAGCTAAACTGGTAAAGCAGAAATTTACTGATGGTTTCTGCCCTCTAAGCTCAGGGTGATCGAAAGCAGGTTGAAGATGAGAGAGAACACAATCTATGATATCACCATCTGGACTCTGCAGCAACAAAACTGTTTAAACTCGTGGAACAAGACTAGAAGAAAATTCCGAACAAGATACGACAGGGGAAAGAAGATGCCAGCCTGAATTGTCTTCACAGCAGGCTGATTGATCTTCTTGAGATAAGCATTTATTCCCCTTAGCATCTGAATGTCCTTAGCAGGTTTAAAAGTATGGTTTTTCATTTGCCGGTTACCGGAATCTGACATCAATGGGGAGGACAGGACATGGGCAAGGGAGGAAGCAACAAGGAAACCGACAAAAAGAGGAATCGTTGAGAAACTGTTGTGGGAAACAGAAGAAGCCATAGTTATGGAATGTTTTTGAGCAGTTGCTGTTTGTCTTGACTCTTGATATGAAGGAGTGCGTTTGCGAACATTAGCGTTGTATTGTTGCGTTCACAACACAACATGGTTTATTCCAAGTTTTGTCCCAGGAAGTGAAGCTCTCTTCATGCCCTTACGAAACAGAAGAAGGTTTTTATTTTTATAAAAAGAGAAGAAAAACCACGGGGAAAATACATATAAAAGCCCTTTTTAGAAAAATTTATCAAAATGGGCCCTGTAAATAATTAATTATTGGAATAGCCCTATTTCCCCAAAAACGCACCACGTTAGAGCGTTATCAGGGGACGAAACAGGAAAGCTCTTCCTTGGAGAAGCGTTTTGTCCACGTGGATAGAAATCGCTCCTTGGGCGCGCTTTATGTCCACGTAGACACGCTTATTCAAGGAAGTGTTTTGTCCTGTCGTTAGGGTTTTGAGTTTAGGATTTAGGGTTAGAGTTAAAGTTTTGGGGGTTTTTAGATTTAGGGTTTTAGAGAAAAAATTAAATAAATAAGAGATTAGGGTTTAGGGTTTCTCAATTAAATTAATTATAAAATTTTCAAAATTGTATTAGATTTCGTGTTTATGATTTTTTAAGAAAAAATCAATTAAATTAGAGTTTAGGGTTACTTAAGTAATTTAATAATTTTTTTAAGGAAATCGCTCCACGTGGACGCGCTTTTGCTACAGTAGCTCTTGAAAAAATAATTTTAAGTAGACGTTTCTGAGCAAATAGTGTTAAAAACGCTTTAAGCAGGATGCATTGTTAGTAAAAGTACTAAAATCGCTCCCTCGTGGACGCGCTTTTGCTACAATAGCTCCTGAAAAAATAATTTCGAGTAGATGTTTCTGAGCAAATAGTGTCAAAAACACTTTAAGCAGGATACTTTGTCAGCAAAAGTACTGAAATCGCTCCTACGTGGACGCGCTTTTGCTATAGTAGCGCATGTTTGGCCTAAGGCTATAAATGAGACAAATTTTTTTCTCAGATTGCATAAGTTACAGCAAAAATAATTTAAAGAGGTTAAGAAGGATAGAAATTAAAGATGAGTGAACGCATTAGTGCTGTTATTTACTATGATGGTGAGGTTTGCCACACCGAGAATGATGTTGTTTTTTTATCGGAGAATACAATGCGACTGGCTTTTAACCAGAACATAGATTTGACAAAACTTCGTAAAAGAATTAGGCGTAAAATATTCGAAACGATGCCAATGAAAGTTCTGTCTATTACGTATCGATTTTGTTCTTTTGTTGATCCGGTGACATATGACTCGTTCAACATAAAATGTGCTCGTAGCTTGGAGGCAATGGTGCAGACTCATTTCGCTAGTGGAGCACCCTATATTGAGATATATGTACAATTTACATCGCCAAATGATGTACTTGCGACTGTTGTTCGAAAGGTATACACGACCCCTACCCGACACTTGGTTAGTGAGTTACAAAACACGGAACAAACCATGTTTGGTAGCAGTATGAAATACACATCCCCTGCAAGACATTCTGTCGGTGGATGGAACATGTACCTCGGTGGGTCGATGTTTGATGCCGGAAATACGTACTGGGGAACGACATCAACTTTTAGTGGTTGGCAATCTACATCCAATTGGGGACATTATGAAACGCCCAAAAGAAAGGATGATGTACTCTCTATGACGTCCACCGGTGAGGGGACCTCGTACGTTGCAGATGATGATGGGTTAGAAGATGACTCCGATGTAGATCCACTTCGAGAGCCCAGGCCCGATGGTGCAGAAGTTGCATCATTTTCTGAACCGGAGCCTATTCCAACCAAACATGAAGATGTTGAAAGGGGTTCAGATGAAGAAGAAAATCCACGATTCAGGGCATACTCACCTCCAGCCCACATGCATAATGTCGATTTGTCTGCAGATGATGCGTTAGAGTTTCCAGATCTACCACATCGGTTGCGTGATCGTACAAGTTCGGTACTGGATTTGGTTGAATTTGAAGTTGGTAATCAGTTTTCCAACAAGTATAGTTTTATTGGTGCTTTGAAACAACATAGCATCAATAACGGCGTTAACTACCACGTGGTTAAATCCAAAGCTGATAAGTTTGAAGCGAAGTGTGCAGTGCAAGACGATACATGTTCATGGAAAATCTACGCCTCGTTGAGGAAAAGGACAGGGTTGTGGGAGATAAAAAAGTACAAAGGTCCACATACATGTGCTGCAGGTACAGTATTTAGGGTTTCTGAATAATCCTGTTATTATGTAATGTTGTAGTATTTAATGTCCTCCGTTTTTAGGTATTTCACAAGATCATCCCAAGATGGATTCAGCTATGTTAGCTAGCTTGATACTACCCACGGTGAAGGCATATCCCAAGACTTTAGTGCCGTTATTAATTGCCAATATTCGTAGCCGATCATGCCCAAATCGCAATAGTTGAACGTTATTGTAAAAAACTTTGTATTATTTATATTTTTTTAAATCAAAAATTGGTATAAATATTCAGAATATTGATTTATTTAAAAGGAAATCTATTTTATTAAAAATATTAAAGTAAATTACAATTAATTTATTCAAAACAACATTTTATTTTATTAAATGAAATAATATAGAAATATTCAACATATTGCCTTATTTAAAAGAATTTCTATTATATTAAAAATGTAAAAGCAAATTTCTATTTTAGTACATGAAATAATATCAAAATATTTAAAATATTTGTACAAATATATTAAAATAAAAATCAATCTCCGTGCCTGCCGGATTCAGTGCCACATGGCGGTCATCGACGGTTACGCGCTAGATTCCTCCTTTGTCTAGCTTCCGGCGGGGGTTCTGGTTGCTCCGGCTTGGATTCTGGTTCCTCTGGTAGGGGATCTGGTTGTCGGTGTTGGGACGATGAGCCACATTGATAGAATAGTGACTGTTGAGATGTTTGCATCACCAACGACGAAGCTGTTTGAAACCTATACGGTGATGGGGATTGGTAAAAAAAAGAGCTCCCCGACGGCCCCTCTTGCGATCTCTCGTACGACGCTGGCCTATACATCGGTGATCCACTCGGCATAATCAAAAATAGAAATGAACCGGGCCATGGACTCAAACCTACCATAGGACTATAAAAAGGAAACATATAAGGGTTAGGATATATAAAAGAGCTAGGATACGCACCTGGCATCATCTGAAAAGGCTGCGCCGTGGGTATCATCCGTTGAACTGCTGGGTCGGGTGACTGTATCGGTGCTGTTGCTGGGCCTGGTGATTGTATGGGCGCTGATGATGGGCCGGGTGAATGTCTGGGTCTCGTTGATGGGCCTACGTCATCGTCCCTTCTTCTTGGATTTAAAGGGCCACGTAGTTCCCTTTGGACACGCAATTGTCGCTGCATTTCCTCTGCTGATAGTAAATAAGGCTTGCCATGGATCCTAAACCATGACATGTATTCTGACACGCACGCTAACTCTGGAACGATGATCGGTTCTCGAGTAGGTATATAATCATACCGATCTTCACACATTTAGATGTAGTATGACCAAAATCTCGGCCAATCCGTATGCAATTGCCGTAGGTCGATTTTGTGATGATCATCTAACACCTCAGATGCCACAGGAATCGGTTGTCGGAATCCAAATTGTGGTAATACTTTGTCTGACTGGTGCATCTCCACGGTCGCATAGTTGACCAATGCGACTTTCACATGCCAAGCGTTTGGATTTTAGAAGTACTCATCCGGAATTACTGCCCGAATTGCCGGATCCTCGCATGGTGTCTATTGAAACTATATGAACATGATAGAAATATTAGTTATATACATAATACATAATACTAAATACTAAATACCAATCGACTAGCTCATGATGGAAATATCTATTTTATTTAATACTTACTTGTGCTTCTGACTGTTGGTCTAATAGAAGTCTATATCTTCAAGAGAGGTAGGTAATCGAGCATAACTTACCGAATGGTTCCACCTAATTAAATAAATTTTTAGCATACGATTATATTTTAAAAATACGTAATAATTGTAAAATCTAATATATAATTTACCTCGTTATGAGTAGGAATGTATATGGGTGGTCCACTTGAGGACGTAAAAATAGAAAGCGAAACCGTGCCCATGACTGCAGTAGTGACAGGCAACCTCCGATTTTTGCTTTATTCGGTCGCGTCACCCTGCACATCTCCCGGTACAATGTTCTAAAATCAACGAGTTTCAGCAGCCATCTTAAATGTACAAGGTTCCGTGACAAGTCTGACATCAGATAACCTCTAATTATCTGAAGAATGTATGCCCGAGCATATCCGATTCTTTCTAGTTTGGTAGAATCATCATCCGGATCAGGGAATGTGTCTCGTAACCAGCCCATCTCGATCCGACCTCCGTTAATAGTCTCCGGAATAGTGCCCAAAAGCTCATAGCATACAACTCCCCAATTACCAGATTGAACAGACCTAGTGATTGCGTACCCGTCCACCGGCAATCCTAATTGCAAATTCACATCTTCCAAAGTGATAGTACACTCTTCACATGGAAGATGGAATGTGTGCGTCTTGGGTCTCCACCTCTCAATCAACGCACTAATAAGTTTTGGGTCCAACTTGCATCCCCGGCCTCCCGTTGCCACGTGCCAAAAACCCGCTTCCTGTAGATAATTCTCTACCAACGGTGATGGAGGACCATGCATATTACGGATATAGCATTGTAATATCCGATCTATAGATTTTTATAACAAATAATAAAATAAATAATAGTTATTTAAAATTGCATAAATAAAAAAAATCTTAAATAATATTTAAAAACTAAATTTAACACTTACTATTTTCATTTGTTCGACGGATATGTGCTTGTCATCAAGACGAATTAATTCTCCGGCCATTGCTAAATTCGTACAAATTTTTACGATTTAAAAAAATTCAAAAAAATAAAATTTAAAACTTTTTTAAAAATAATTTAAAAATTAAAGCTTTTTTAAATAGGAAATTGAGAGAATATTAGAGAGAAATTGAGAGAAATGATTAAGTTGTGAAAAAAATGAAAGGGGGGTTTTATAGTTTTTTTTTACCGTTGGGGGGTCACCAACGGTCAAAAAGTAGCCGTTACTACTGTTCACGCGCGGGCAAAACGCGTCCCCAAGGGAGCGCTAACGTGGCAAGAAAACGCGTTCTTGAGGGCGCGCTTTCTGCCCACGTGGACAAAGCGCTTCCTTGAGGAAGCGTTTTTCTACAACATCCCTTGACAATGAGCTAACGTGGACGCACTTTCGTGGAATTGAGCCATTTCGATAATTAATTATTTACCGGACTCATTTCAGTAAATTTTTAAAAAAAATGACTTTTAATAGTATTTTGCCCAAAAACCACCCCTCGAAAAATGATTTCTGTAAAATGAAATTAGGAAAACAAAAGAACCCTTAACTTTGAATTTGAGGTGTGAAACAATGGGAAAGTTTATTTTATACAAGTTCTAGGGTATGGGCAATAATTATTAGTCCCCTTGCCAACTATTACATTTTTCTCTCTCTTAGGCAAAGGGTTTTCACGTTTTTCTTTAAAAATTAAAAAAAATGTTTGATTTGGAGCTTAAATGAAAATTTGTGAAATTTTAAAAAAAATAAAAAATATTTCCATTTAGGACTAGAGATATAATAAACTAAACTAACAATCTGTAGTAAATCTCTCCGTGCATAAAATCGAATAAAAACAAAAACAATTTGATCCTTCTGTCACGGGGCTAGACCTTTCGTCTCGCAATCCGTGCGGCCTTAGGCGATCCGTTCGTCCAAACTCGCCCAAGTCAGCCTTAACTCCCAAAAGAGAGGATTCTTTTAGAACTCCTCCAAGGCACCAATTTGTATAGCGGAAGCGTTTGTGCCAAAAGAAGCTACAAAAGAACAACAGAAAACCAAAGAAAGAATGCCCACAAAGTGTTTGAGTAAATGCTTAAGAATTCTATTACTCTTAAGAATTCAAGTTACAATGGATGATTTACAAATGAGGGGGAGGCTCTATTTATAGTTGAGCTCCCCCAAAACAGACGGTCAAGATAAATGTACATCGACGGACGAGATTCACTATATCCCTTGATTTTAGGGATTTACAAGATTTGCCATATCAAATCTAATCTAATCTTACAAGATATGATTCTCTTCTATCTTCTAAGATTAGTTACCAAAATTGCCTAAGTTGCCATGTCTTCATCATTGGGCCAACCAGGCTTTAATCTGATAGGCTTCTTTAGTAGCTCTTTGAATCGGGCCAGTTCTTATGGGCTGAATGTCCCCCACCTAATCAATAGACCTCCATGGGGCGCTTCTTGTGGCATGGTCACGGGCTTTGCACTTTGGCCCGTGACACTTCCATATGGTTCTCTCTCTTAGGCAAAGGGTTCTCACGTTTTTTTTTTAAATTAAAAAAGGTTTGATTTGAAGCTTTTTAAAATGAAAATTTGTGAAATTTTAAAAATAATAAAAATATATTTCCATTTAGTACTAGAGATATAATGAATTAAACTAACAATCCGCAATAAATCTCTCCGTGCATAATATCGAATCAAAACAAAAACAATTTGGTCCTTCCATATGGTAATGGGTTTCCCAAAAATAAAATGAAAATAATCGACCCTACTATTAATGATTTGCGACCTCAACTTTAACCCACAATGCAAAACCTTTCTATTTCATTTCTTCATCATAAACAAGGAAACCTCCAACTGAAAATACAAGTTCAAATGACGCTTGCAACACATGAAGAGGACTCGAAAATGAAGCTGTAGCCGAATTATGGCGTGTTTTGTGTGTCTCAGCTCAAGAATTTGTCCAAAAAGACTTGCCATGTCACTATTCCAATCTCACAAGGATTTCCCAAGTGGCTGATAATGCTATTCTGTCACGTACTTATTTACCAACACCTGTCAACAATCCATCGGATGGGTTTAATTTTAGGAGATCAAATGGGGATGTAAAAGGTTTTTTTCCTTTTAATTATATGTACACGGTTAAATTTTTGTATGTGCAAATACAAGGGAGAAAAGAAGTTAAAAGAAAAAATAACCAATGCAAATCATTGCCTCTACCTAATCTCAGGTGTACAAAATTCCAGTCTCCACGTGGGGCAAATATTTTCTGATTGTATGCCCTGCCAATCTTAGAAGAGTGAAGGCTATGTTGATCTCAATGCTTTAATTGTGTACAATTATTTGATTCAGGTGCCAGGCTTTTGAGTTCTTGGGTCATTTAAAGCTGAAGAGCCCATAAAAGAACTAGTCATTGCGTCTTCAGGACTTAGCACACTAGCGTTCAAGAAGGGAGGCTGTTTCGGGGAGGGAATCACACAACGTCTATCAGTTAACGTTTGAGCTACTTCAGACATGGTTGGTCTTAGTGCAACTGAGGATTGGGTGCACAGCAGCCCAACTCGAAGCACAATCGATGCCTCCCTCTCATCAAATCTGCCCTTTAAGGTAGAGTCTATAGCTTGTGTAATACTTTCTGCCTTGTATTGCTTCCACACCTGATAGAACAAAGGTTAATCCATGACCATATTCTGCTTTGTATTACATTTTTTTCTTTATTATAGCTGGAAAGGGATATTGTAAAAGCCTTTTATGATTACGGTTATCAAGTCAATGAAAAAGGATTATGGATCTCACCAAGTACAAAGTAGAACTTGAACGCTCAGAGAAAACATTGTTTTTCCTACCAGTGGCAATCTCAAGCATTAGCACCCCAAATGCATAAACATCCGCCTTCTCTGTCAGTTGTCCTCGAACCAGATATTCAGGAGCCATGTATCCTCTGCAACATAGATTTATTTATCACAACAACTTGGAAATATATTCATAATAGAAAACAGATGTAATTTGCATGAAGGGAAGATTGAAGTCTATACCTGGATATTGGAAATATCATATTTGTCTAAATTAAAAAAGCTACTCTCATTGGTTTGGGATTTAAACTTTTCCTCCTCACACAATAACTGTGGGGTATTTATTACTAAAGAAGCTAGCATTGGATGTTGAAAATAATGATGCCAAATATGTGCCAATAGCAACCACTTGACAGTAGGAGATCAATATCTTACAATGTTCCAGCAATTGCAGTGCTAACATGGGATTTATCTGAAGCAACACAACAAGCAAGTCCAAAATCAGCAATCTTTGGATTGAGATTCTCATCAAGGAGAATGTTGCTGGATTTTATGTCTCTATGAATGATTTTTACTCCAGAACCCCCATGAAGATAAGCCAGCCCTTCAGCTGTTCCACATATAATGTTGAACCGATGTGACCAGCTTAGAATGTTTATTGTGTTCTTAACTGCATCAGATAAAAAAAAGGTTTTAGTACAGTCTTGGAGAAATGAGAAATTAGCAACTATATTTCTATAAACTGCCTTTATCATTCATAATCGAATTAGTTTAGAAATGACTTACTTACCAAACAGGATTTGATCTAGCCTCCTATTTGGTACATATTCATAAACTAGAAGGCTCTCGGGACCTTCAATGCTGCAACCTAAAAGGCTTACAAGGTTCTTGTGCTGAATTCCACTGATCAAATTGACTTCGTTAAAGAACTGGTCCACCCACTGCCGGGTATTGAAGAACAACCTTTTAACTGCAACAACTTTACCATCAGGGAGAATTCCCTTGAACACAGTACCTGCTCCTCCTTGTCCTAATTTCCTTGATTCATCAAAATGGTCAGTCGCCTTTTCAAGCGTTCCATACATGTAATTTAAACTAGTATTGTTTCGGGTTGCTGGAATGTCATCTAGCCCTGAGAGAAGTCCACAAGAAAAAGTAAGGCTGAATCAGCATTAATTTGTAAGCAAAGCGATACATATGTATGGTGCAGTATAGGTTCCATACATACGTATGCATACCTTTCTTCTTGGAGAATCTCTTACAGCTTATACAAGTACCAATAGCACCAAGCACGGCGCATGCAACTCCTGCTGAAGCCAATCCTATGATGACCCAAGGACTAAACCCTTCAAAGAGAACACAGTAAATAATAGCAATCAGAAGGAAAATATGATATGGGTCGCAGATAAAAAAAAAAAAAAAACTTTAACAAGTTAAGTTCACTTGCTTTGTTACCCACCCGTATTGTCCTCTGTTTCAGCTTCTGGGCCAAAAAACCTATGGGTGGAATACCTCATATAACACCCAGAAAACATAGCCTTGCCCTCAGCCCCAGGAGCACACTTCCTCAACCCCGAGGCTGCATGCCTCAAACACTCGCTGCAAGTCTCTTGATCAATTGCCCTCCAACATTGCGCCAATGCGTAAACGGTGGTCACCCCTCCTTTGGCCGCCTTTGCCGCATATCCATTGTTCTCCAACGCTGTATTGGTTACTTTCCTGATCACTTGATCCAATTCCCTTTGAAAATCTTGTTGATAAACACCTGCAGGCGAGCCACAGATTAGGTGATCTTATTTGGCATCAACCCCTTCATTGTAGAACATATAATTATCGAAACGTTGAAAGCACCAATCAAGAAAGATTCGTCCCGATGTGGCCGGGACGCACCTTCTAAGTTCTTCTCTGGCTGTATTGAAACAGAGTTTACAACCTTTTCCGTTGACATGTTGATAGCATTGGCCTAATCCAAAGACAGTGAAGGGTGGATCCACATCAGAGAAGGTTCCCCAGCCCTGAGCAGCAATTAATTTGGACAAAGCTCCCATCACTTTGTCAACACTCCTAACGAATCTCTGGGAGGTTTCGTTATTAGTTCCACACTTAAGGCGGGATCCGAAGGATAGAAGAGCAGAGGAGGCAGGGGAGAAACATGAAGCAAACATCAGCAACATCCATATCATTATAATGTTCAAAGGATGTTGGACTGAGAATCGCATCGAATTCTGTTGGTCCTCTGCTCTGTTTCTGTTTTCTTTCTTTTTTTATATATATAGCAAAATATTCACATTTTTCTCTTCTCTCCCTAACCCTTTGTCATGTTACGATTGAAGGGTTTGGAGAAGGAGAGATGATTGTAATTCCTAGGGGGGTCTGGAGTCTTTTTGTGTGAAAGAGAGGAAGATGGCAACCAAAGAAAATAGGGAGAATTTAACTCGGTTTCTGTTTCTCTTTGCTTTATTTAGCCCATTTCTAGATATTCCTTCCCCCCACATGGCGGTCCCTTGCACACTGAGCCTATTTGCTTTTTTCATTTTTCTTTGCTCGTCACCACTTGTTCATCTTCACTCTTCTCTTGTCATGAACCAAAATGTTTTACTTCTTCTCTAACCAAACCATACAAACCAAAACTCAAATACACTCTCAACTTCCTACGTTTTCTTCCAATTCAGGTTGTAAAAGCTAGTTAGGCGCAGTCGTCATTACCACATCTATAATCTATAACTAATCGTTACTTCAAAAAATATATGCTTAATCCTCAATTTCTCCTTCATGCCTATTTCTTTTATTTAGCTACTTAAATTTTTATTTTTGTTGGCTTTATTTAAACTTTTTATTATTATCTCATACTACTTAAATTATTATTTCATTATCCTATTCAACTCATTTTAACGGTATTAAAAAATCGATTATCACGTGACACCTTTCAACTAATCACAATGTGTCATGTGACACTTAATTTATTTAAAATAAAAATATTAATCAACTAATTTATTGATGACGGTTGATTGGTGTTGACTGATTATGACCATCACCATTCTTTTTATTCTTTTGTTTTTAATATTATATATAATATATAAATATAAATTTTCAGTCTAAAACAATATATATTTTAATTTTTCAAATTAATGAAAATAATAATTTAAATATAAATTTCAACTTTTGTAGACTAAAATTTAACTTTTGTAATATATTATTGTATAGCTTATTTAATAAAGATATTTTAACATAATTAGAATTTTTATCTATAAGTATGATAAATATTTTTATTAGATAAATTTATTTAATCAAATATTTTTATAAGATTACATTTTACATATAAATGTTATAAATTTTATATATAATAAAAATATATATTTAAAATTATGAAGTCAGTAAATGTAGAGTAAATTTGGCCGTTCAAATTTTTTTCAATATTTTCTATAGATTATAGATAATTTTTTATAATTAATTAATTAATTGACAGAATATTTATTTAAATCTTATTTCCTTCTAAAGTTGCGTTTTACATATAACCGAATGTTTAGTACGTTAGAATGTGAGCGTTTAAGAGAAAGCAGCCAATAAGGGAATGGATGCTGTAGATTACTGCTCATGCTGATCGTCTTCATGAAGTTGACTGGCATCAATGTATCAAAGAAGAAATGCAAAGGTGTAGCCTAGGGCAGCTGAAGTTAAAAAGAATGATTAAATATGACTGGTTGTTTGTACGCAGGTATTTAGTTTATGGTTGCTTGCTTTGCTTTTAACTTGATAGCAACATTCATTGCACAGAACCAGAGTAAGGCAACTCTAGTCTCGTGATAAACTAAGTACAATACCTCTAGAGATCAGAATCAGAAATGAAGAGCATGCTTTTCTTTAGTTGTGTATTTATGCATGTATATTTTAGCTTGATGATGAATCACGACTGCTATGTCCAAGTGTAGATGCAGCAGGACTAGGAGTTAGACTTAATTCAAGCCCTTTTTCAGTTAAGCTGGGGCTCAGTTGCCTAATCTGGGGGCTATACTCCTTTTCGAAGACTGAAGATGTATTGGGACTCTGTATACGGCGGATTTCTCCACGACTTGTCGTGATAATTTGATCCAGAATTTCTGCACCATCCACAGTAGTAGTGGTCCTTCCCTCAAGTTCCAGGTCCTGTTATGCCAAATTGAAGCACCAACATTGAGCTTCATGATGAAGTAAGTAAAAAGTAAGGTTGAAAGAACTAGCAAGCATACTTCAAATGCCATGTACGGAATGGGCGATGCTTCCTCAAATTCTGCAGCATCAAGGTCTTGAAGATGGACGGCTTTGAAAAACATGGGGAGCAAGTATTGCCTCACTGGCACAAGAAGCATGATCAACAGTGGAAAAAGGACTCCAGCTAGAGGGATCCATGTTATGCCAAAGCATACGAGCAAGTATATTGTCTGGAACAAGGTGAAAGTGGCAATAGTTTTGAAGGGAACTGTCTCAACAAAGGTTGCATGATACTCCTCCAGCAGCCTGTCACATCAGATTTTGAGGAAACAGACTGCGTATATGCATGATAGTTTTTATGATATACCCAATGAAAAAGCGTACTTGTATCTTCGACTTGGAGCAGTGAACAGCAGTAATATTCTCTCCCAAAATTGATTTCCGGGCAAGCTCTCAAAGGCCATGAAAGCAAAATAACCCCAAAGAACAGCAGTGGGGATCTTCTTAAGAAGAGGCATAGCTGCGACACACCCACCAACCATCAGTGCCTGAAGCAGGTTACTGAGACGCTGTTCTTTGACTTCAACAGGTAAAAGCTCATCGATTTCCTTATCCACGTCAAATATGGTGCCATCCACAGGTGCATCAATGCAGCCAGTACTTGAGGCCAGTCGGATTGTGGATTCTTTTAGATGTTTGAGTCCCTATTTCACTCAAAGGGTAAGAACAAACAGGGGATGATAACTGATGGTGTAAATTCAAAATGATGTTACCAGAGTGGACGGGAGTTGATAAACTAGAGGAGTTTGGATTTCATTGTATGCCTCTTGCATGCTTCGATATAGTTGACTCAGGTTTGCATTTTTACTTGTACATTTTCGAGCTGTCGATACAAGCTTATTACGCAAGAGCTGTTAAAGACAATAAGAAACTCATAACCACATACAGAATGATGGAAGGAATTTCAGTTAATTGCCACTGTGAATTCATATATCATTAACTAGAACAAACTATCTACTACCTGGTGTTTCAGAGTTGCTAAGCTTTTTGTATGCATTGGAGATTGTGGAATGCCAATAAGACCACATAATATGACCTAGTAAACACCATATCATTAGTTACTATATATCATGTCAAACTTGGTCAATAGGTTCATCATTGGAGAATAATATCACCAGAAAACCCAAAAGGAGGAGGTCGTAGTGGTAGGAAGGTGGCTTTTTCAGATTGAACTCTTTTGTTGAGCAAGTTGAGATGCTACACTGTGGTCAAAGTAGTACAGCACAGCAATCATGGTTGCTGGAACAAATGCTCCAAGTATGTAAAGAGGGGGCACATTCACCATTTCCTACACAATTGAATAAATAAAATGAGTTACTTAGCAGGATATTACTGTAGCTCCCAAGAAGACTGAAACCATGGGGATTCACCTTGATAACAGTCCAATTAGAATATGCACCAGCAGACCATGGATTTGGACTATAAAGACGCCTTGGAATCTCTCTTGGGACATCATTAACAGGTATGTAAGAAATAGCAGTCCAGACAAGCACCATAAGTGGCACCCCGTAATCTGCTATTAAACCTCGAAGCCAGCCTATTAAATTAAGGTGCATAAGGAATACACACAAGTATGGGCTTTCTGCAACCAGGGAGCTAAACAAAGCAGTACTAAATGAAAGAACTGAAGCACAATGGTATGGTTTATGAACCTTATCCTCTCAATGGCCTTGTAATCCCTTATGAGCATAATTAGAATGCCACGGTGATATAATAAAGAAGGAATACCTGTTCCATAGCACCAGGATCTTGCTTTACGGCTTCTTATTGCAGTGAGGAGAAGGCCGAAGGACAGAACTAGTGCGAACATTCCATTGCCAAATCGCCAAGAAGGCTGCAATGCTGTCTGTTGAGGATTTTCTCTCTGGGGAATGCCAAACTCCTCCACAATTCCCTGTAGGATAATACTCAATTGAATTTGGAGAAAAATATTGGTGCTTTTTAACTTGAAATAACAACCTAAGGCACAGAAAAGCAGAATCTTCATCAAATTTCCTGATTATAGGATATAACTGCAAAAGGATACTCACCCGAATAGCTTGCTGCATGAAAAGCATTGCAATTAGTAGACCAAATAATTCACCAGCAACTCGTGTAAATCGATTTATTATAGAACATGCCCCTAGAATTGCTAACAAGAAAAGCAAAAGAGCTGTCCACACACAAACCCTGAGAACTCATCAAAGTCAGTGCCACCAGAAAGCTACAAACTCTTGTTTCTTGAGCTATCTGACTCAGTATTTTAATTTAAGTATGTAGAGAATTGAAGAAATACCATCCTGTCCAGGCTAAGAAGAGTTTATGGCCCAAATCCTTTCGGTCCTTAGCAAAGTTGAACATAAATGTGTACATCAATACAGTAGGCTCTGCAACTCCAAGTATGAGCAGGGGCTGTCCTCCAACAACTGAGTGAATGATTCCACAAAGTGCTGTTGATGTTAGAGTTTGTACTGCAGTCAAACTGCCATCTGAAACAACAACAACGTATTATCTCTTATAAATCATGACAGACATACCAGCAATGCTACTTGAGATAGGGGAATGTACTGTCTCCATCGGACATGAGTATGTTCAAATTTTTCTATGTATTTCGTATCCCCCATACCCATGTCTGGATATGCGTTAGACACAAACAACGCTACTTGAAGAAAAGTGAAGCATAACATGTAAATATACATGTATAGTGTCTGGTTCCTACCTGTACTTCTTTCCAGCTGCTCCCCAAAAGATATAACTGGAATTGCTGAAGCAAAGAATATGTATGTTGTTGGAGCAAGGATCCTAAATGAAAAAAAAAGTTACATATATATATATATCAATTATAAATTGGAAAAGATTGTAGTCTTTGTATTCTATAACTGAACAGAGATGAGCCATGAATGTTACAGACCTGATACCAGCACGGAGGCCACTGGTCCAGTCTTGCTTGTAGCATAAAAGCCTTGCTTTCAGATCATTCTTGATTCCGCGGAAGGGAACAAAAGTTTCTTCCATGTAGCTAAGTATTGTTCTAATAACTTTTTAAAATTTTTCAAAGTTTGACAGACAGCTAAGGACACGAGACAAAAAACACACAAAGATTGAAGACTGGAGAGACCAGTATAGTAAGTAGAATAGCATAAACTAAACTAGGTTGCCAAAAAATTACCAGCAAGTTATCATTTTTCCTAGGATAATTCACCCCTGATTAGGCCTTTTCATTTAAATATAGGGAATAAAAGAAATTATAAACAATCATTGGGTATATATTGGTATGAAGATGAAATTCAAATTCCCTGTAAAAAGTCAAGGATGCTAATTGCTAAGGGTCCATATGTCGAGATGTTAACTAACAATCAAGTTCAACAAATCATGATGAAAGAAAAAAGCATGATTGGCATCAACTAAATGCCGCCAAAAGTAAACCAACCAACAATAACAAAAGGTAGTTAGAGTTGACAAATTACATGAGTGAGAGTTGGAATTGAAGCAGGCTGGCTAGGCTACCAGAAATTTATGGAAAACCCATCAGCAAATGAAATATTAGCATGCAGTGGAACAAACAGCTTTGAGGAAATGGGCATTAATCAAACAGAGGTAAGCAAGATTACATTATTAAAACAAAGAAAAGAGATTTGTTTTAGGAGGAGGTGGGTGTGAGAAAGCTTGGAGGAGTAAGACGTATATATAATAAGGAGGAGGAGCTAAGAAGACAAGTAGTAGTAGGCAAGGAAACGGTTAGTATTAGAGTTGAGAAAAGTTACTAATTGAAGAGGTTTTTGGCAAACAAACTGTTGGTATGAGAGTAAAAGGATTTTGGCGTGAAACGAGGTAGCCTTGTTAGTGTGTGGTGACTAAGCCATAAAAGAATGAATGAAAAAGCATTTTGGACTAACTGTGCCTGCCTGCCTAATATCTTGCAAGATACTGTGATTCTATCTTCAACAAATTTTGTTGATAATCAATTTCATGGTACGTGCAATCTGCCTTGACTTGGCTGCCAATCAATCATCTTTCATGGTTTCTTTTTTAAATTCCGTACTGATATATGATGTCAACATTTTAAAACTAGAATAATAATGGAAAAAGAAAACCATCTTATCTTTTTTATTATAATAGATTTGTGTAACAAAATTTAACAATTGAAGGTCAATGAAAGTGATAGGTATCAGAAAGCCAACCTAACCTTTTTTAGGTTTTGCAATTTTTAAACACCTCTCATTTTATATTCAAAGTTGCTTAATTTCAATATATAGATCATATGCCTTCAAATCAAACACATACATGATGTGTGTGTGAATATGAACCTCTAATTTGCACACTATGTTAAATTATTATTATTATTATTATTATTATATCCTTTTAATAATTAAAATCAAAACAAAATCTTGACATATAACAATTCTAATAAAAATAAACTTGCAAATAATCACTAATCTTGAATCATTTTTTTGTCCATCCACCCATAATGCTTGAGGTATACTATTAACAAATTCATCCCACAAGTACGCAAAGTTTGAAACAAACAGAGAGTCTAAGAAAGCATAATCACATCAAGCATTAAACATACCACTTGCTTAAAGTTTCCAACAAACTGATCCAATCTTCATAGCAAAGCAATCAACATTAGTGAAGGTGGTGAAGGAAGAGGGTGGTAGTAGCCTTTGGATAAAATTAAATAACTATATAATGGATGGATCGTCTTTTCAAAGCCGAGGGCGGTTGTAGATAGCCAGCCTCCTCTTTTTGGTATTGGTTTCTTATTAAAACGTAAATATAATGGTGATTTAAACATTAGAAATTTAAGTAATAAGAATGAATGAATGTATTCCTTGATATAAAACCAACTGTTGTTAGTGGGCGGCTGATCTCGTAGATGTACCGAAACGCTTCCAACATTTTTAGCATTTTGCCTAATATTAAATATTTGATGATACCTAATATGCTGCCATTGGTCTAAGTTGTGCCTAATATTTCTGGGATTATTATTTTAACTGTTTTTAGAAACTAAAATTATGCTAGCATTTTACAGTTTAATCATACCCCGGACATTTTGCTTTTTAATTTAGATAAATCAAATATGTATTTTGATCAACTAAACTTTAGCAACCTCTAATTATTAATCAAAAATCAAAGAAAAGAAAATTATTAATTATGAATAATAATTGATGATTAAGCAATTTGCAAAATTTCTGATTGTAAACCCCAGTATATGGTTGTAAAATAATAATAGCGTTTGGTGTCCATAATGACAGAAATAATATTAATTTAATAAAAAAACCAATATTATAGTTATATGTAAATTACGATTATGATTTATCAGTATAGATATTATTATATGTTTTAATTGTTTTAATAACAATTACTTACATGGTATGTTAAAACTAACGTTGATAATAATAATATATAAAACGATCGCAAAATAAGAAGAAAAGAAAAATAAAACACAAAGATTTTTCGGAAAAAAACTACGAGTAGAGGAGGAGAAATTCACTAATGTTGAAAACTAAATGATACAAGAGGAGTTTTTACTACATCTATTTAAAGGTGAAAACCTTTATTCTAATCAATTTCAAATAGAAGAAGTGTAGTTCTATACGAATTCTACTTGTGCTGCATTGTCCGTAATTATTTAATAATGATTCAGGTCACACAACTCTAACATGGTTTTAAAAACATTTTATTAAATACCTTCAAAAAATAATTTATTAAATAAAAATAAATGTATATATTTACGTGCAACATATGTAAAATTTGAGACTAGTAGAATCGAATGAGATCTTTGATCCCTTCCTCTAAATAAAAGATTTGATTATGAGACTTATCGCACTTAAATATTTAGAATTTTAATAATAATATAAATTATATATATTTTAAATATGTATAAACCATATTTATTTAAATTTTGAGATTTTAGATTCAAGTCTCATCCGTATAAATCACGTCTAGGTTTTTACTTTAGATTTCATATTATATTAAGTCTTACAATGTGTGAGTTTTTTCCAAATTTATTCTAATTTGAGTTTGGATATATTCTAGTTTCTTTTTTAATGTGCTTTGTAATGGTTGATTATGATTATAGTTATTTCGAATGTGTATTATTGTAATTATAATTGTGATTATATTTGTAATTTGTAAAACCGTAAAAAAATCTAATATAACATTTAACAAACCATGACATGTAACACCCCCAACCCACATCTGTCGCCGAAATAAGGTTTTGGAGCTTTACCGAAACTTATCGATCAAATAGACATAAATTTATACATTGATATCACATAATATTCAAGTAAAAACCCAATTAAATTCATACATAATGTCCCTTATTTGAGCCCTCGAGGTCCAAAATACGTGTTAGAAACAAATCAGGACTAATTTGGAGACTCAGATAATTTTTCGTAAAATATTAAAAATTTTCAAAGCTGTAGGGTTCACATGCCCGTGTGTCTGGTCGTGTCGACTCAAAATGTACCTTTAACAATAAGTTTACCATTCCCTGCAAGCTTGAATAATAAGTAACTCAAAAATCATTCGTTTAACCAATTCAAAACACAATCAAACACATCCAAAATATGTCAAAACAATCATCCTAGGTGCCTAACCAATGTATCCTCATAGGTACCACAATTATATCATCAAAACATACCAATAAAACATCATTCAAATCCAATTTTTAAACATGCCAAATTCAATCTATTTTACCTATTTCATGTTCATTTAAACATTAACTTAAACTTGCCATCATCTGACCTCAAACATAAACACATATTTATATGCATATAACCATCCAATATTAACTTATAATCTTATTTACAATCAATCCACAAAATGATTAATATTTAGACACTATAGGTACATGCCGACACAAAAGAAAAAACATCACCACGTTTGAGTTCGGGATCGTTGTTGGATGTTGAATCGGCGATCAAAATTAAGTACCTAACTTGTGCACGGGAAACAAAACTGTACGCTGAGTAAAAACTCTGTGGTCTTTCTACAATCCAAATATTTAAAAATAAACAATATAATATGTATAATAAAATGTTAAACACAATTGAACATTTAAAACCATACAATACTAAATTTTCCATCACTTGCTATAGAAATAGCTTTTCACAATTTTAATCACATTTCATTTATGCAATTGCTTTATCCATAATGCAATTGCTTTATCCATACCATATTCAATTCACTATTCCACCTCATTTCTCATATCATTTCATTTCAATATCAATTATAAGACTTTATTATTCATTTACCCCCTATTAACATGAGTCGGAATCGAACAGATACATGGATCCAACCAAAACATACCAGTTTGGCACCCAGTGCTTCATCAGATAAATCGAAGTAATAAATTGACACTCAGTGTCTCATCAATTAATCCAAAGTAAATTGACACCCAGTGCCTCATCGAATTAATCCGAAATAATAAATTGACTAACCAACTGAGCTTTGAACCATTGAAACCCTAACTTTTCTCCTTCTTTCTTTCTTTTTTTCTTTCTTTCTTTCCTTCTCTGTTTCGTTTCTTTCTTTCCTTCCTTTTCTATTTCTTTTTCTTTTACTTTATCATTATAATATAATAATATATATATACTTAACTTTTAAGTTTTAATATTATAACTTTAAATATTTATAATATATATACACTTATGCCGCCTCAATTATGACCATTGGCATAATTGCTCCTTTGGTCCCTTTAATTTTTCTTTAATTTATAATTCAACTTTCACCCTTTATACAATTTAGTCCTTTTACCTAATTACTCTTAATTCATGCAATTTCACCTAACCAAAACCTAATTAACTACACAACTAACTTCGTAAATATTTTTAATAAATATTTACGAGTCTGATTTACGATAACGAAGTCTCGGAAATACACTTTCTAACACCCGTGACTATCGAGTCGTTACATGACATGTCAATGCCAAATTAGTAAGAATAAAGATAGATGCGAAAGAGTACATAAATCCATCAATATGTCAAAATCTTTGAGTATTCTCGTTCTGATCTTCCAAATTATATATACTTATTATCTTATAAATACATGTCATAATATATCGCTATGAGCTCAAAAGTTTACTATCAATAACCAAAAGTATTTTGAACAATATTGTACATCAATTATGTTAACATATAACCAAGACAACTTTCATCACATATATTGCAACTAAGTTCATCACGATAATGTATATTACCACAACCAAAAGACATATATCAAGTTCGGATGTGTAGCAAGAAAATTTAATGCAATGTAATATAAATATGTCTATTTCTAACTAGTACTCCTTAAACCTTAGTGAAACCAATCCTTACCAAAATCAAAGCATGAATATATCAAAATAAACTTTGATTTTGTAGAAACTAATCTTAAAATTATTTAAAATTATAAACTCCCACTAGAACTAAATATCCTTAAATGACATGAGTCATGTGAGTAGTATGCTCATGATGGTAATCTCTTAGTAAGTGAATCCATGATTATGGAGTTTGTGCCAATATACTCTATAAATACTTTATCACTCTAATCTCTTTCTTTAACAAGTAGAAAATTAAAATAAAACATTAGGTAAAATAGCATATGCAATATATTAATGAAGTCCACGATAAAGAAGAATAATTAGAGATAAGTCTTTAATGTAGTCTCAATCCAATCTCTTTATTTCAAGGGATTCAATTGCTTAATTTAATTCAATCTTCAATATATATTTTTCCAAATTGATTGGTCTTCAAAGATGAACCATCAAACGTCCAATAAATCAATTGGTTTTATTGAAAAGATTGATAACTCCAAATAAGACAAGTTATGTGCTAAGTGTAGTGGCGCTGCTCACATAACTACCTCAACAATAAAACTGCTATCAAGTCAATTACCTTTAATATAAGAATACAAAGGATTTAGATAAATATTCATAAAATTGGCTCATATATTTTGTGATAGCAAATCATACTATATAAGATAGGTAAATCATGTAAGGATCCTTCAAAAATACGATTATTTAATCTAATCTCTTCTCTATTTGATTAATAAAATCCTTAAAAAATCCAAACAAACAACAAAATATTTTAATTAAATTATAAGATATTTGCAGTGCCAACCACTGCTCTCACAATTTCCTTCAACATAAACAATAAAACCATTAAAAATTTTAAATCCATGTGCATTTTAAGTTCATGATTACTATTACGAGAATCCACATAGCGCATATGAAAAATATCATGAAATTAAATAAAAGTGTAGGCATATGTATGTGGCTTTTAATTATAACTCATATGGTTTTGGTGTAAAGATATCTTTTGGTCAATCAAATATTGTGTCTTCATGATTGTGAATAAAGTTTCTTAATTATTATTATTATTTTATTTTTATTATTATTATTTTTAAATTGGTAATTCTAAGGAAAATTATAAATCAATATTAATCGAAGATTTGAGTATAATTTTTTACTGTTTTACCAATGATTCAATTGATTTATTATTTAAATAATAATAACAATAAGAAAGAACAAATATGACTATTAGGCGTGAAGGAAGTGTTACCAACTAAATTATAAAATATTAACGAAATTTAAAATGAAAGCATTGGTAGTTGTTTTATTTGAAAAGAAATTTATACCTTTGGAATTTCATGAAATAATATATATATATATAATAATGATGTTGAAAAATACTAATATATGTATGAAAATTTTGAAAATTGAAATTGCAAATTGAAGTGATCAAATTCGTTTTCGAAATGAATTTTAAAATTACACACCCTTTTTAGTTTTAGCTTACTTTAGATTTTCTCGATCAATCCTTTATCTCTCATTCTTTGAGAACAAAAAGATTCTTTTCAAATTTGAATTTGTTCATTTGGAGTCTGAGTTCTTCAACTTCATTTTATTTACTTATTTATTATTTTATTATTTTCCTTTTATTTTTGACTTCTTTTCATTTTATTTTATTCCTTCCATCATTTCTTAAGTCCTATAGGTTTGATCCTATAGAATCGACCCATTTTCTCATTGAGCAAAGGGTACGAATTAAATCAAGTAAATTAATTTTTGAATTTTTTTAACTCTTAACTTAACCTTAACATATTAATTTAATTTTGAAAAAGTTGCAAATATAAAAGCTAAATGCTGAAAAAAAGTGATCGGAGAAGTTGAAAGCACTACAAAACAATGCATAAAACATAGGAGATAAATATTGTTTACATAGTTTAATTTTCCTACGTTTGTGGAGCCTAGTTCATGAGAAATATTCACTATCTTCAGCACTTACAACAAAGGAACCTAAATTTATCACTCCTAGTGACAATCTCCTCACTTTTGTAGTCCGAAGATTGATACTCTTACCACTAAATTCACCGTTATTGTTGGGAATCAACCCAATTAAGCAACGAACAAGTAAAAAATAGCGGAAGAAATTGAGAAATTGAACACAAAAATTTAACGTGGAAAAACCCCTCTAAAGAGGATAAAAAACAATGGGTAAAGATAATTTTATTATAAAGGCAAAAGAACAAAAAGTACAAAAGATGGAGATAAAAACTAAGCCCAAAAAGTCAAAAACAAAGAACCCTCAAAACGTAAAAACAAAATTCTCCAAAAGTGTTATGAGTTCTAATCTTTTTAATGAGTGTTTTTTCTATGGTTGTAAAAGAGCCTATTTATAGGCTAAATTCGTAGGTCAAATGATAAAAAATAATCTAGACTAATCAGAGTTCGACTGAAACAAATAAATAGAGTTTAATTGGAGATTATCTCTCAAATTTGATTGAAATATGAGGCATACTCAACAAATCTCCACCTTGACTCGTATTTCCACAACATTATCTTTGTCAAAGCCCGCCATGGCCCTATCTTGAACTATGCAGGGAATTAACTGGGCCGAATCTGTGCTTAGAAGCTAGAAAACTTCTAGCCTTTGACTTGTGCACTGCCAAAACAAAACTAACCCGAGTCTGATTTTCACGAACACAGTGTCCTAACTTTTCAAAACCTGCATCCAAGAGAAAACCTTTCTTCAATAAAGCGGTCATACATTTGTCCCTCCTATGACCAAGTTGCAACCGCTCCAAACAAGTTGGCTTCGACTCCGTAACGAATGAGGGACGTCCGATTTCACCAGTCACTGTAGAACCTTCTAGAATATAAATTGTAACACCCATAACCCGTATTCGATGCCGAAACAGGGTTACGGAACATTACTGAACTTACAGATCAAACAAACAAACATTTCATTTTCATAACACAAACATTTTAGAAACCAATCAAATTCATTCATATAGTCCATAATATGAACCCTCGAGACCCAAAATAGACGTTAAAAACAAGTTGGGACTAAACTGAGAACTCAAGGAATTTTTTGGAAAACATGGAAATTTTTCCGAGGTGTAGGGGACACACGCCCGTGTGGCCAGGCGTGTAGGCATTCTAAATGGGGACACAGGGCCATGTCCCAGCTTGTGTCCGTACCCGTGTAACTCACTGAATTGGGTCACATGGCCAAGCCACACGCCCGTGTGCTAGGCCGTGTGAGGCTACTGACTTGTTTTCTAAAGAGGCTATAGGGGACACACGCCCGTGTCTCTGCCCGTATGGATAAAAATAGGTCATATTCCAAGCCATATTTCTCACCCAAATTTGGTACCAAATTAAACACATCAATTAACATATGACCAAATCATAAATAGGCATTCAAACCAACCAAAATCAAGCCCAAGCATGCAATATCATCACTCACAATTATGATACCCATAAGCACCTCAATTTGCCACTTTAAGACATATCAATTATGCCTCCAAAATCCACCTAAATGATCAAACACATAAATGCATTTTTGTGCCTAACATTTAACATGTATATCACTTATCACCCTCAATTATTTGGTGCCCAAGATACCAATTCACAAACAAGACATTCCCATGGCAACCATATGTCACATATAATAAGGCTATTTGCTCATATATACATAACAAAATATACCAAAAACAAGTCAAATCAAATGACTAAATACATAACCAAACATATAGGCTACCATTAGCCAAAAAGACCTATACATGTCATTTAACCAAAATATATAGCCAAAAGTACCAAAATAGTTAATAGATAGTGTGATGAGATCTCCAACAACTTCTAATCCGAACGAGTTGCTGAAACACTATAAAACACGGAAAAATAAACAGAGTAAGTAATTAAGCTTAGTAAGTTCGTATAACACAGAATTTAACTTACCATTTAACCACAATTTACGTAAGTAACTAAAAGCATATCACAATTCAATTTGGCCAAAGCCTAACACATATTCATCAATCAAGTTAGCCATGCATTCATATAAAAACCGAAAAAATCATTTATGAGTTCAACAACTATTTAAATTTTATGTACATACAACATTTATACCATGTATCCGTATATCATATATAAACCTTTTTACATGTAATTCATGTAAATACCTGTACTAATTCGTATCGAACTCATATAAACTTGTAACAGAACTTTGCTCGTTAAACCACTTAGAATATCGTTAGATACACGGGTGGTACACACGAGGTGTATGGAACTGTAAACCGTCAATTCCTATACATGTATGCTCATACGAGCTATAAACGATAAGCTCCTCTGAGCTGAAATAACGGTAAGCTCATACGAGCTGAGAATCGATAAGCTCTCACGAGCTGCAAACCAGTAAGCTCATACGAACCGTGGTGTGTCTGCAACACATGCAGTACCTCAACCAAATTGGTAACCCTAATGACATGTCATTTGTATCCTACGATTTCCTAAGGTTCAAACAGGGCTTGATAGTCATCACACGTCGTCGAATATGCAATCGGTATTCATTTATGGAAATTACTCAATTCGCAAAAATATAATTCAATTTAAAACATATAAATGTACAATTTAATTACACGAACTTACCTCAAACTCGTACGGAGAAAAAAGATCGTTTAGTCCACTACTTTGTCTTTTCCCCAATTTAATTCTGAATGTTGCTTTTCTTAATCTATATAATCAAATTTAACTAATTTAAACATCATTCTAATCAATTCAATCCAAAAATCATGTAATGGCAAAATTACTATTTTGCTTGACTTTTTTACAATTTAGTCCCTAGGCTCGTAAAATGAAATTCATGCAATTTCATCCCTACCCAAGCCTAGCCGAATATCATATATGATTATAGCTGCCCATAAATTTCATAATTTCACACATTTACCACATAATTTTCACATTTCTCAATTTTATACCTAATTAACAATTTCATTAAAAATCACTTAACAAAAGTTGTTTAACTCAGAACAAAGATTCATTTTATTCTATTAAACTTCACAAAAAAACTAAAATACACTCATGGTAAATCCCTATAATTTCAACCATTTTGCAAATTAGTCCCCTCGTTAGCTAGGTTAAGCTACAACAATCCCGAAAACATAAAAATTACTAAAAACGAGACAAAATTTCACTTACATGCAAGGGATTTCTTGGCTGAAAATTTCAAGCTTTCAAAATGTGTTTCTTGCTGAAATTTTTAGTTGGAGAAAGCTAACAAAGATGATAGCTTTGGTTGTTTTATTTATTTTTATATTTAATTACCAAATTACATTTACCTAACTTTAAAAATTACACAATTACCATGCCAAGCACATCCACATACTCAATTAATAGTCTAATTACCATATAAGGACCTCCACTTTAAAGTTCTATAGCTATTTAATACCTTTAGCTAATAGAACACAACTTTTGCACTTTACGTGATTTAGCCATTTTCCTCAAATTAAACTTGCAAACGGTAAAATTTCTTAACCAAATTTTTATAACATAATCCTATCATGCTGTAGATCACAAAATAATATTAAAATAATTTTTTTGACCTCATATTTGTGGTCCCAAAATCACTATTCCGATTTCACAGAAAACGGGCTGTTACATAAATACTGCAAGCTCTTTTACCTTTTAACAAAACGAGAGCCCCATGAGATACCTTAATGCCGCTTGAATTAATGTTAATTCTGCAACATTTGGAGTCTAAAATACTCAAGGAGATGAGATTCTTTCTTAAATTAGGTACATACTTGACATTTGAAAATGTCCTAATCATCCGATCGTTCATCCTAATTTTAACAGTATCAATACCGATTACCTTACTGGATGAATCGTTCCCCATGCATACAACTCCACCTTCAACCGAACTGTATGTGGAGAACCATTCTTTGTTGGGACACGTTAAAAAAACATCCCGAATCTAGGATCTAATCAGATGTAAGCTCGGAGCTATCACTCATTGACACTAATAAGAAATCATCATCGCTTTTGTCGGTAAAATTAGCACCCGCTACATCTTCCTCTCAACTCTCAGTAGCCCTTTTATTTCGCAATTTTATGGCAATTTGCTTTGACGTGACCTAACTTTTTACAATAATGACACATTTTGTCTTGCTTCTTTGATGCTACCAAAATGGAAGCTTGCCTATCTTCCTTGCTATCGAACCAAACTCATTGTCAAGTTTGTCTTTACTCAACAAATGACCCTTCAAATCCTCGAACGAGAGTTTATCTCTGCCATAAATCAGGGTCTCCCTGAAAAACTTGTATGAAGAGGGTAAAGAGTACAATAACAACATAGTCTGATCTTTGTCGTCAATCTTAACCTCAACATTCTTTAAATCATTCAAAAGAGTAATAAATTGACTAATGTGATCTCTAAGAAGCTCATCCTCGTTCATGTGAAACATAAATAGACGTTGTTTCAACACTAACTGGTTAGCCAAAGACTTAGTCGCATAAAGAGTTTCTAACTTTTTCCACAATGCGGATGAGGTTTTCTCCATCCATACCTCATACAATACCTTATTCACAAAACACAACTAGATTGTAGACAGGGCCTTTTCATCAAGCTCTTCCCATTCTGTCCGATCTAAATTCTCAATTTTTTCTTGGTAACGATCTTTTTCAAGTCAGTTTGAACTAGAATTGCCATCATCTGAACTAGCCACATATTGAAATTTGTAACACCATCGAACTTCTCCATGTCAAACCTTGTTGTTGCAATCTCTAAATGGGCTGATCTGCGAAAATTAAACTATCTCTAATACCACTTGTTGGGAATTGACTAGATTAAGCAACGAACAAGTAAAAAATAGTGGAAGAAATTGATAAATTGAACACAAAAATTAACATAGAAAAACCCCACTAGAGAGAATAAAAAACCACGAGAAAAGATAATATTACTATAATGACAAAAGAATTAATAGTACAAAAGATGGAGATAAAAAATAAACCCCGAAACCCGAAAACAAAAATCCCTCAAAATGTAAACACAGAAATCTCCAAAAGTGTTATAAGTTCTAATCTTTTTAATGGGTGTTTTTTCTATGGTTGTAAAAAATCCTATTTATAGGCTAAATTCGTAGGTCAAATAACTATTTATAGGTTAAATTCATAGGTTAAATAATAATAAAATAATCTAAACTAATCGAATTCGATGAAACAAATAAACAAAGTTTAACGGGAGATTGTCTCTCAAATTTAACTAAAATATGAGGCATACTCAACAATTATGAACTTAACTTATAAAATCACAACACAAAATTTCACAATAAAATATACTCTCACAAAAATGTTCCTTAATTATACAGATTAAATGCTCTAAGAAATAGTATATTTTAATGAAATCAAGTAATTCATGCCTAATATTTAATATACACATAATATGAAATCTATCAAAATGGGCCATGCAATTGATTGATTGTAAATAAAGTAACTGCCTTTGCTGCATTTTTTGCTTAGAGTTTGCCACTATAAATATGATAGACATCTAACATCCCTGTTTTTCTAATCTCCTATAATTTTGTTTTATTTATGTAGGTGATATTTTTTACTATTAAATGATATATTATTTTCTAAAAATATGTTTCCTCTCCCGACAAATAATTTTATATATTATCTATATTATTAATAAAATATTTATTGAATTGGTGTCACGAGTTAATCGGGCAGTTAAGAAATTATAAAACGACGTTATATTTAAAATAAGTTATATTAATAGAGGATACTTTAATCTTTAATTTAAAAACAATAAAATATATAATGAGATTTGAACTCACACCAATCACATTGAAAAACTTTAAATTTACTACTAAACCAGGACTTTATTTTGATTTATTTATACATTGTATTTTTATTATGCACACTTTATTACCTCCATGAATTATGTATTTATATTAATATTATTAATTAAGTTGGTGTCATAGGTCAATTTGACATCGGCGCACAATTGATAACAAAACCATATAAAGAATTGTAGTGTATTTAGTATTGTTAATATGGTGTATTTATGTATTTAAATTTTGTTTTACCTACAATTTAATATATTTTTAACCATAGATTTTATTAACTATTATATGTTATTCTTAAACGCACATCTGTGTTCTAAAAGTGTGATTTCCACATGAATATACGAGTGATAAGATTTCTAGTATTTAAAATATATATGTATACATTACATGCAAGGCAAATACAAGACAAGAAAAAACTCCATTTGATTGTTTATTGTAAATTATAAAGACAAATTTAGAAATTAATAATAAAAATATTAAAGTAATTTAGTAAATCATAGTTTGATTCTTTAATGAACCAAAGTTGGTAACATATGTTTGTTGAATTTTCAAGAATCATAAGAAAAGCAAACAAGAAATGAGGGCATGGGAAAACTTTAAAATAAATGCATGAAATTCAGTTGTCAATCAAATTGGAGGAGCTTGACAGCTAACAGAAATTGGCTAGGCTAGGTTGGGCTAGTATCATACCACTTTCCAAAATTTTCATTTATGAAGGAAAGAAACCATATATATCCATCCAGAAAATCAGAATTGGGTACTATTTTGTAGTCAACAAACTAAAGGCTAATTAATAATTGTATGAGTTGAATGACATGAAAAAAGGGAATTCCCTTCAATCATTTGTGGAATAAATTTCCATTTTTGTATTTAGTGTAATGGATGGAGGATTTAATTAATTGTTTCATTCTCTAACACTTAGGTTTTGTTTTCCTTAAGCTAAAACTAATGGAATATGCGGTGATACTCTCGTTTGTAAATTAAAGAAATTTTCATGTCTTCCTACAAAAGATATGCCTTATTTTAGGAATTTTTGCATTAAAACAATAAATTATCTTTTAAAGAAAACCTAAAAAATCAGTTTATGAAAAATACATTTAAAGAAACCATTTTATATTTCATAAATATAAACTTAAAATGATTCTATATCCATAATAATGTTATTGATTTGTGAAAATCAATTAAATTAAAATTTTGTATGTAAAATTGCACAAAATCAAAGTTCATGTTTAACATCGCAAATTATGTATCCAAAATTTAATTTACTGAAACAAAATTATAGATTCTATCATCAAATCTCCAAGCTTTGTTTGAAAACTTTAAAGTTTGTTTAGAAATATATAAATAAATATTGCTGAAAAATTCAATCAAAAATCAATATAAAATAACTTTGTAAAAATTATAATGAATACCACAACCTTCTTTTAATATTAAAAAGAAGTCAAATCTCCTTTAATCATAAGATCACATCATGATTAATTATTTATCTCTTCAAAAGGTGTCTATAATTAAATATATAAATGTAGCAAATGACAAGTGATGTACATTTAGCGTACCACTATTGGTGTCTCAGATTATGGTTCTTGATGGTTTACTATCGAATGTGCAAATGGTTGATTCTCAAATTGACGTTCTACTTCTTCTCGCATTTTTATTTTCAATATCAAAAAATGAAAAGATAAAACAAATGCGGGCTCCTTATTGGGCCAAATCCCAAATAGCTCACAAACAAGATGCAACCAACATTTTAATTTAAAGCTCAAAAGAGGCTCACTTGAAGCAAGATGATTGTAGGATTAAAGTAGATTACATTATATATAAATATTTTAATAAAATTCAAATTTTAAGCTAAATTATTTGTTTAATTTGATGAGTTGATCCGGATATTTTTTAATTTACAAATGTATTTAGATATTACATCTACCGATTTGGAGTTAAAATATTAAAGAAAAATTGAAGTTTTAGTATTTTATTTTTATTTTCTGCGCGTGTAATATTAATAGGAGTAGTAATAGTCTCGTTTTTTGAGATTGAGTCAAAACAATCATTATTTCCTTTGTTACTTTTTCTCGAAAAACAAAAATAGAAAAATAGAAAACTTATAAATTTTAGTCTAATGTTACAATGAAAAATATGTTTTGGACTAGTTACAAAGATGTCCCTAGCTTTAGTCAAAATAAAAATAAAAGTTTTGTCAACAATTAGTTAGTGGATTAACAAAATTTTTAATTGCAGTGACAAATTCGAACAATTATCTTAATCAAAGTGACTAAATTGACAAAAAAATATTAGAGTAACCATAATAAAACGACGCTATTTTAAAGTGACTTGCAGTACAATTTACTCTAATATTTAATGGAAAAAATCTTATAAATATTTAAATTACCAATAATATGTAAAATTTTATATTTTTTCAATTTTCAAATATTATAAATTATTCATTATGAACATAGGCTAAAAAATATTATCATGTAAATATATCTATTTGATTAATTAAAAATGTAAAGAGAAAACTAAAATTAATACCAAAATATTTTGCTCTAGCTAGAAGAGCATTTATATTATAACATGAGAGCTTAGATTAATTATTTTAACTACAAATATAAAAATACTTTAAAAAAATTACTTGAACCAAAAACCTTAAAAATTTCAATATCTCAACCTGGTGATGCAGGCTAAATTCAAGTGTTTAATGTTGGAGTATAAATCCGCCTATTTTTTAGATAGGCCTAATCTCTTAATACTTAATTACTTATATCAAAAGCCGCCAAAAAATTAAAGATTCCTACAAGGTTGGACGACGAGTCTACCAGGTACCAACAAACAAATGTAGTGGAAAGACAGGAGGTGAAAAACACGTGCATTCATTGCGGGTGGGAGTGAATTGAGCTTCACTATTCCAGTGTGCAAAGAACATCGATCGGGTTAAGGTTTTCTGGAACCGCAAATCGTGTGTCCCATAATACCTGGACCTGCTACTCTGTTTTGCCTTCACAAATCATCGACTCAAAGGTCGGCCATTTTTCTTTTTCTTTTTTTCAATTTTTATTTTATTGCTAGTAAGTTTTATTATTATTGTTTGCTTTTTCGTCTTGCGTTTTGGGTTTCTGGATTGGCTTTCATCGTCCCACCTACTCCATGTCTCATTCTTTTGACTTTTTCATCAGTATCTGGTGTTCAACTTTGATTTTTATTTTGTTTTAATTCTTTTTTAGGTTTATCTGGATCATTCAATGTTGGCTGCTTTTCTTGTTGGAGTTTTCCCGCATTCAATTACACTAAATATTTTCTTCTTCTTCTTTTATATATATATATAATTTGGGTCTCGATTAATCGTATGGTCAATTCTCAAAGCAGCCCACTCTTCTCAGCTTTTATCAATTGAAATTCAACAACCCCACTTCATATTTTGCCTTACTGATTGGGATAATGAATTAATTATATTTTTATTTGCTGGAGTATTTCGTCTTTAATCCCCAAGTCCTTTACTGATACGTGTGCTTAATTATCATACATAATTGTATTCTTTTTTTTTCCTTAACAAAAAAAATTTGGTCAATGGAGTACAGGACAAGTGACCAAAAAGGCTCAGCCCCCAAAAGCAGTTAGGGTGGTGAGAATATTGTGGGAATTAATGGCTGGTCTAACTGGACACCCAGTTCTGGAAATTGGCGATAAGTTCGAGGAACTTCAAAATAATATTATTAACAATAATAAAAACAAGGAGGTTATAGACAAGGCAAGGTTGGTGGTGAAAGGAGAGGAAAATAGTAATAACAATAACAATAATCAGGGAGGTGAGAGAGATATGGCTCCTCCTACTAGCAATTCGCTTCACAGGTCAGGTTCAAGGCCTCAACTTGACCTTAGCAAAGCTGCAATCCAAGGCAATTCTGAGGAAAGGGATCCTACCATTTTGTTGCCTAATCAATCTGATGATATTTCTCATTTTGCTCTTGATATTGGAGGTATCATCATTTCTAATTCAACCTTCTTTTTTTCCTACTAGTCCTTGTGGTTCATTCTCATGGTTTAGTTCTCAAAGGTTTTTGCATTCTGAGTTGCTTTTTGTTTAAACTGTTGGCTATTTTCTTTCAGTCTTTGGAGAAAACCTGAGTTTTCTTCTCCTCCTTTTCACTCCCCCTTATATGGAAGTTCTACAATAATCTAGCATGAATTACTGTGGAACTAATGATGGGAGAAGATTGATATTCGATACTACTACATCTGAACTCTGAAGGAACTATTTCAAAGTCTAACTTAGGTTCCAAAGTTATTTTATGCCACAACTATGAACCTGATATGGATATGTTCTGTTTCTTTGAGGAATACTTGTACGTTGCGTTTGATTTCAGTATTTTAACTTATTTCAGAAGAGCTGAGGTGACTTCATAAGCTTTTATTGTTTCTTTACTAAAATGAGATTCCTTACTGTAATGGCTTCCACCTTTCCCCACCCCTGCTGTGCATGTCGGTTCTGTTCTTTTTCTGGCTCTTTAATCATAGTTCAAACCTTTAACGAAATTATTTTTCTGCCTCTTCTAGAGCATTGAAAACTTCAAAATCTTATTTTTCAGGCTCTCTTATTAAGTTGGTGTACTTTTCAAGACATGAAGGTCAATCAATTGATGATAAGAGGAAGAAAACTGTCAAGGAAATTTCAAATGGTAGCAGGAGAAGCTATCCTATTCTTGGTGGGAGGCTTCACTTTGTGAAGTTTGAGACAAGCAAGTTGAATGAATGTTTGGATTTTATTTCTTCCAAGCAGCTTCACAATGGCAGTAAACATTCTTATTTCTTTCCCTTTTCATTTTTCCTTGATCCATCTTCTTTTCTTATTAATGGAGATTCACATGCTGGTTGCATCATATTCATGGCTTTGTTGACCTGCATTAACATATTATGTTCAGCAATTACATTTAGCCTTTTTAATTATTTTTGTTCTTTTCCTTCTATTTTCTAAATAGGAATTGATTCTCATTACTGGAATTCTGAGGCCACAAACAAAGAAAATGCAGTTATCAAGGTAACTTTGTGTTTAGTGCCTTCTTCATAGCATTTTTTATGTTCTATTTTCATACAAGTTGGACCAATTTTATGTTACATTGGTGAGAAGATCCTGTACTAAAGCATTGTTTTCAAAATCCTTAAATATATGTACAAATGGTAATTTGAGTTATTGGCTATTCTAATCAATATTTTTCTATTTCAGACACAAGAATATATGACTACTGTCGATGTATATGCAGCAGTCTCATTTCTGCTACAGTCTTTTCTTTACTGATCATACAAACATACCATCTCATAGATTCTGTGATTACCTTGCACATTAGATGACCTGGAAGAAGTTCTTGACTATTCATTTCCCCAATATTTAGGTGTCTTGTTTCTTTTACTTAAGCTGGTACATTATGAAATATTCTCCTGAGGTTTCATTAGAAGAATATGGAAAAAATTCATTAATTTGAGAATATTAAGGCCTTGTTCTTGGGTAATAATTGCTATGATAAAAGTCAAATGTTTTTTGTCTGTAGAAGACTTGTTTAACTGAGGTTTAAAATGTTAATAAATTGCTTGAGTAATTATTGCAATGGTATAGTAAATGTTCTTTATAGGTGGAAGAGTTGTTTAGCTGAGGTTTAAACTGTTAATAGATTGCTTCACAGTTCACATTCACACCTTTTTAAATGCATACTTCTTCTAACAAGTTGAGTTTGTGAGAAGGCCACAGGGGGTGGGGCATACAAGTTTGCAGACCTCTTTAAAGAAAGGCTTGGGGTCAGTATCGACAAAGAAGATGAAATGGATTGTCTTGTGGCAGGAGCAAATTTCTTACTAAAGGTCAATTCTTCGTCATAATCTCATTTGCATCTTTTATAAACTAGTACATAATGCCACTTTTTTAAGCAGAAAAATGGATGATGGTAGTATATTCTTGATCTGGTCAAGTTTACTTTCAGGAGACTATTATATATAAACAGTAGTGAGATAGATCATCTTATAAGCGCATTGGTGAAAGTTGAATGTGGTCATTTGTGGTAATAATTCTTAAATGTGTAGAATTGATGATTATTTCTAATACATAATCTCATGAATGCTTGAGGAGGCCTATCCTGGCTAAGGAGGAACTTTCCCTTATGCATAATCTAAAATCTAAACGTGCATTTGTGTAACCAATTGTTTCTAAAATTGATTTTTGGAAGTATTCATATTCTTTTACAAAATTTATGCATGCTCCAATAGTTTACAGCATATCACTCAATGTAAATTTGGTATTTATACTGAGCAGGCTATTCGTCATGAAGCTTTCACACACATGGAGGGTCACAAAGAGTTTGTTCAGATTGACCACAATGATCTGTTCCCCTATCTTCTTGTTAATGTTGGATCTGGTGTTAGTATGATAAAGGTATTTTTTAATTAATTTTTCTTTTACCTCTTTTTCAAGCTGCTTGGGATATGAGCTTGATTATGGTCTAAAACAATCTACACTACTGGTTTGGTTCAGGTTGATGGGGATGGAAAATTTCAGCGTGTTAGCGGAACAAATGTTGGAGGTGGTACCTATTGGGGATTGGGGAGGCTACTAACGAAGTGCAACAGGTTGTTTTTAGTCTCCTTTTTTCCTTTTTGTGTGATCCCAACATGCTACATCTTCTGTATTATATTATCCAGACCTTCCTCTAAATCCATCTTCTTTTCAGCTTTGATGAACTGCTAGAACTGAGTCAAAGGGGAGACAACAGGACCATAGACATGCTTGTTGGAGACATTTATGGTGGTATGGATTACTCTAAGGTATATCTTATCATCTTTTCTTTCTATTACCTGAACATTTAACAGGCTTGGGCAACTCTAAGATGTATCAATTCTATGATTAATGGGCAACTTGATTTTTTCTTCTCCATTGTTAGTTCCTTCTAACTTAAATCATGGCAGATTGGTCTCTCTGCTTCAACCATAGCTTCAAGTTTTGGCAAGGCTATCTCTGACAAAAAGGAGCTTGAAGATCACAGACCTGAAGATATTTCCTTGTCTCTCTTGCGAATGATTTCATATAATATTGGGCAGGTTAATTTCAAAATAAAAAATATTATGTAAAGTATGTTTATTTGAAATATATTGTTGTTGTTTTCTTTTCGAAGGAATTGATTATCAGAATTAGGCTGAAAGTCTTGCTTGAATTTTCTTCGAGGATCATCCTTCCTAAGATGGCAATACTTGCCATTTTCTTTATATTCTTGAGAAGGGTGAAGAATTGTATTGTGCAGAACAGTTCATTTGCTTGACATATAGAAAATTCTTAAACCTCTAGGAGCAAACATTTTAATTTACTTGTACATTATCTTGTAACTAGCTTATGTTGTAAATTTGTCATACATGCTTCTATATAACCTTTCAGGTTAGTTATAGTGCTCCTTATTTTGTTAGTTGTCCTGATTCTGATTTGAGTAGTTCTGCTATGTAGATATCATACTTAAATGCACTTCGGTTTGGGCTTAAGCGAATTTTTTTCGGAGGATTTTTCATTAGGGGTCATGCGTATACTATGGATACAATCTCTTTTGCTGTTCATTTCTGGTAAGTGTAGAAAGTTTATCCTTGTTTGTACATGTTGATGAGTGGTTACTGTACTCTTCAGATGATCAAATGTTGCATACTTGGTCTAAGGTCACAGGGACAGGCACAAGCTATGTTCTTGCGACATGAAGGGTTTTTGGGAGCCTTAGGTGCATTTATGAGTTATGAGAAGCTTGGCCTCGATGACTTGATGGTGCATCAGTTAGTTGAAAGGTTTCCAATGGGCGCACCATACACAGGAGGAAAGATACATGGACCACCACTTGGTAACTTGAATGAAAAGGCAAGTATAGTTAGACTTTGTCATATCTGACCTGACCAACATCAAAGCCGTAGATACCAATGAGTGTGAGTTGGGTCCAAGTTGACTGTAAATGGGTTGGATTTGAGTTTGCCTCTCAACCTCGCGTTCTGTGATTTTGAAACCATTCTACATATCTATTTTCTAAAATCTTCAAGGTTTTGTCTTTTCCATGGGGAGTTGACTACAAATCTAGTACCCGGAGTTAATCTTGGATATAAATTGCTTTGAGCTTAACACAGGGCTTTTTAAAAATTTTCCTAAAGGAAATATAAAATAGAGAATTGTATATCGACAAATCATAATTTAGTACTTGCAAACATGAACTTTTACCCATTCGTAACATTAAAAGAACAATAGCATATGTGTTCTACATCAATTTTCTTTCTTTTTAGTACCTAGGTTAGCTTTTCTACCCTGTTTACTCTGTTATCTATCAGTATGAGAAATTTTGAGCTTCTCCAGTATTTCAAATACAAAGGTTCTGCAGAACCTGTTTCTTGAAGCAGCCAAAATTATCATTCCTGCAAAATAATGAATTGCAGAATTACTGCTCCATGCACATTCTCACGTGGTTTTTGACTTTCTGTCCTGCTTTAAAAGGATGAAAACAAAGAACTTTTATGCATGTACGTTGGCACAGATGGAACAAAGTTTTAGATGTAGCAATTAATTCATTGACATTAGTACCCTTTTACTTTCTTTTATTCTTAATAATTCTTTACGTCGTTTCCAAGTTAATAATTTACAATAAATAAATTGCAGATTTTGAATTACAGTAAATGATATACTCTTTTTGTATTGTGGACAAATAATTTGGGGCAGCTGAAGAAAGTAAAACGGATTCAAACTTTGCCAAAAATGCATTATTTAATAGTGGTAGTGATAGGGGTTTGGAGTAGCTTTCAAGTGAGGAATACTCTTTAACACTCAAAAGAACATATTCCATTTTAGGTGAATTACAGGAACACCCTACTGTATTGCTTCAAGAGCTATGCTAGGCTCATCCAGATTCTTAGAACCTGTACTTTATGCCCACCATTAAAAAAAAAAAATCAAACAACTAAAAGTTGAAAATTCTATGGTGGTTCCCTAGAATCTTAGCATAGACCTTTCTTTTCTAGGGCATCATAAAGGCTTGATTCCTAAAGCACCTGTGTAGGAATATATCCCATAAAACTGGATTATTATAGGCAAACTTGACCAAAGAGAGATTAGAATATTTTGATGGTTTAACAAGAGTTAAGTCCTGGCATTCTTGTTGCCAAATCGAGGAGAGAAAATAGATGATGTTAACCTTTCAATTGTTAGAGTACTAAGAACAGGGAATCTTTTCATTTCAACATGAGAGCTCATGTTATTTAATCCGAGTTTTATTATTTTCCCCTTACATTTCTTGTCTAAGAACTTGAAAGCTAATTCCTCTTTTGAATTCCTTTTTAGCTTTAGTTCTCCTACTAGACCTCACACTCCACTTTGTGTGGGTTCAACTGCAGATTTCTTGGATGGAAAAGTTTGTGTTGAAGGGGACTGAGATTACTGCACCAGTACCAATGGCTCCACCTGGAACCACTGGACTTGGGGGATTTGAAGTTCCCTCTTCCAAAGGTGGTACTCTGCGCTCTGATGCTAGTGCTTTAAATGTTGGTGTTCTCCATCTTGTACCCACTTTGGAGGTGTTCCCGTTATTAGCCAACCCTAAAATGTACGTAAAAGAACTTGTGTATCTTTTTTAGCATTTATAAATTTTACAATATATATAATATTTTAAGAAAACAGCTGTTGGATTTAACGATATCTTAATGCTTATCATGCACATAAATTTTCTAGTCAATTTGATATCTATTCACTGCATGTATTTAGCACTTGGAACAAAAAATAGCTATGCATTTTTAATTAATTTGAAATTTGTTCTCATGATCTACAAATAGAAAGAATGGAATTTGAGGCTTCGATTGAAAATTAAATATGGCATAGAAATATATTAAGTGGTGTAAACTCAGCAAGCTGTGCACCAGTATAAGTGGAGATTCTCTCTCTTTCTCTCATATAATATGTGTATTTTGGCCCGGCTACTATTTACTCACAGAGGTAAAATGATTTTTTTTGGAAATGAAGTTGGATGTTACTCTTTTGTCTTTGTAATTTGGCATGCTAGGATCTGCAAGAACCTTTTATGAAACTACTATTATTATACAGAATTTTTTGGTGGTTAGATTTTATCTGTCCATGCAATAGTTTAATTTGTTATCTTGAATTACATTCAAACAGGTATGAGCCTAATACCATTGATCTCTCAGATCACTGCGAGCTTGAGTAAGTATGCGGTTGAAATATGCTACTTTTTACTTATTCGAGACTTCCTAAGACTGCTTTGAAAAATAGATCTGATAACTTCTTACTTTCCATTATACTGATCCACAAACAAGGATTTCTCATTTTATTTTGGATATACTTGTTCCCTCAGGTATTGGTTCACTGTGCTTTCAGAGCACTTGCCAGACCTTGTTGATAAGGTAAATAAAAACTGTATTGCTCTGAATTTTTCATTTTTCTTGCATTACCTGTATATGATGTATATCTGGACAATGTAGGAGATATAACCCTCCAAGGACCCTTCAAATATATGGAAAAACTTAGAAAGGAATGAACATTCCCCTGTCAAACACATACTTGTACTTGACATTCATACCTGAGTTCGAGTAATGTGGAATATAAACCTTGTCAGGCCCCTAGGACTCTCTCTCTTAGAAGATCATGGATAATTATTGAGTACCTAAATCATGAAGATATATGAATTGTTTTCTAAGAAGTGAGCCATTCCTGGTGGAATTTTTACAGCTTCAATGCTGCTGATAGCTGATGGAATTTCACAATAGCAATCAAAATTGAATACAACAATTTGAGCATTCCCGTGACTTGCCTTCTGATGCCTGGTTCTATTTTCAAAAGAAATATAAGAACTGATGGTAACAAAGCTTTTTAAAATGCTTAAAGTACATTTATCCAGTTCTTTGTTCTTTAGGATTTGATGAAAGAACTTCCCCCTTTTCCGAAGAAGAGAGAGAAAGGGAATTCTCCTTGTGTTCATTGGCCATATGAAAATAACCATAAAGTCCAAAGAAAATTGAATTCTTATCAAATGTGTTAGGCAGTGGAAATAATTTGAAGTTAAATTACTCCTAGAACTACTTTGTAATCTGTGAGCTTGTCAAATGTGTTAGGCAGTGGCAAGTGAAGGTGGAACTGGTGATGCTAAAAGAAGAGGTGATGCTTTTGCTCGTGCTTTCTCTGCTCACTTGGCAAGGTGACTTATACCTAATGAAAGTATATTATTCATTATTATTAACATTATTAACTGGCAAAATCTAATCTACCCATATAGACAGCAAACTAGCGTAATTGTAGCTTATCTTTGAGGATTAGTAAAAAACATGAGATACTGGGGGAAGACTACAACTGAATTTCATACTTAGCTCACTCTGCTTAGAAATTTTCATCAAAGGTGAATGATGTTTTTCTCAGGATGAGGTCTTAAATAGAGCATATAATGGAAAGGTATAATGCATTTACCCACCAACAGAGAGTGGGAGATTGTTTTTGTTACTAAAGTAAATGCTCTTTAATCATTTTTTGTGCAAAATGTAAACAGTAGTTATTACAAATATTGCTTCCTAGATGTTTTTACTAGGGGGTTTATGTTTTTTTTTTTCTTTCTTTTAAACAAAAAGCTTGTGATACGGTTTATTCTTTTTTCTGAATTCTGTTTAACTGAAAATCATTGGAATAAATTGAACTTTTACTTTTAGATACTTATGCGCTTACATCCTCCTGAATAGGTTGATGGAGGAACCAGCTGCTTATGGGAAGTTAGGATTGGCCAATCTTTTGGAACTAAGGGAAGAATGCTTGAGGGAGTTTCAATTTCTTGATGCTTATAGAAGCATCAAACAGAGGTAACCTGCGTTCCAACCAAGTTCTGAACTCTTCTATTGATTTATTTATTAGTATTATTTATAAATTTAGAAGTCCTTTCCTATGTCTCTGTGCCTACACTATGTGTGCTTGCTTTCTTATTACTACCTTGCATCAATACGTTCTGTCTACATGAGCATTAAAGGCATTATTGTACAAACTACTCGTAGTAAATCCTTGCATGATGGTGTTGGGTGTTTATTTAAAAGCATTTGGCTGGCTGTATATGGTTGCAATTTCAAATATATATATGTATGTATAAAGAGCAGAGTAGAAATATATATGTATTGGGCCTGATCTTAAGAACTTAAATATATCTCTACTATTCTTTTAATTAATAAAATATTTAAAATATATTGGGAAGATAATTTTTTCTTTAATAGAAGTTTAGTCAGAACAGCTGCATGTTCCTCCAGTAAAGTGGGAAATTGGCATATTTTTCGTCAAAAACTGATTTACTGAGTAGTTGCATTGGAAAAGGAAACACTACTCTGGTTAAAATACTTTATGTTTTCAAAGCCCAGTGGGAAAGCTAAAGATAACTTTTTTGCAAATGGCAATCTTAAATTAGATGGACAGTTTCCTTCATTTTCCATTTATTGCACTGTATTTGTTTCTTAAAATAAAAAGTAACATTTACTCTATTTGCTATTGAGAAAAGGATATTGGGGTGGGGAGGCATATTAGTTTAAACAATAAAAGCGGTGGGGTTGGGTAAATCTATATAAGCTTTCTACTACACTGACAACATTTGGGGTGCCTATGGTCTCCCTTGACCAGAGCTAAAATCTGCCCCATTTCTATTAAATTTCAAGCATTTATATGCATGGTACGTGAAAAGGAAACTAGCTGGAAGATTTGTTCAAATACCTGCCTGCGTGACAAGTCATACAGCACAGGCAACATTTACAGTTTCATGACACATTTTACCAAGTTGATGCACATTGATGGCATTGTTTCTTTGGACCTCATTTAAGTCATTTATCGCTGTTTCTCCGATCATGACAGGGAAAATGAGGTATCTCTTGCTGTTTTACCTGATCTATTGATGGAGCTTGATCGTATGGATGAGGTATGGTGATATTTTTGTTTCCTCTTTGGAGGAGCTTGCCAGTTACCAAAATTACCGTCAGGTTCTGCATGTTAACCTTGCTTGCATTTGTTCATTCTTACTGAAATATGTTGTTTTAGGCATGAAAATTGCTTTATCAGATAAAAGATTAGGTGTGAAGATATGTGATCATTTGATAAAAGTTCCAACTCAGGTTTTCAGTTTCGGTTACAGTGCACATTACCTGTTCTACTGCCCTGTTTTTGCCACTATTTTTCTAACCTTTCAACATTTTCCTCACTTTGCAGGAGGCAAGGTTGCTTACCTTAATTGAAGGTGTTCTAGCTGCAAACATATTTGATTGGGGATCCCGAGCCTGTGTTGATCTCTATCATAAAGGAACAATTATCGATATTTATAGAATGAGTCGGAACAAAATGCAAAGACCCTGGCGTGTAAGTGGAGAAAAAATGATTATCTTTATGGTATCTTGATTTGCAGTGTATTATTCTTTATTGAGTGTTTGTTAGAAATTCAGTGAAAAAAAGGAAAATCCTTCTTTTCTGTACTACAGGTGGATGATTTTGATCTCTTTAGGGAGAGAATGTTAGGGTCAGAAGGGAAGAAACCTCGGCCCCATAAGAGAGCTTTACTCTTTGTGGACAACTCAGGTGCTGATGTTGTCCTGGGCATGCTTCCACTAGCAAGAGAACTTCTCCGACGTGGAACAGAAGTAAGTTTGTCATTTTATTTTGCTGTGAATGATCTGCCACTGAATAATAATTACTTTTACAATAAGAGTAGCATGAGTAGTGATGCCTTTACATATCGGAACCCTCAATTGCATGTTTGAAATATATGTGAGTACTCTTTCAGTTGATGTTTTAATTACCTAGTACAATTATTCTTCTCGTAGATGATGGTTGTGCTATACAAATGCCATAACTTTGGAACTTTAAGAGTAATCTCACTATTGAGACCAAAGATCCTCTGCCATGGCTTTTATCTTGTTTCTTTACCATTTAAATTTCAGAATAACTTATAATGAGATGTTCTGCAGGTTGTTTTGGTTGCAAATTCTCTCCCTGCACTGAATGATGTAACCGCTATGGAGCTTCCTGACATTGTTGCTGAGGCTGCAAAGGTTTGCCTTTTTTAATGTAGCTTTGTTTTTGTAGTACTTATTTACCATCATGTGTTGGACAAGTTACGCTGACTCTTCTAGCCCACAGCATTGTGACATCCTTCGCAGAGCTGCTGAAGCTGGAGGTCTCCTAGTGGATGCAATGACTAACACTCTAGATGGATCTAAAGAAAATTGTTCTTCGGTTCCTTTGATGGTTGTTGAGAATGGGTGTGGGAGCCCATGCATCGATTTGAGGCAGGTCAGCTCGGAGCTAGCTTCAGCAGCCAAACATGCTGATTTGGTATGTTATTATTGTTCTGTGATGGGTAGAGCAAACTTTTACATCCCTTTCTTACTTGTGTCTGGAGAATAAGAAATGCTAGAAGAAATAAGAGAAACCATGCATTTTGCTGCAGATTATCTTAGAAGGAATGGGTAGAGCTCTTCACACCAACTTTAATGCTTGGTTTAAATGTGAAGCCCTGAAGGTATGGTTTTATATGATATCGTATGCATCTTAGAATGTAAGAGCAGGAAGCAATTAAATGAGGCCTCATTGTAGTTGCTGGAACAATCATTGTATCAACCTCTTCTTTATCCAGGTTTTTTTTTTGGAACCAAGGTATCCTCCATGTCTGTTTTACGGTCTTTATAGAGACTAATCCTTTCGGGGTTTATGGCTGCCCCTTCCAACAATATTGTCTCTAAAGTTCTAACCCGAGTCCTTCCCTTGGAAGTGTAATGTGCCTTATCATTATACCCAACACTTATTTGTTATCTTTGAGTTCTTTAAACTATGATCTTCACCAAAGGCTTTAAATATCACATGAACTAGGGCAGGAAACATGAAAAAGATGTTTATTTGATTCTAACCTGCAAGTTTGAGGCTTGAGAAGATGTCTTAGGCTCAGAGGTTTCAGTTTCAATCAACTCTTAATATAACACAAAATACCTTGTTTGCAGCTCGCGATGGTGAAGAACCAGAGGTTGGCAGAAAAACTGATCAAGGGAGAGATTTACGATTGTGTTTGCAGATATGAACCTGCGAGTTAAAATATTATATACTAACATGGAGAATGGAGATAAGAGCAATGGAAAGCTGTCAGCATTAGCCTATATTTATATGATATTGTTTAAATTTCTCCATCTAAGTTTGTGATTTTGTTGAATAGGGCAGTCAGTGGTTAGTGTGTACTGAGTGATTAGCAGGCAGCTGAGCTAAGCTTGAGACACCTGCGCTCAATTCTTGAAGACTGTTACTGTTTGTATGATTCGAGAAAGAAGATAGAATAATGTTTAGTAGGGCTGCACTGCACACATCACAAACGTTGTTCAATGTATCATCAGACTGTATACTAATCAACAGAATGAAGAATTTGGACATCGATTGCATAGTTTATCAATGGGATTATAAGATGATGAGGGAGCCCATGCCATGTCCAAACTTTATATATATAAGAGAACAAGGTTGGAGTTAGAGAAACATTTAAAGTTCATTATAAGAATTTTAATTTTACTCAAACATTTGGATTTATCATTTATAAGAAATTTGATTTTGCTGAAAGTTCTTTTCTTGTTAAAATGAATTTATATAATAATAAATAAATGTTAAATTTTATATTGAATTATTTTATATTTAAATTATTATCTTTTCATTAATAAAAAAAAAACTCATTTCACTTAATTTTCTAATTTACATGAACCTTTTTGTTCATTTATCAACGGGTTATACGATATTTCTTGTGTGGAAGTAGGCGAACATTTCTATTGACAAATAGCAGATTTCCAAGTCCATGCCCAAGTACTTATTACTTCTTGGGTTGTAATTGTTATCTTATCCGGAAGAAGAGCATTGCAAAGCAGAGGTATAGTCTCGTGCCCATGAGTCATAATGTACAATTTCCTCAAGGGAAGGAGTGGCAACTAATTCTTCCTGGTGCTTCTCACAAGTTAGCTCCACCACCTTGAATATATCCAAATAGCTTATCCTGAATAGAAGCAATACCAATTTAACCTGTCAACAATCATCACTACATCCTCATTTCCAATGTTTGATACCAAAGTTAGGAAAGGGCTAATCAATAAACTTTCAATCAACCACAATAAAGCTGGATAGGGGAATTCTACTCATCTTACAAAATACTTACTTTTCCTTGATGAACAACTCGACAGCTTTCTCATTAGCTGCACTAAGAACTCCTGTCATGGTGCCTCCAGCCCTTCCAGCAGCATAGGCAAGACTCATGGAGGGGTATTTCACATTGTCAGGAGCCTTAAAAGCTAGTGAACCAAGCCTGTATTATCCATCAACCAATTTAACACATTGGAATGAGTGCAGTGTCCGTTCCTTTTTCAATAAATTTTACTTTTCAATCACCAAAAAAGTTCCAAATGCAACATGATGTAAATAAAACTTAAGACCGACTATTGTGGGACACGGGATAATTGTTATTATTGTAAACTGAATGAAACATTATCAAATTTTTAAAAGTTAAGTACTAATGTTAAATTGGAATGGGGAGATGCTAGTTACTTGCAAAGATCAAGGCGAGGCCAAGTTATTTCAGAGCAGTAAATTCTTTCAGGCCATGACAGAGTGTACAGGATTGGCAAGCGCATATCTGGCCATCGCAACTGAGCCAGCACCGATGAATCCTGAAAATAAGTATATAAAAAATAATTATGAGAAATGGAAGTTGAATTTCAATTTGTATTATCCAACTCTCCATTCAAAGGCACGGCTGTAAGACAAATTAAAAAGTGAATGTGACATCTATCGGATCACCAAGCAGTAACCAACATGATAAAGTTAAAAGCAAAACCTGTGTTTCAACCATTGAGTGAATAATAGATTGCGGGTGAATTACTATCTCAATGTCATCATACTCAGCCCCGAAGAGGTAATGGGCTTCAATAACTTCTAGACCCTGTCAAATAGAGAAAGCATTTAATGCTAGTAATTTTGACGAGGGTAACATTTTAAAGGACTAATAAACTTTGTAGAAAATTAGCTGCCTATAACTTTGAATGAGATATTTGATAAAAACCTTGTTGAAAAGGGTAGCAGAGTCCACCGTGATCTTTTTCCCCATATTCCAGTTAGGATGTTTCAAAGCATCAGCTACTTTAACATCTTTCAACTTATCAACAGGCCAATCCCTGTGTGAAACAAGGTGAGAAAATTGTTCAATGTGGCCTAGTCATCCCACTTTACAAGGTTTACCGTTCTAACATAAATTATGATTCCACACCTGAAAGCCCCACCAGATGCAGTCAAAATAATACGCCAAAGAGCACCCTCTGGCAATCCCTGAATACACTGAAGAAACAAAAGATTCTAGGAGATTTTTCTGTAATTACCAAGAATGACTTGGGGGATAAAATGACAGGCGAGTTGTTTCAACTACCAACAAGGAAACATGATTGACAAAAAAACTTGGAGCAGTGAACAATTTTCAGATAATATTATTCAGCAATACCTGAAAAATGGCGGAATGTTCAGAATCTGCTGGAAGGATTTTTACTTTATGCTTGTGAGCAAGAGGAAGGACAAAGGGACCACCAGCGATCAAGGTCTCTTTATTGGCTAAAGCAATATCTTTCCCAGCTTCTATTGCAGCAACTGTAGGCTATAAAAGATAAAAGATGGAAATTTTAGCAAGCTAAACAATATAATCTAATAAGCAACAAATTGTTTGCTTCTCTTTACATATCCTAATTCTTGACAGTAAAACTGTAATTGATGATATCTCAAATATATTTCTTTCAGCGGAGGCAAACAAAGCTATATATAGAGGAAGCAGAAATAGATCTGCATACGGTTCTCTGAAGTATAAGGATTGCATGCAAATGAGAACTATCATCCAACACTATTTAAAATTTTGTGAAGTCTATTCTTCTTTCAATTAGTCTCAACTGCATTCAGTTTTTCACATTATGCATGCAAAAAACTAGACAAAGAAATCTTACATGCAGCCTTTTCAGAGCCCTCCTAGCCTAGGTGTTATGGATCAAAGGGTTGAAAAGGCAGGATGTGGAACATGACCAAACAGAGGGAAACAGTAAAAGAATCATGAAGTACCTTCAATCCTGCACATCCTACTATCCCTGTAACCACACTGACAGCATCAGGATGGCGAGCAACCTGGAAAATTTTTTAAGACTAATTATCTAAATAAGAAAATGGCATTATATAGTCAGGGAAAAGAAATAATGAGCTATATCATAGGCTACCTCAATAACTCCTTGTTCCCCAGGAATAATTTCAGGCTTTGGCTCCATGTCAGCCAAAGCATCTTTGAGTTCATTTACCAAAGACTCATTCCTAACAGCAACCAGTTGAGGTTTGAATGTCTTCACCTGCAATACACAGAAACATTATCAGCCATCAAAATTTTGCAAAAACCCCAATTCACGTTTAAATCATTTATCTTGTATAGAGGGAACTTTATGTTTTAGTTCTAACGCTTGCAAGCATCTGCAGAAACCACTTTATATGAGATTATACTGCAAAACCACATATGGCTGAAGGAAGAATTAGTGATTATGAAACCATAATCATGTTAGTCAAGGGAGAGTTAGACAACTCTAAATGGCTCTTATCGGAAGAATTTAAAACTGGTCCATTATAAGTAGTCATATAGCTCGGTGAAAACTGAAGAGTTACCTGATGAGCAAGAAGGGTGGCATTTGAACCTGCAGCAAGCCCCACAATTCTGAATTTATCTGGATTCTCCGCAATTATGTCCAACGTCTACATAACGCCAAATTCTAATTCTAAACAACTTGATCAAGTGCCAAACAAAACATACATGCAAGCCTAAAATTTGGGCAAAAATCTACATGGGCGCATTGCCAGATAGTTAAAAGGCAAAACGGAAAGAAGTTAGTTTCAGTATGTAAAAGATTTTTTTTTTTTTTATAGTTCTCTTTCCCCCTTTAACTTCACCTGACTTCCCATGGAACCAGTTGAACCGACAATGGAGATAGGCTTGGGGCCATCCCAAGTTAGTTTCAGTATGTAAAAGATTTTTTTTTTTATAGTTCTCTTTCCCCCTTTAACTTCACCTGACTTCCAATGGAACCAGTTGAACCGACAATGGAGATAGGCTTGGGGCCATCCCAAGTCTTGCGTCCAGGGTGTGGAAAAGCTAGTCCTGGCCATGCCGGTGGTGGGTGTGGAGCCTGAGCTGAACATTGTAGTCTCCTGATCCTACCAATCGCTGTGCCGTAGCCCTTCCTCTTCCAAACAAACCCATCTTAAAATCCAGAAAACACCATTCATTACAATTATAATTCAAACCCAAGAAGCAAAAGGAGAAGGTTTTTGAGAATCTTTAAACAAAAACAGAGAAAATTTCTGGGTTCAGATGCGTAGCATAGACGAAGCAAGAATGGAAGAGAAAAAAGGAAGATGGAGTAAAACAAATAAACCTGGAGAAAGGTTGGGGAGGGAAACGGAGTTGGTGGGATGGAAGAAGGAGGTAGACTCAATCATTTCAGAAGGATAAACCATATTCAAAGCCATGAAACAGAGCAGGCTTTGGAGTGGAGAAAATGAATGGGATGAAAATAAAAACAAAAACTGGGAGATGCAGAACGCAGAAAATATATAAACGAGTGATGGGATTGAAGAGCAGGGGAGCTATCTGTTAGATGGTATTTGAATGAATTAAATTAACTAATCTGGTAATATTAATTAATAGGGATAAGACGACAGTAAGGATGGAATTTGGGAATCAGTATGACGTTGACGTTGTCTTTGTTTTAACCAAGGTATCTTTTATATCCTTGTTGATAGCGCAATCCCAATAATGGCGACAATCCGAGGGTGTTTTGTTTAATGAAATCGCGGATTGCTTCTTTCAATGCTTACAATCTCTCTCTCTGGGGAAGTTTTTTACCCAATCCACTCACCTTCCATTGCTTTGTAGTATCCAGTCAATGGTGGTCGGTCCCTCTCCACATGTGAGAAAGAAAAGATCCTTCTGTCGAGAAACACGTTGATTTGATACATTAATTGCATGTATCGTGCGCTGACTTTTTAACAACTCACCTCTAATGAGATTGAGATCCAACACTACACTGCCTAAACACTATACTTTTATACTACTAATTTAAACATATCGTTGAGGAAAACGTTTAATTATATCACAGAAACTGTTGCAGGAAAACGACAATTGGACAGATTTTGTGGATGTAAGAAAACGGAGCATGTTTCACATGCAACCTATAATTAATTCATTCAAACATGACACTTGAATGGATACTTTGTGTTATATTTTTTATGTTAGGTTGAAATATAATGTTTGATGTAACACACTTGACAAGTGAAGAGACATCCAAACAGTAAGATAATTATCAATAAGCCAATTTTCAAGATAAAGTCTAGGTGGATTCTTTCTTAGGTATTGTCTCTTTCATTGGTTATTTTTCGATTATTTTCCTTATTTGTTCTTTGTTGCATTCTTAGTTAAATTAGTTTGATAATTTTAAGTTAAAACTTATTACTCCAAATTTTCGACTAAATAATAAGAAAATGATAATTACTAATACTTTTAGTCCTCGTGGATACGATATCTTTACTAACAGTAGCTATACTATTATTTGATAGGTGCGCTTGCCTTTATCGTAAATTTTAGTTAGTTTTGTGACCACCAACATCCACTGTAATAATAGTTTAATGGCAAGTCCAACACATTAACGCAACCTTCTATGAAACTCTCACCTATAAATACCTCTAGAAATGAGGAAAAAAAGATCAACCCTTCAAAAGATCAAGCCTACACTTTGTTAACACACCTTTGGCCTCTATCCTTTATACCTTCCTCATTAGAGGTGTTCAAATTTTGGTTAAAACCGAATTAGCCGATTGAATCGATCTAATTCAGTTAATCGATCGGTTAACTAATCTAATTCGATCGGAGGTTAGTTAATGATTTTTTAGAAGTTTGGTTATCGGTTAATTGAGTAATTAACTAAATTAACCGGACTTAATAATTAATAATACAAATTATATGTAGTTTTAATTCGGATAATTCGATCAAATGAACATTATAAAAAAAAACATATAAATTTCAGTTAGTTCGGTTAACCGACTGAATTAACTGAAATATTTTGGTTTGGTTAATTTTTTTGAAAAAGATTTGGTTCGATTAACGGTTAAAGGATTAAAAAGTTCGATTAATACTAGTTTGATTCAGTTAACTGTTCGAACACCCCTTTTATTCATATTCATTCTTTATAACCTCCAACTCTCCGCCTCGATTGGGTGAACTGACCTCCATAGCAACCACTACCCTTTCCCCCAAGACAAAAAAAATTCAAAACATTATGAAGAGGAAGCTCTATTCAAGCTCTGGAAAGATAATGAGGGTGACAATTTGGAAGGCCTTCGTAGAAATAATACTGACTTCTTGGTGACATCTCAGCACTCTCAAGGCAATAAAAATATCTCTGTGGAATAGCAACTCAAAGCCTTCAGGGCATAATTGATGCAAGAGATAAAAGGGTTAATAGCAAACGAATTTGTCTAAAATTACTCTGACGAGTCGTTAGCCTTAAAGATGTTTGACAACCATATCTCAATATCCTTCAAATTCTTAAAGTTTATGTATAATGGATCGAGAGACCCGGAAGATCATCTGGCCAGGTACAACAACTACATGAACATATTTGAGGCATCTGAAGAAGTAAAATACAGACCCTTCTATATGACCCTATCTCAAATGGCTCGGCAATGGTAGTTGTCGTTACCTAGGGGATCCATCCATTCTTTTGAACGACTGGCTGACCAATTTATGAGTCATTTTCTGGCCAACAAGGCGTTGCAATAGTCCTCTGCCTATTTGATGACAATCTGCCAAAGAGCAAATGAGTCCCCCCGTGATTATGTCAAAAGATTCTGTGTAGCTACTATGGTCACGAAGGGAGTTATTGATGAATAGGAAATTTAGGCTTTTATTGTCGGAACCTCGCATCATAACTTGAGGTACATCATCATCGAAAACACCCCGAGCAAATCCTCCAGCCTTTATGAGATGGTACACAAATTTTTGGAAGACGAGGTGGAGAAAGTTTGTGACTTTTCCACACTAGCACCCCATTAGAGTAACCCTCCAAGAAGATTGCCTCCCATGAGATTTTAAGGCTATCAACAGCCAATGACCGATTTAGGGGTAGGCAGGCGCAGGTATGAACATTAAAACCAGTCCAATCAGAGAAATAACAAGCGGGTGAACAATGACCATACCACGAATCGCCAATAACACATTCGCAGGTATAGAGAAGGCAAAGATCAGTGACCTCAAGCTCTATATAATCAATTCAAAACTTATCATGAGCTTAACTATTCCCTAGCCAAAATTTCCATACAAGTGAAGTATCAAGGAATCTTGGAGACAGCCCCACACCTCCCATCCAGATAATATCGCAGCAACTCCAATCACCATTACATATACCATAATGCTCGAGGGCACCGAACTGAGCAATGTATGCATTTAAAAAATGTCATCAGAAATGTGATCTGAAAGGGGCCATCTTAAGCAATTTTTGGCTCAAGACCCCTATCAATCAAACAGGGTCCAAAACAAAGAAGTAGGGTAGTTAAGGCCACAACATGATGACAGGGGCAAGTAATCTGCTGTAATTTGATATGTCAAGTTAAGCTCTCTCGAGTACTTAATGAGCTTGTTTTCAAGTAGTTTATGAGTTTTTTAAATTTTTTTTATTCATTCATAAATTTTAGTTTAATGATAGATTTTCTTATATTTGACCTCTTTAGATACGCAATTTGACAAATTTATGTCATTAGGAGTCTAATGATTAGCAAATTTTGATATCTAAATTATTTCAAATCACTCTCTACAAATATCTTACTTAAAATCAATAATTTCCTCAAAAATCCCTAAATAAGAAGTGTCTAAATACACCCCAAACAGCTAAAGAGGAAGTCGTCCATCAGTCTATTTATAAGCTTTCTTTCAACGTGATCAGCAATCAGAAAATGAGATTTTATCACATGTCTAATGCCTATGGTTATCTTAATTCAAATGCTCTTTATCCCATTTTAAAAATTATCATTAATTAATTTTGTAGGCCAATAAATTTTATGCCTTCAAACCTTTGGATGCAGGTTTAAAATTATCATAGATGCATGTGCAATCATTTAGGTTGTAACACCCCCAACTTGTATACCTCGCTGGAACCGGATTACGGAGTATTATTGGAGATTACAGATTAAACAGATAGAAATCTCAAACATTTTATATCATCAAAACAAGTCATCAAAGCATCATTTTAATCCAAATTATAAACTCTCCAAAATAGATCTTTTAACTTCATTTACAATCAAACCACAAAATAACTAATATTTAGACACTCTAGGTACATGCCGACACAAAGAAATAAACATCACCATATTTGAGTTGGGATCGTTGTTGGATGCTAAATCAGCGATCAAACTTAAGTACTTAACCTGCTTACGGAAAACAAAACCGTACGTTGAGTAAAAACTCAGTGGTATTTCTATAATTTGAATTTTTAAAAAAATTTAAAAAAAATATGTATAATAAAATGTTAAGCACAATTGAACATTTAAAATCACACAATACTCAATTGTCATCACTTGCTATATATAATACATTTCCATAATTTATTCACGTAACATTTAAACAATGGCACTATCCATTCCACAATCAATTTATGAATATATAACTCGTGTATTCCATGTATTTACAACATATTTCACATTCTATTTTCAGTATATTATCTCATATTCTTATCCCAAAGTAGATTTTATAGAACATACCGAATATACGGAACAAATATAGAGATGCATTATTATGCACTAATGAACAGAGAGCACTAAAATGCTAAACAGAGAGCACAGATGTGCTAAACGGAAAGCACTAACGTGCTAGTAATCAGATAGCACTAACGTGCTAATAATCAGAGAGCACGCTAAATTTCCTTAATGGTATGCCACTAATATCCCAGTAGTTCTAAATTCCGTCTACTTGGGCATTAAAACTGAATTTTATACATATAAAAAATAATCCAATTATCATATTTGCACAATTTCACATTTACACATATATTCATAATATATATATTCCAATTCGATTCAACCAATATAATTTCATCACATATCAAGACAATCCATTTCAATTGTAAAATACAATAATTCTCACCTCAATCACTTACTATAACATTTAATCAAAATACAACAATTAATAATTAGATTCGGATTATAGAAATACAAACCAAGAATTCCTAGCTATTCCTCGTCAACTATATTTTTCTCCTTTTTAGTCGAGAATTCCGGTACAACGCTAGCTACAGAATTAAAACAATTAAAAATCATCAATACAACACCATTCAATCTCACATTAAATATTTCAATTTTTACTCAATATTTTCCTAAATTCCAATTTAGTCCCTGAACCGAGACTAACTTTTATTCTCAAAACTAATTTCATATTTTCATTCCATTCCCAATTTAGACTAATTTAACTCTCTAATTTCACCATAAATCCCTAATTTTGAAATTCTCTCAATTTAGTCCCTACTATTCAAAACGTATGTTTTATTTTACAAATCAACCCTTTACTAACTCCTAACTTGAAATTCAATCAATTTAACCCCTAATTCATCAATTAATTCAACATGAACAACATCTAAAATTTACTAACTTTCAAATTTTCAACTTAAATCAAGTAGTATTTTGTTCTAGGATTCCAAAATATCAAAATTATAAAAAATGGACTAATTTAACTTACCAAATGAGCTTGGAACTTCAAAACCCCAATTTTCCCTTTTCTTTCTTTCCTTCTCTGTTTCGTTTTAAGTTTTCTGTTTCCTTTGTTCTTTTATTTTATTTCTTTATTTTGTTTTGATTAATTAATATAATATAATAATATTTTAATCTAAAATATCTTATACTTAAATAATAAGTAAATTATACATATTATTACAAATGCATGTATATATTTTATTACACATTTATTTTATTATTGCCACACAAGTGTCACATTTTTGGTTTATTTACTAATTTAGTCCCTTGATTTTTTCTATTTCATAATTAAACTTTCACAATCAATTTAATTTAGTCCTTTTATCTAATTAATCTTAATTAAGTCAAACTCACCTAATCAAAACCTAATTAACTACAACTAGCTTCGTAAATATTTATTAAAATATTTACGAATCCGATTTACCAAAACGAAGTCCCGAAAATGCATTTTTTTTTAAAAAATCACATTTGACTCGTAAATATTAAATAATAATATTTACGAACTTACTCGTTGGATTTAGTGACCTCGAACCACTATTTCCGACACCACTGAAAATCGGGCTGTTACATAGGCTCAAATATGTCAAAATTTCACCTTTGAGTTTTGACAAAACACAGTTGTTATTGTTCTAATATAAGTTCAAAAATTAATTGGAAAGATCAAAACTCCAACACAACATCAAACATATATTGAACATTAAATATGTCGCGTATTATTTATAAAAAATTAAGGAAAATTACACTTAAGATCATTAAATTATTATTAACATTGCATTTTGGTCACTTAACTTTAAAAAGATACAAAATGATCATTAAGTTATTCAAAAATTTCTATAAATTATAAAACTATTCGAAAGTTTTTATTTAAGTTACTAGACTATTATTTTTTTTATAAAAAATTCTGGCTAAGATCTGGAGAGAATAAATCCCCTTAATCACCTCTAAGAAGCTTTTGCGAGAGGTTTACTTGATGTTTTAGTAGGTCACGTGTCTTCTTATGATTCTTGAGTTGTTAATAGATGTTTTGTTGTTTAAGTCTTCTTATGATGTGATGTGGTTGGAGAATGTAGGAATGGGTATTAATAGGAATCTTATCAAGTGAGCTGGTATTACCATTGCCAGTCACATGCGCCTATAAGCTCTTCATTTTCATTTTCAATCTACGTGATTTTGACCTTGTCACCAAGTCAGCTCACCAAAGTCTTCCACATTTACCTGCGACTGCCTAGATCCATTCTGGGCTTCCCAACTCATTTTAAACAAAAGTTGGCTTACAAGCTTTAGTAAGAAAGGTAGAAGATTATTGAGTGAATTTTAAGATGTTGCATAGATAAGTTTAAAATCAAAATATGGCATAAATAATTGTGGTGTTGTTTACAAGTTTGTTCATTGTGTTAGCAGACGTTTTTCAGTATCCATAACAAATTTTATTCATCTTGTAGCATGATAACTATAACACCCTGAATGGATCGTTAATTCCTTCAAAAATCATTCAATTTGGTTTCAAGCTACAAAAAGAGAGCAAAAATACCAATCAAACTACTCAGCAGAAAACAATAGAATTCCATCTTCATTTTCGGATTCAACCATTTCCAGGCTTGCATGGCCATTTTCTTCTGCCAACGTATCCAAGACTTGGCATTCTTCTAAAACCATTGGTTTTCTATAGCAACTTATCCTAACATGCACAAGTTGGAAGGTTTTGAGTCTAAGGAATATAAAGAAGCTCACCAAGATGGCTGCTACTTTAAGCATGACCTCCGCGTTTTTAATACAACTATTCATTTCCTAGGATCTTGGTGGTTGATAATTTTAATGACCTTTTGGGCCTAAAAGAATCAATTACTTTTTAGGGTTTTTGTTAAATTAGTAAATCAATCAGTCGTCACTAGCCCAACAAGTTATGGGCTATTCATTTCGCCCTTTTGAAATAATGTTTAATTGTTAAAGGTATCAAACATATGTCATGATGGAATAACTCATTCGCCTACTGACTTTTAGATCCAAAAAGGCATGATTTACTACTTCCACAGATGCATTTATTCTCCTAATACGACTTTAAATTCATTTTATTATATATACACATTGGATATAAATTTTAAATAATGTAAGAAAAAGAAAAAGTGATATATGAGTAATAATGAGCGTGAGATTTTATCCAGCTAAAACGGCATTATGTAGTAATCAAGTACATAGCATAGGCAAATGCAAGCACATGTAAATTGATGCCCATTTTCCAACATTGATTGATGGCCTAAACTAAACATGGATCCCCCTGCCCCACCTTTCTCTTTCCATTTTAGTGTCCTCCACTACATTCTTTCTTATTTATTACACAATGTGCAACCCCAATCATAGGGTCATTTGTGATCAGATATCATAGATTCTCAAACACAGATTGTTTTCATAATTACCTAATTAGTATAATAATATTTCTTTTGCTCCTCAAATTCATAATCAACCAGTTTGCTAACAACAACATATATTCTTTTTTACTTTTTCTCATGCATGAATGAGTATGTCTTTGACAATAAAAAGGAATAGGATGAATGCGAGGAGAGAAAGAAAAAGGCAACTGTATGTGCTACTTTGTTTCAAATGGAGTAATAATTATTTGTGTAGTGGGATGATATTGATTCAAAGGCAAAGTTCCCAAAATGGAGTTTTGTCTTATTTGGTTGTGTGTAATGTCAAAGCCCATCCTTTGTAGTAGATGGCTGTATCAGACAGACAGACGTTGATCAGATGAGATTGTTTGTAACAAGAATTTGGATGGATATATTATATATTCCCCTTTTATGTTGTCTTGATGCAATCAGATACTTGTGTATCATTTTTATAGCAAAAAGAGAGAGAGCAAGATTCTCATATCAATCTATTTTTATGTATGTAAAATAAGTGAGCATCCAGCTAAGAAATCACAAAACAAAACGAGGAAGAAGCAAAGTGTAACTAAATACAAAGGACAAAGAAAGATTGATCCTTGCTAGTTAACTTGTGACAAGAGGGTCTCAAATATTCTTGTGAAGAATTTCGGTCACACAACAAATGTCATTTGCTTTCTTATAATTATTATTTTACTTTGTCTTCTTCACAAACTAAATCCAAGTAATCAAATCAATCAGTTTTTTATTCTATCCATTGATTTAGATTTACTAAATACTAGTGTGGTAAATTAAATAAAATTTTAACACCATAGAGCATAAAATTAATTATATAAATAGTGTAGTAAATTAAATAAAATTAATTAGAGTGGAAGAATGGGCATTGCTTGCATGCATATAATCCAAGCAAGGGCTAAAAGTGAATCATAACCGTTGCTTGGGGAGGACAATGGATAAAATTTGGTAGGTAGGCCTCAACAAAATAATAATAATAAATCAAATGAAAAATATTAAATGTATAAAAAGTTATGATAAATTTTACACCACTTATCCATATAAATGGATGTCTCCCATATTATTCTTACTCTTCACCCTCTTTAAATATAAAATATCTTCACAAGTCACAATCAAACTACAAACTATGTGTGTGGGTGTGTGTATATAAGCAGAGAGCGAGGGAGAGAAGTGATAATAGAGGTAGTAGCTGGTAGGTTGAGATGGAAGAAAAGAGTGAATATAAAAAAGGGCTGTGGAGTGCAGAGGAGGACAGCATCCTAATGGAGTACGTAAGGAAGCATGGGAAAGGGAAATGGAATCGGATACCCAAAGTAACAGGCCTCAAGAGGTGTGGGAAAAGCTGCAGATTGAGGTGGATCAATTACCTTAGTCCCGGTGTTAAGCGTGGTCGTTTCTCCGACCAGGAGAATGATCTTATCATCCGCCTTCATAACCTACTCGGCAACAGGTTGCTAAACGCCTTGTTAATTAGTTACTAAATAAAAACATATTTTGTTTGTTTGTTAACTAACTCAACTGTAGGTGGTCACTCATAGCTGGTCGGGTTCCAGGAAGAACAGACAATCAAGTGAAGAATCATTGGAACACTCATTTGAGCAAAAAGCTTGGGATCATCAAAAATCCTACTGCTCATTCTTCACAATCCCAAACTCCCTCCAAGTCTAGTAGAGATGATGATAATAGCCATAGCCAAGCTCAAGACCAGGTGATGATGACCACCACAGATGCCTTGCCCTCGCCTCGTGACTACGGAAACGGAAGCTCTTCTTGGTTTTGGCAATGTCATAACAATGATCATTTCAATTTGCATACACCTACCCCTGTCAATGTCTTGGACTTACTAGACCACGACCACCGCGTCTCTCTTGATTTTGTTTGGCATGGCTTTGCCTAACCTTGTAATCTCTGCACTCCTTTTTCTCACCTCAATTATTGTTTTCTACTTTGGATTGGATTGCAACATTTATTATTATTTTTACTACTTCCTCTGTTTTCCTTCTTTCTTTTGTGTTATATCATATGGATTGGATTGCATTGTTATAATTAATAATTGATTACTCCTTATTCCTCCCCTTTCCCTCTATTCTAGTCTAATTTATTCATAAAAGAAAATAAAAGTTTAGTCCAATTTAAGATTGTGCTTTTATTTCACTTCATTTTATTTGTTGTAACTTATATACTAGATTTAAATAACCCAACCTGAATATAAAAGAGAAAATAAGAAAAAAATAATCGAGTATAAATAAAGTTACATGCAAATGACTAGTAATTTGAATACTTTAATTTTAAATAAATTGATGAATATAAATAGCTTTTTAGTTATTTTATTTAAGTATTTCATATAAAAATAATAAAATACGATTTTTAAGTAATTTTTTTGGTTACGTTAGTGTCAAGTTGACTCATGACACCAACTCGATTAAACACATTATATAATTACTAGAAAACACATTAATACCTAATATTGAAATATGACCATACTAAAATATAAACAAAACATTTACCAATAATATTAATTATATTTCAATTGTATTCATTGAGGTTTTTCATCAGAAAATAATAATAACAATAATAGCCACCACGGTTAATGAATGAGAAACTTGATTTAAGGCATAACTGCGTGGCCTGGCCTCTTATCAAATCAATGGATAAATAAATGCCATTGCCATGCATTAACCAGACCAACAACGAATACAAAAAAAAAAAAAAAAAAAAGCAGGGTGGAAGATTAATGATCCAGAAAGGGCAAATAATCATCATCAGATGCTTTCTCTTGTATACATTAGACTTTGTATTTATAAAGATATAATGCTCCTAGGCCTAGCTATATTAGTTACAGTTTGGTGGGTTTAAACATTTATACACAGCGGATGCAGGTTGCTTGTAGGTTGGAATGCTACTTGGATCTACATATCTTACTTCGCCTGGCCCAAAGGAAAGTTCACTGTGCCTGAAAACAACATCAATAATTTTTAGTGGAGCAGGACCAGATGTTAGGTTTGATGCATTGAAGAGAGTTTACCTTCGAAGATCAAGTCCGACTAAACCAGCTTGCAATATCGTCAAATTGTCAGAATCTGGAGACACTATAATGACAGTGTCTTCAGAGTACTGAGTCTCAAGGATAGACATGAGTTGTGTCACACGCACAAATACATCTGCCACACTTTCATTTGGTGTTCCATCATCTATAGGAGGTGGCTTGATTGTAGAAGATATGCTATCCGATTCATAAACCTGAATCATTTCCAAGCACCCAATAACACTTGCTTACAGTAGCTCAGGCATCCAAGGATTTTAGTATATGGTTTCTTAAGAGGAATATATATATACATGGACACCCAGAAACTACCCCAACAAAACATGTTATATACACCAGATAGGGCTCGTTAGAATATAAAGAATGAGATTGTACTTGTGAAATGGCTTCCAGTTCCTTGCCTTCATATGCTCCCAGTCCACGAGCATCCAGGAAGCTGTACTCTGGAACTATATAACTGCAGCCAACAAATAGCAAGTCAACATAAATTGACCTTATCCTATTGGCAATCAATCTGTCTCGGTGTGTGTGTGTATGTAATCATTGACCCTAAAATCACGACATAAATCAAATACACAAATAAAAGTAGGTTGAAGTTCATTCCTCCATCATTCAATGTTTCAACTAAACCATATGTTGAAGGACATGGAAAGTTTATTTTCATGGATTCACGTTGAATAACAGCAAACAGAAAAAAAATTTTGATTCTTTCAAGAAAAACTATCCATTAGAAGATGTAGGATTAATTTGTATATATACCTACGACTGACACCATTAACAGCTGCAATGATCTCAGCAGCCTGGTAAGCTCTTTGAGTAATAGAAGGCCAAATCCAGCAATTCCTTTCACAGGCCCCCATAGCCTTCAATTCCAAAGCAGATTTCAGAGTCTGTTTTTTCCCCTTGTCTGATAACCCACTATCAACAGAAGTTTTTGCTACAGGGTTGGTGTTGATTATTCCGAGGCTCTCATATTGGGACTCCCCAGCCCTCACCAAAAAGTACCTTGAAAAAAAAATTAAAACCCAAATTCAAAGTTCACATTCATTTTGTTCGATAGAGTTCATCAGCTATTATGGAAGAGGGATGGGTGTACCTGTTAGTGAGGCGAGGTGGGGGCATCTGGAGAAGGCCACGAGCAGTGGCCACCGAATCTGAGACTGAGAATGAAGATAAGGAGAGGGAAGTGAGAAGCAGCAAGTGACGGCGGTTGATTAGTTGGAGGTTAGGTGGTGTTGGTGGAGATATGGAGGCGGAGGCGGTGGTTATTGTCAGCATTTTGGCGGGACTTAACACTCCTGAAGCGCAACCGCAAGTGTGTCTGTCTATCTATCACTAGTTTTCATCCCCGGTTAAAGTAACGAAGAGATCCTGTATTATAAAGATTGTATCAAATTAGTCCCCCATTATTGAATGGGTCAATTTAATCACTATACTATTAAAAGAATCAAATAAGTCTAAATTGTAATAGAGTTAACATTTGCTCTACATAGAACATCTTGAAATTATTTTTTTCAATTGCAATTTAATTCCAAACAAAAGATTTTATTTATAAAAACTTTAAAAATATTAATTACGTTAAAATAGTTAATGGTTTTAAACAATAAATATTAACACCATTCTAATTTTGTCTTATTTGAGTCTTTTAATAGTACATGAACTAAATTAATCCGTTTAATAATAAAGAGATTAATTTGAGCCGTAGAAGATATCAATTATTTTCTTTTTGTTTTCTAATATTTCGAATCATATATGATATAACATGGTGAAACTAATCATATATTTAGTGTATGAAATCCTTTGATTCTATATTTCCACACACAAAAAAAGAAGAAGCTGAAATTTAAGTTGAACCAACTAAGTTTTTATTATAAATAAATTACTGCACAGTCCTCACCTTCAGCTTCGTTCAAGTTACATGAGATTTTCACATGCTATGACTTGGAACCTTTTACATAGTTTTACACGTATATTAGCTACATTTATAAAAAGAAAATCTAAACAGCAATCTTGCAGATCATTCTTTGTTCCTCCCAATGCTAAATTGGAGATAATCCTGTGATAAAGTTACAACAAATTTCCTACAAAGATTGGGTATCTATCTTAATATTCCTAACTGTATTATTATTACAAATGAAGCTTACATTTATACGGTGCAAAAGCTGAAATACATATATACATACATACAATCCTCAACAACAAGTGGATTGAGAGGTATTGGCACGATTCAGACGTTTTTTCCTGTATCTCCACGCTACTTGAATACAAATAGCAGCAAAGGTTTTCCAATATGGTGATTCATTCCTGTCAAAGCAACAACATCATATGCATAATGAGCTTCTAATTACTACCTCTCCCTTTCAAAATGTCTCTAAATGAGAATTAAAGGGTGCACAGTAACTTAGGGGAATGCATGTTTTTACACAAGTCATGACTGATGAACTCCATAGTCTTCACTGGAAATTTGAGCCTACGAGCTATTTATTCATTTTCAGATTACCATTAGTATCATCTACTACCATTTTGATAACAAGGACAACTTCAAGCTATTTATTCATTACACGAGGAAATTAACCTGAAAGATAACCTCAACATGCATGGGAAAAAGTAAAATGAAACAAAGAAAGAATACGCGTAGATTAGTTCATCAGACTATTGACATGAAAATAACCTTATGGCTCTTATAACTCGAGGAGTGCGGAAGAACCTAGGGAACAGACTGGTAACTTCTTGTAGGTCTGCAGCCCGAATGGAAAATGCTTCAACATTTGTCACACATCTAACTTCTCGGCTACTAATACTATGCAAACTCTGTCCAGGAAGCTTGATTTTCTTCACATCTACCACACAAACCATATTTGATAAAATACCTTTGGCTTGCACATCAGGTATTCTACATCTCTAAAATAATTCTATTCTAAGGCCAGCATGACCGATTTGGAAATATTTAATCAAGAAACTGCACCAAAGTAAATGTTTAAAGTTAGGAATCATGATAGTACCTCGGTTTACTGAAGAATGCTCAAGACACCAATTGAGAAGCTCCTCACCACAGACATCCCCTTCAGACAAGGGATTTCTTATTCCATTTTCTTCTACACTTTCCATTGTCCCACGCACAATAAAAACCATCTTTTCAATCAGACAACCACGAGACAAAACATAGCTTTCTTTAATATAGATCTTTTGTCTTAATCTCTTGCAGATGGCATCTAAAATAGTATCATTCATGAGAGCAAATATACGAACCTGCAGAATGAAACATTTTTTGAATCTCTGAAAGAGCATCCCAGTTTTTATAACATCATAATTAATCAACATAATCTAAGTAATGTTATGCTGCAAACCATCATTTGCAGGTAAAAGTTCTCAGGAGAAGAAACCTGGTAAATGATGTTTCTAACACAAAGGTTCATAAAGTCATCGCCATAGTCAATGTTCTTCAGAATGATGGCAAAAGAAACATTTCCATAGGCACATGGACTAGAATACTTCCATAAATTGAAGCTAATAACATTTAGGTCCTCACCAGGAGGAAGGGCATTAATTTTGGTGAGCTTAAGGTTATGAGACCAAGGGCAACTGGAATCACAAGATTCTACAGTTTAGAAGTTTTCAATGGACTGTAAAGATGCTAGTTGTTAAAAAGTATACACTTACAGAAATATAGAAAATTTCTGGGTTGAAGCATATTATCCAGTACAAGTTTGACTCTATATATTCCCTTTGAGATTTGTTAAAACTAAAAACTACAAGAAGCACGTTTTTAGGTAATTTTCAAGAAAAACCTATCACACATAAAGCTGAGCGTAACTAGGAGGAAAATATACTGAGTTAGGTAACCATCAGTCACATCCCTTTTCTGAAAAAGAAAATAAAGGAAAATGTGCAAAAACATGGCACCAGCAACAATATAACAAGGTTTTCTAGCATACCACTTTCTGAAGTAATTATTTATCTTTTTAAACAATAGGACTAATTATTAAAGCTGTTATCATGTTTACAGAAGATCAAAATAAATGAAAAATGGAAAAGCAACCGCATAAAGTAATTTGAAGTGCATGCTAGGACCAATAACTAAATTAGAAACCTTTCGGAAGATGTCTTGATAGAAGGCGATGATATATAAAGCATCATTGTAGCATAACAGCTAAAAATTTGAACTTATATCCTCTAGTAACAACCATAGTTAATGCTAAAGGATGTATTTTCTAGTCTAAGGGATAGAGTACACACAAATTCTCTAATCTATTAGCTATCATCGAAGTCAGTCATATATCTTTAATATTCACATGTATATATACAAAGACTTATCATTCATACCTCCAGTGGAAAAAGAGATTTTCGCTTTTAGAAGATTAATGCCGCTAGCTTCAGTTGGTGAGCTAACTGATTTTCATACAAGAACAAGTAGGAGGTACTTTTCGAAGGAGTCCAAGTAAGATATTTTGCAATACGGAGATGTAAATAGTTTAATTGTGCTAGTAAATTTTCAGTACACAGAAAAGAGTGTTAGTCTTTAAGCTCACTTTCTTAACAAACTTGAAGAGATGGCGTCTTATCTCTCTCTGAAGGTCTTCAGGTAGGTTCTCAATAAGCACTTCTTCATTTACCCCTCTTGTGGCAGCCCAATTATATCGTTCAGCCTCTCGTACTTTCCTACACAGTAATTTAGATGGTTAATTCCAAATAAACGTCACATGTTTAAATATGATGCAGAATGTAGGCTTTGGTTGAAGCCTATCTTGTCCAAGATTCTAATAAATATTCAGTTTTCTTCGGTCTTATGTTGAAGTTGGGGCCTCTAGCTATTCATCTAAAAGGCAGCAATCTTCAAGGGAACAAAGATCGAAGTGCCAACTGAGAAGCATAATGCATATGACAAGTATGCTAACAAATAAATACCTTCCAAGCAGTGGTGCATGATAGTAGATATAGCACAGTAACATTTTACATTTTTAAACAAGAGGGAGAAAAATCATACCATGCTGCAATGACATTCACAAGCCCAAGAAAGAGATAATAAGTTAGATAATGGTACTAAAGCATATTCATAACCACTCCAGAAAGGGTGTCTTTGAGACTTGAACTTAAATATTGCATCTCTAACTTATTTCTCTTCTATGTAGGACCCATGTATAGGCACAATTCAATTTATTTTCTTCAAAACTTATACACTGCTTCAATACTAGAAACCAAAAAGTAAATTAAGAAAGAAGATTGCATTTTAATTCTACTTACGGAAGAAAATTGTTACAAGACATAATGAGAATAAGAGCAAAAAAGGTGGAGAAAGAGACTTAAACTTGGACACATACCTTCTTAACTCTACAGGCAAGCGTCGATGACTCATCCATTGCTCCACATCACGACGTCTTAGTGACATTTCTAACCTCCTATAAAGAGAATAAAATTTATCGAGCAAAGTCAGATTGTAACTCAAAATAATAAGTAAATCTAATTCGAACAGGTAAAGGCATGTAGTGGGGGTGAAATTGAAGAAAGTTTTAGTAAACATATAGGATATTGTCCTCAAGGGGACACCACAGTGGTTAAATTTAAACCTCGTTTAAAAACTTATTCAAAGAATTGACTGTGTATCCTGAGACTTAATATGATTAAACTAATTGAGTAGACACTAATTCATGCTCGAGAATAAACCAAGATACTAAACGATGAAAGGATAATAATTATACTGAGAAACCAAACACAGATAAATTGTTCAAACCTCATTGAGCTTTCTTAAGAAAAGGGGTTGTAACTCATTGTTAGATGTTAATCATGACCTACAAATCTAAAGTTGATTAATAAAAGAATTAGTAATAAAATTAAACAATTTGGCCTATCTAAATTTATTAAGAATTACATTCTCACCATAGAACATGGCTTGTAAAAGATTAAATTCGGCATAAATTAAGTTGGACTTAATTTAAAGAAGTTTGAAACTTTATACACTAATTAAATTAGATAAAAGCACAAAACAAAATAGTTAAGGCACAATCCTACTTGGAATAGGATATTGGTGGCCAATTCCTAGTTCCTATATAAGAAAAGTTTCCCATCCCTCCCAAATGATTTTTTTATTTACGATCATTCATAATCTTCAATTGTTGAAATTGAAGGAAATATATCTGGCATGGTTGAACTTTAGCCTCATCCTTCAAGAAGTCTCTTACATTCTTTGCTTGTTCAGACTATCATTAGAGGTCAGATACTTGGATAACTGATGGTTTGCTATAAACTAACTTGGTATTTTTAGAGGATTAATATTCACATGTTGAAAATCCTATGGTATAAAACCCTACTCTTGCCACAAGTTTCACTTGTAGCTTTGTTTATGCATGATCAATTCTCAACACAATGCAGTATTTATTTGGTAACTACAGGATTTGGACATGGAATATGATGTCGGATAGGAGATGGAAGACAAGATGGAAGAACAAGTACAAGACACAACTCGATATACCTCAGTAATCTACCCAAAGTAATTAGTGGTTAGGAGTATTTTCTCACTTCTCCAAAATTTGAGGTAAGGACTTCATTTCCATATTTCATTTTTTCTAGAGTGTTTTCATAGTTTCCATTTTTGGAGTTCTTTCAAGAGTAGAATTTATAGAACACTGACAAGCTTATTCATACTATTTGCTATAGAACAACTTTGTGAGAATTTTAGTAACAACTACGCCTTCTTAGGGAACTAAAATGCAATTTGAAGAACTTTCTGCAATGTTGTACCTCCGTCCCAGTGCTTGGAGAAAGTTCTGCATATTTCCGATAAGAAGAGCAAAAAGCAAGAGGCCTAGTCCGACAATGGCCATGGTAAAAAGAACTTCCCAAACAAAATAGCTGGGAGTTTGATTTCCAGCCAGAGTACTGATTTGCTTCAAAATATTAAATTGACAAAAAATAATAAGAAGAAGAAGAATGAAGAAACAGGTCAATGCAACGTATTATTAGTTGATAGAACTGCTCATAGTATTTAAACAAAAGGTACAAAAATCAAATATGTCAACAAAGACAGACAAAATCCCTTATGTGATAGATTGATGATTTAGCTGTTTCACTACATTCAGTCGGTTACTTTAAGGGGAAGACTGTATATTCATGACAGCATTAAGCAAATAAGATGGACGAAATAGAAGCAGTGTAACAAGAGCCTTTAGATCTACTTTATACTTAATCAGTAATAAGAATCCTTGGGTTAGGGGGGAAAGCTACAAATAAATGAAAAAAGATAAAACTGTTATAAGAGGGAAAAAAAAGAATAGACAACATGTGCTCTTTGCGATAAGAATTTTGACAAAGCATTTTACTTTTATGAGTACAGAGAAATGTCGTAGAATATAGTATCTTCCAAAGTTACTTAGCAAAATGTGAGTGTAACATTTGCCAACAACCATTTCCCAGAGTATTCCATTGAGGTTCAACTCCCAGCCCATTGACAACGGTTTTCTATGAAGACCAATGATATGTATGATGATATATAATATTTAAAGGATGATATTTAGCCAGGAAACACTTTACACATTTTCCATGACAAAAGATCAATCGGTGAACTCTCTCTCTCTCTGTACATAATTATGTCTCTGTGTACACACACACAACATATATACATATAAAAGAACACAAAGAAGAAGACATACAAAATCCTAAAGTGTTGGTTTAATACATACAAGGGCACCAACAAAAGAGAGTATAAAATGAGTATAACAGACCACCATGAGAAACTATGAGAGTTTAGGCTAAATTTAGTATAATTTAATCTGCAAAAGCATGTGATGATATATGTCCTAATGAGCCGTCATTACAGAAAAAGATTTCTAGGGCTTCACTTATTTGTTACTTTTATTACTTGGTTTTTTGCTTCCTAAAAATTTAGCTAGAAAACAAAAGCAAATAGAAAATAAAAAGTCATCATATACAAAAAAAGAAAAAAAAAAGTGAGCAAATGGATAAAACTTAACATTGTTTAAACAGAAGTATTTCATACAAAAGTGAAACATTGTCTTTTGTTCTTAAAATATGTTAAAATGTTTAATTTTAAAATCTTTAAGGATATTATTTTCTTTTATATTTCAATGCAGTAGTCACCTTTTGCTTCTGAAAGCAAACCTAAATAAATAGAAAAAAAGCAAAAAGCAACAACCAAACACCAATAATATTTAACTGAACTCAATGCAACTAAAATATGCCGAACAGGTAATAAAGTACAAATGCACAACTTAAATAACTGTGGAAAATGATGATGGACTCAATGAATTACCTGGAATCCCCAAAACAATGAATATACATATCTAGTAACAATACTTGGTTCTGTCGTTAGATTGACAGTTGGTACATATATTCCGTAAGAAAATCCATCTTCTGTAAAGCAGGCAGAGACATTGGAATTGTTCGTCCAAATTGGCAGCACATTGCGATTAGGAGAATGCCCGGAGCCACAATCTATAAACTCCTTACAATTTCGGATATTTGAGTTACCACAGGCATTTCGAAGACATTGATTAACCCTCTGGCAAAGATAAAGAAGGAGACTATTAAAGGGTATGCTATGGAACTGGATGATATCATCTTTCATAGTTCACATCTCTTAGTATAGAGCATGGAGACTATCATGGTTTCAGGTAGCTTTTAGTTCCTTAGTAACTAATAAGTGCATTCATAATACAACCATAGAAAATTTAAAGACAACTTCCGAAAGGTTATTAAAGATCATGAAATGTTTTTAAATGTTAAAATGGCAGTTGCCCACCTGTAATCCAAGGAGGTACCACGATGACCCAACGACATGGCCAGACAACATAAAAGTGAGAAGGTTTATGACAAAATTTGCCCATGCTGACTCAAATATAAATCCCAATGGAGACTGACCAGCCAGGAAAGGTAGAAACCTATACAATCTGGGAAGATACTGAATAAGAATGGCTGTCCGTAAAAGATTTTTTGCAAAATTTGCTCCTGACGATCCCAAATGTTTTGGTAGGACCAATGATATCATGATCTGGAATTAAGTAAACAATTCATGACAACAGAAATTTTTTGTTAATAAAGAGCCTGAGCACTGAATGAACAAATAAACAAATAATTATGTTACTGATGTTCAAAATGAAGGTAAAAGGGCATTCAAGAAAATATATGCCAAGTATACCATTATAACTTGGTAAGTGAAGTTGGATAAACATGAATATGGGAAAAAATCATAAATATCAGCAAAATGATATAATAAAATTCATCAAAAGTGGAGGTCACGGCATTTGAAGTTGTTTTACAACATGGAAAACCAGAATAACTTACTTGAGGAAGTGGGAGTACCACAAACAAGTCAAGAGAAAAGTATCCCCCAAGGTAATTGAAAGCAATTTCCTTTGGATGGTCAACTAACTCTCCTGCACCAACTACTGTAGACTCAGGAGCTACATAAGCCAACCTGAACTGCAGGGAAAAATCAAATAAATATTTGTCAGAGTTGCACAAGAAAAAGAAAATTATCAAAATGTTATAATGAATTATCAAGGTAATAGTTGTCTTTCCAAGTTAATGAAATTTGTAAGCTTCAAGGAGACTTATATAATCTAGGCACCACATACATGGTTTGAAAAATAGGGTACAATGATACTATAATTTACTTTTTCATGCAAAGCCTTTCTGATTCAACATTATTATTTCATAAGTATAAGTGAGATTCTTTTTATTTCTTCTCTATGTTGGTGATAAGACAGTAACATGCGTACTTTTGATATTTACTAAAGCAAGAATTCTCTTGGTAAAAACTTCAATGAGTGATTTTGATCCGTTGCAATATATTTTGGGGTATAAAAGTGGATTTGTCCTCTTAGAGTTAAATTTTGTTTCAGATGAAATATGCTTTATATCGAATTGACAGTTGCTTGAATGATAATAAACTATCAATGGTCCTCTTGAAATTTTGTCATGTCGACTAGAAGTGCAAGTTACTTTGGAACCATTAACATGCCTCTTAAGCTTGTATCTTTACATAGAATTTTTAAACCTACAAATAATAAGCAATTTTTGCTTCAATTTGATTTCTGAGCAAAAGTTGAGTTTAGCTAGGTTCATATAAAAATCAACATCTGTTTTAGATTTGTGTATGGTACAATATTAATTTTTCATTTGGATGTCTTTTTTCAATCATGTGACAACTGTAGGTTCTTGGTTTTCATGTTTCATCCCATCAGTTATCTTGTCGCCATTATATAATCTAATAATATTTAAATGAATTGAATGGTGTCTGTTCCTTTTATCATTCAAACCGCATGATTGTGTGTGTGTGTGTGTGTAGAGAGAGAGAGATGCTAATGAAGATCAAATGATTTAGAGGGAAAGAAGCTATCTACCTGAAGGAGCATGTTAAGCATATAGATAAAATCGGTCACACTTCTTAACCCGACAAACAGTTTAGTCGCAGGCCAATCAATGACTATGCACTTGTTCTCCTGCATCCAAATCACAAGTCATTGCAGTAGCACCATATGTAGAAACAGGAAAGCCAAATAAACAAGTAAAATATGTAAACCACTGTTTTTAGCAAAGGAAGAAAATTACAAAGATGATATAACTTTCCAAGAACTAATTTATTAGCTATGGTTGGTAATATTTAAAATAATTTGGGGCAAAAAGAAAAAGCTACTTGAGTTTTAAATTAGGAGAATTTTATTGTGATCAGAGCAAGTAATAAAAATTTATTTAAGAGAATGCCCTGTTTGCTTATACTATTAGTATACTGTAAATTTAACATTGTAGACATCCAATGTAAAAGAAATCTATTTTTGGTGAATTTACATGAACTAGTTAGTAGTTAGTAGAAATTACAATTATGTTTAGTAACTTACAGAGAAATTAATCAACAAAACAATATGCTTTCCATTACGACAAAACATTTTCTTTATGGTAAAAATCTTCAAATAATTTGCTTCCAAGTTGAGTTTGCAAAGCTACGTCAAATACCAAATATCTTGCCCAAACTTGACCCAATATCATTTGATAAGAAAAAATCAACAACTCAAACCCATGGAAAAGTATCCTACCCAAAACAACACGGACAAGAAATGATCCAAACTTAACAATATACTGTAATTGGGATTTTTATATTTGATTAGGAAATTTATATATATTTTTTATTTGTATCTTGCAAATTAACCTCTCAACTCCTAGAACATTTTTAGCAATCAATTCATTATATTGCTAAAGTAAAATACTTTAGTTAATATAAAAATTTTAGCTTGTTTTAAACAAGAATATATTGATATTAATATATTAATTCGGTTAGGCTGAACACTGTTTAATTATGAATTATTTTAATACTATACCATGCTTTTATGAATAATTTTGGTTTCTTATATGTTTTATATTTTCTTTTATGAATAATTTTGTTATTATATGTTAATTAAGTAAAGGCTGCAAAGGTTATAGCCTGAAAATCTTAACAAAGCAAATCATTTTCTTTCCTTTCCTTTCCTTTCTATATTTTTAACTAAACAAGAGATATTAGAATTCTTTATTTTCTTTCTTTTATTAATTTTCAGTTTTTTACTATCAAACAAAAGATAAATAAATCACTTCTTTTCCTTAAGTTTCTACGCCTCTTTTATTTTCTTTTCCTTTATGGTTCTTTAACTTCATCTCTATACCATGCCTTAGTCCAATAAAATTTTCCATTAAGATTGTTAAAGGAATGTGAAAGACATCTGGTATTGAGGTAAGCCATCCCATTACTCATCAGCAGCCTCCACTGGCCCTCATACTTTCTCTCTAATTACTCTATCTAGGAACTAGAATACTTTTATCCTGATCAGCTACTGTCTTAACAAGTATCATCCACAAAAACTCTTCATGCACTATTACCACACATTTGTACTAAATTCCACTCAGATTGACCTCATTCCTACACTTAAGTAATTAAGCGCCAAAAGCATAACTCATTCACCAACCAAAAAGTTTAAAAGGATTTTTTATGGAGAAATATATCTAATATCAGTTGCTTTCTGAAAACACTTATATCACTTATCTTTAACTAAAGCAAGCATCATGCCTCCAAAGAAACAGGGAAAGGATAAAATAGAAGTAAAAAGTTATAAAGAAGCAAGCATCATTAAGAACCTAATGCTTAATGCTAAAAAATGAAAATTTTCAATATCATGTAGAATCTGCTTGCTAAACCAAGGCAAATAATGCAATTAAACATGTATTACTGCAAGAAACAACAACCAATTACTAGTATTATGATAATGATGCTAACCATATGAGAATTTTTTTTAAAAAAAACTATGTAATCAGAATAATCAAGAAAACAACCAGAAGAGAACAAAAGATAACTTACCTTCTGCACAGACAACAAGAAGAAAAACAGTGGATCTATGAAAACTGCCATCAAGCATGAAATGACGAAGAATTTGTTCCATTGCTGAACAACTTTAGCATGAGGGTTCATAATACCAGGAACATAAGAGCACAGAAAAGAGACCAACCTCCTAGCCCAACCTTTGGCATCCCCATAGAAAGCATACTGCAAACAAGCCATAAATAAAGCTGCATGATTATGGCAGTATTTAGGAACAAATAATAGAATGGTTTGTGTTTGGGTATCTTTCTTCATGCCTCTTCAAGAAAAAAAAAATCTCTAAGGGTTATATTTATGTTCTAACAATACATGAATATAACTTAGAAGACATTTCCCTGTCCTATAAGCAAAAACAAGATATCATTTGTAACAGGACAAAGGCATATGGAGGATGTTAGAGGTTTGTATACAAAAAAATGTTATATATCAACTTTGATGTCCATTTAAGTCCAACGAAAAAAGTTTTATCAGCAGTTCAGTTTAGTCTTCCAAATGCATTGCAGCTTATATTACTTCTGATTCTTTGTAAATGGAGCTTTACCTTGAAGGAAAAGACCATTACAATGGAATATTTTAAAGAAAGGTTAAAGTATGACCTTAGTCCCTCTACTATTTCAATTCAGCAATTATAGTACACCTTTACTCCAATTTTAATGAATTTAATCGTCACAGTTTTATTAATATTCAATTAAAGGACAACTGATAAAGTTCTATAGTTATTTGAGACTTTCAATTCAGCAACTGACCTTTCTGTACCCATGTGATGACTACCATTTTTTTTCACTAGCAGTCTATGGTATATTCACTCTATCGAATATCAAGAAATTTTTAGTTATTTGAGAACCTAACTACTGAATTTATGTGGTTCTATTAGCTAATTTTGTTTCTTTAATATCATTTTAGTGGTTACCATATAAATAATTTTAAAAAACAAAAAAAAACAATCCAGACACCTCCATAATGATAACACAGTAAGTTCAACAAAATACAATATGGATGAAGGAATTATCTTGTCCAATAGATTAACTCAAAACTTTTTATACATTTTTAATGAAACAAATATAGATAAATTACAAGAAAAATAAAACAAGATTTTAGACCATAAAATAAGAAAAAGAATTTGCCTGGCATGTATAGATCATTCACTAAGCTTCCAAGTTTTATGTTTTTCTTGATCTCTTGCATTTTTCCCCTCTTGTTTTAATCAAGTTGGATGAGAGCATTCTCCACATATAACCAATGGATGTGATGCAACATTTTCTAAGCAGCATTGTGTATACTATTTGATGATTGTAGATTAATAATAATGCCACCATCACTAAAAAGTCCTAAATCAGAAACAGTGACAACTAATTGCAATAAAGTAATTAGTTGAGGCATTCCCATTTCCATAAGATTTTTTTACTTTGAAAAATGATTAAGTAACAAAACTACTACAACATCAAATAAACTGATTTCAGGGGGTGCAATTGAAGGTATAGTTGCATTTATCTAAATAGTACATAACTAAAAAAGAAGTAAACCTTCACTGAAAATCAAGAATCAAACTTGTCGTTCATATAAAAGCAAAATAAGGGAGGATAGTCTACAGCAAGCAGCTGCTCAGTGATATACATTAAATATGCAAAGGAGAAAGGAAGTAAAGTACTGAAAACTGAAGGATGTGCAACAAAATTTAACAGATATAACAAAATTCTTGGGAAAAAAAAGAATATAAGTTAGATACAAGTTTGGCGTAGGCCACATGGTATTAACAATTAATGTAGCTATCCTATTTTAAGATACTTTACATGCATACTTCTTGACTGGAGATTTCATTTCTCTATAGGTTAAATAAATAAAGTAAATATAATACAAAAATATAAGTTATGGACATCCCAATCTAACAACTGAAGCATTAGAGATCATATTTTATTAACTAGAGAAGTGTGCATGAAGATGAACCACAGTTCCACACAAGATTTTCATGCAATAAGAAAAAGTAAAAAAAGGGGTTGTCCATCTTGTGCCCAACATTGAGCAATTATAGCTTACTAGAGAGCAACATTAATCATATTTGCTTGTAAAACTTTATATTATGAATTTCATTGATGTGTAGATGTAGGCAAATTAGCTACTAACAGCTGAAATCTTAGTCAAGTCAGTAAAATATCATCAAACAGAGGAAAAGACTTCGGAAAAATGTAATCTCGTGAATGAATGTATGCACTCCATAACATATAAAACCATTAAAAAGGAACAAAATGACAACTATCTATGAAATACCTTGGTATCAAAGATGCCAGAAACTCTTGAGTTTTTCTGTTGTTCTGGTTTGAAATTGTAATATGTTGGGCAAGTGGTGCAGTAAGGATCACTGCACATTCCTAGTTGCCCAGACCTCAGTAAATGTTCATTTTTGCCAGAATAGTTGTTATCTGGCCAATCATTTTCATCCTTACCATTAAAGGAAGGAAACTTTTCAGCCTTAGGTTCCATCATTTTTTGGCCTGCCGCTGTACTTTGATTTAGTTGAAAAGAATTTTCAGGCTTACGACTGATATATAGTGGACCGCTCATCTGGATAAATGGTGTTTTTCTTTCATTCCTCAAGGGGCCAGTATGCCCTACCAGATGAGTATTTTGATACGATTCCATGGAGTTCAATGGGATAGAAATTGAAGCACTCCGAGTCCTGGAGATAAATGTCTGAGATTGAGAATCCCGATTATTTTCTGATGACTGAGGATAGGTATCTGACAGCATTGGAACCTCATCTTTATCATAACTTGCCATTTCTCATATACTAAATCTACATAGGAAAATAAAAAACAGTCAGATAAGTTAACTGCAGATGCTGCTATATATCTACAGTAGGAACCAACCAAATAAGGGCTTGATAATAAAGATCAGAACTTCATAGTTAGTTGACTATGTACTTTTTCAAGCTTTCTTGCGCTTGTTTGTGCTTTAGGCAAAAGTGGAAGTATTAACTGACATTTCCAGCCATATCAACTCCTAATCCATTTAAGGAAACTATTGCTATGCTCATAGCACTTCCATCACCAAAGTTTCGTAGGTTTAAAAACACTAATTGACAGAATGAATATGTAAAGCTAAACTCTAATCAATCTTAAGTCTTCTCAATAGTTGCAAGTAAAAGATTATATAACATAATTGGTTCACTAATAAGTTCATCAAAGCTGCTAGAGCCAAAAACGAGCTCAATAAATGGCATAATTTTTGACAAAACAAGTTTAAAGAAGAAGCCAATGAAAACCCCACAAAGTATCATCCATCGCATTGCATTCAGTACATAGGGCGTATCTAGATGCTGATTGCTTCTAAAAGCCAAAAGGAATACGACAGCGAAAGACATGATGAGTTATTTCTCGCAGTGCATGACACTGACACTAGCTTTTCCTTAGCTCAGCTTAGTTTAGTTAGCATTTTTCAGCTAATTAAGAAGAAAAATGATAAGCTTAACCCAGAAAAGAAAAAAGTCCAAATCAAAGAGTGAGAGAGAAGGGAACCTGGTTAAAGCTGAATTGGGTAGTGGTGAAGAGAGACCCAAACTTAGGAATTTGATGCCTTTGATAAAATACGTTTAGAAAACTGAAAGAGAAGGGAGGTATTGCGTTGTGTATGTAAGAAGAAGAAGCAATGACTCAAAGCGCTGACTGAGAATGTGCATTATTATTAAGAAAGAGAAGAAGAAGAAAAAGAAAAGAGACTTTGAAAAAGTCGAGTGGGGTGAAGTGTAGAGCCGAGAAATTTAATAAGTAGAGAAGACAAAGAGAAAGGAGTTTGGATTGGACGGAAGCCAACCACATGCAAAGGCTAGTTGCTTGGAAATTTATTTCAATTTGCTATTTTCCTTTCTTTTGTTTTTTTCTTCAGACAATGACTGACAACGCGGTACGTAACTATAGCTCCTTCAACTTCAATAATAATAATAATTTCTTTTTTGGGTAAACTACATTAATAGTCCTCCAAATATTAGTAAACCTTTTATCACCTAACTATGAATAATTATAAAATAGTCATCCAATTTTTAGTATTTTTTAGTCACTCAACTATGAAAAGTTACAAAATAACCACTCAACTATTCAATTTTATCTTTTGGGGTACCCAACTATTTTAGATTTTGAATGCTTCAATTTGTACATTAGGCGTTGGTGACAATAAAATAAAATAAAATTGAATAGTTGGATAATCATTTTGTAACTTTTCATAGTTAGGTGATAAAAAACTATAGACTCGTATTGTTATCTTTGTCAAATAAATTATTGAAAATTTGTTATTATTAAATCTTTTAATATATACTATAGTAATAATCTGCATAATATATATACTTACATATAAAAAGAAGGAGAAATATTAAATGTATACATGAACTTTAATTTAATGTACAATTGTATACATGAATTTTAATTTTGTGCAATTATACACGTGAAACTCTAATTGTGGTTTAAATGTATACTTGAAACTCTAATTTTGATTTAATCATATACATTTAAAGAAACAAATGCATCAATTTATTTTTATATTGGATAAATATAATTATTTATGTATACAATATATAAATATAAAATGATGTTACGTCAATAATTGTATTGATAATTACAAAATTGGATTAAATCAAAATTTATGTATAAAGTTATACAAAATCAAAATTCACATATACAACTACACATTAAACCATAATTTATATACAATTTTAAGATTTATCTAATGTGTTTGTTAAAAAATTCCAAATACCTTACTCCTTATGACACGTGGCATTTACCCATCAACTCTTCTTTTTATTTTATAAAGTGGTTAATTTTCATTTTGATCCTTCTATGCTTAAATTAATTTTATCTTTATATTTTAATTTCTAAAATATTTATATACCTACCTACCTTCCTCCTTATGACACGTGGCACACACCCACCAACTCTTTTTCCTTTTTATTTTATGAAATAGTTAATTTTAAATTTCATCCTTTTAATATGCTTAAATTTGAGATTTGATCCTAATACTTTAATTTCTAACATAACTTTATAATTTTATTAATTAGTTCAAATAAATATCGTTAACTTTCCAATTAAAATATTACGTTGTTATATATAATTAGAAACCATATTTTTAAATCCATAAAATAGAGATTAAATTATTAAAAATAATAGTGGAATGACTAAGTTCTAAATGTACGAAGTGTGAAAACTTACAGTCATGATTGTTTGAATAGGACTGGACAAACCGGTAAAATAGAGAACTAGCTCAGTTATCAATTCAGAGAGAGACATAAAATTGACTAACTCATAAGTCGATACGAATTGATTGAACCATGCTGAAAAATCAATTGAATAGGAATTTTTTTAAAATGTTTTTATTTTTATGTTTTTTTAAAGATTCATTTCAAATAGTGAGTTGGAATAAGCATTTTTTTTTAAATCACATCAACTTCTAAAATTGTTAATAATGTTATTTATTTTGAGTAACTAATTATATAATTTTTAATCATATAAGATAATGGTAAAATTATAGTTTGAAGTCTCTACTACGATTACATTTGAGATTTAGTCTTTAAATTTTAATTTGACATAATTTGATCATTTACTTCATAATGGCATTAATTAGTCCAAATGCTTAACATTTTGAACTATTTCGATTAAAATGATTATGTGAATTTCTCTTTAAAACACTTTTCTAACACGCACATATATATTAACATGTTGGAATGGATATTTTTAAAAAGAATTGACTTCAACATTTTGACCATAATGATGAAAAGTATCAACTATTTGAGATTATGTAAAGAAACCAAATTATATCATATTAAACTATAAATATTAAATCTTAAATTTAAACACAGAGGGGCCATCACGATAATTTAATCTAAAATAACCTATTTATAATTTGATTTAATAAAAAATAATTTTAAATTAATTGATTATAAGTTTTATGGAAAACGAATTGAAATAGTAAATTAATATTTGCTAAAAGTAATAAAAATGAGATGCGGTAGGAATGAAAGAAATTTATTAAGGTTAACATAATTATCTTTTATAAAAAATTAAGAAAAGAATACAAAATAAAATTCCAAGGAATTTATACCTATTCTTTTATTTAAAGAATGATTATATTTTGTTGTATCGTATTTTAATTTCTTTTACGTCATTTACTTATATCAATATTTTAGTGTTGAAATTAATAATCATATAAATTATTTAAAGTAAGACATTTTAGGTGGAACACTAACATACGTCTTTGATTGATAGCTGGCTATATACCCTAACATATCCAATTAAAATTTCGTTAATTAAGTCTAACTCAATAGTTGTTGTTGACCCCATTTTTTTGGATGAAAAACGGGGTCCAATTGGGTTTTGAAAACGAAAAAGGGAGTCGCCACCAATCTTTTTTTGAGGTGTGATTAGGTCACCTTGGAAAGAGGTTGTTTCTAATAAATAATTTGATTTTATTAAAACAACGGTTTTGGTCAACGGAATCTAGAAAACGGGTTCGGGAGTCAGTTACGTACGAGGAAGGGTTAGCACCCTCGTAACGCCCAGAAATTGGTACCTAGTTAATTATCTAATGTCTTGATGTCGAGAATTGAAAACTTGAAAAATTTTAAAAATACGATCCATTGTACTAAACATTAAAAATTTGGGAAAAGAAGCATATTTTATGTTAATCGAGAAAGAGAATCGTATCCAGTAAGTTAGGACACAATATCTCGAATTCCCAATATACAAAAAAAATGCTTATTTAAAAAGTATTTTTAGCTATCTCGGATTTGAAAGTGAGGTCACAACCAGTAAGTTAGGATGCGATTCTTTTTAAATCCCGAGATCATTTAAAACTTGAGTTTGAAAGATTCGTGTATTTAGATTTATTGTGAAAATCGAAACCCAGTAAGTTAGGGTACGACATTCTCAAATCTAAACACGATATTTTGCTTATTCAAAAATTGTAATTTATGTATTGAAATGAATTAATCTAACATGAAATAATAAAAAACGATGTTAATACTCATAACAAGGCGATATTGAATACAATAGTGCAAAATAATAAGAACAATTGCAACGTAAATAAGATAAATACAAAGTATGAATCAATAACATACGAAATAGCAATGTATACAAGCGAATAAAATTAAAGCATTCATTCAAATCAATAACATAAATGAAATAAATAACTAAATGAATACGAATATAAAAAAGTAAAAAGATATATGTGTGCATAAAATTATGAGAATGTAAAAATCTATGTACGTAAAAATATGTGTAAATATGTATGTGTACATTTATGTGTATGTACAAAGTTATGAAATATATAAAATATAAAGGTAGGTATATGTATATATTTTTATAAAAATAAAACGTATATATATATTATGTGCATGTATGCATTATAAAATATATAAAAGTATATATATACAAGGATATATAAATAAATAAGATATAAAGTATATAGGTATGTATTTATGAAAATTAAAAAATATATATATATAGACATGCGGCTATATACATAAAATAATAAAAGATAAATATGTATAGGTATTCATAAAAATAAAATATGTGTATTCGTATATTAAAGTATAAAGTATAAATAATATATATCTAAGTAGATATACATATGTAAGTAAACTTGGAAAGTTATGCGTACACATACTATGACAATATGAATGTATATGTATAAATTATAGAATGTATTAAAGTGTAAGTATGTATATAGGTATGTACACATATATCATAATCAAAAACAGTATAAATGGGTAAACAATAAAGGCAAATAATAAAAATAAAAGCAATAATGATAATAATAATAATAATAATAATAATAATAATAATAATAATAATGGTAATAAAACTAATTACTTAAAAAAACAATAAAAACGGACTAAATAAAAAAATGCAAAATCCGGGGAGAAAAGTAAAAAGAAAAAACTAAAACAGGACAGATTGGAGGAAGCCCGAAGCGGAAGGATGAAGGGTAAATAGACCTCGGTCCAAAACACGCGGATCCTTGGGATCCATCGGGTCAACGAGCGGGTCGCGCTCAATACGGCGCCGTTTTGGAGCCATTGATCAGACTCCAAACGGCGTCGTTTCAGACAACACATAAGGCCCAAGAAATACCCTAATCTGATAGCCTCTATTCATTTTTTAAACAAACAAAAAAGGAAAACTGAGAGCCCGAATGCTTTCCTCCCCACGCCTCTCTCGGCCCTTAAGCTCAGGCCGCCATCTCCGCCTCCATGGCCAATGGCCGGAGTTGCGCGAGAACGGCCCCTAGGCCTCCCCCTTTTGCGGCGTCCCCGAAGGCTAAGCCTTCTCAACCGTGAGATCAAAAGGAAAAGGGATGAAACGCCCCTTTTGGCTCGACTCCGACGACGGCAAGGGTGGGGTTCCGACACCAGCCCGTCGAAGCGGTAAGGTATTTACTCCTTTCCCTTTCAGTTCCTTTTTCTTTGTTGAACGATTGCGGAAAAAAATAAACAATAAATAAAGAGTAAAGTAAATAAGAAACAAGAACAGAGAAGAATAAACTGGAGTCAACCTTTTTGATCTGTTTTCCTTTTTGAATTCAAAACGCATGTAAAAAAATTGTCAGAGATATTGTTTGGCTTTTATATCCTTTTCCATTGTATTTTGATTGTATTTTCTTTGTCTTGCACTATCTATGCGTGCTCGCTTTTTTCTATCATTTTTTGCGGCGTTGATGAAGCTAGTAGCGGTGGTGGCGATGGGACAAAACGAATGATGATGGCAGAGGGATGGGCGCGGTGCTAGGCTTGGCTAGGGTTTCGTTTCAAACCCTTGACTGGGTTCTGGGCTGTTGGGCTTATTGGGCGTTTGGGCTCATTAATTGGGCCGGGCAATAATTAATGTCTGATTGTCTCTCTTTTTTAATTATTTTTATCATGTGTCACGCTACAATTATCCTACATAGTGAAAAATATGATATTTTTATTAAAAATTAAAACATGAAAAAGTAATATATGAAAATTTTAACAATTGAATCCATTTTTTCATTAGGATTCAATTTATTTTTGGCCTTAATTATAATAATCAAATAATGTGAACCTTGCCAATTTTACATTTTATTAATTACCTATGTTTATTTTATGTAAATTATAAAACACAAGTGGATTCAATGAAAAATTAATAAAGGTCTATATCATTTTCTAAATATTAATTCTATCTCAATTTCTTTTTATAAAATTATCAAAAAAATTTTTATATAATATATATACACATGATGAAATTTAAATTCAAAATATCATGGTCTTGATTATTGAATTTTACCATTTTAATGGTGACCTTAATTTTAGCTAAAACCACATTTAAACCCTAATATGTGGGTGTTCACTTTCTCCGATAATAACTTGGGTTATCATATAAGCTCTTATAATATGAATTAGATTACATCTTACCTTCTCGACTTAAATAAATTAACCCTTATAATATAGATTAAATAAAAAAACAAATTAATTATATTAAAAATTCCATCATGCTATTACAATAACCATGTAAATACTTTTACAGTAAACACAACTACGTGGTAGTCATTAGTATGTGTTTGTTACTACTGACTGTTGATGATATTGCAAATAACATCATTTCGGTTACGAATTATACAAAAGAAAAAAAAAATTGAGGCTGCAACGAAAAATGGCTTCCTCGAGTGCAATTTATTAAAGGCCCGTGTGTCGTAGTATTTCTACATCATAGCAAAAGGACATTAGTGCAATGTTGTGGTCAGCTACAGCTAGGCTGAGTGCAAATCCATCGCCCTTACATCTGCCTGTTTTCAACCAGTCTATTACAGTCCTTGGAAAATCCAAACCCAGCAGAGTCTGTTGCTCTCCCTCTCGCGCAATGGAAACCAACGACGACACCTCCAAAGCTAAGGGCTTAAGCTTTGATGATTTCCTCAGCAAGAAGCCCTACTCTCCTCCTACTTGGGCCTCCCATCTCAAACCAATCCCTTCCCATGTCTTCTCCCTCGCCCATGTAACTACTCTATCTCTACCTTTCATTCATTTTCATTGCCTCTGCGAAACACCCTAATCTTATTCCTTCGCTTTTTCAGCTTCCTACTCCAATTCACAAGTGGAATCTGCCTAATTTGCCCCAAAACACGGAAGTTTGGTTGAAGGTAATTTTTGCTCTCTTTCTCTCTTTTTCTTTAATTTAATATTTGTTTGCTTTTTGGTACTCACGATCTTAGTGCATGCAGCGTGACGATCTTTCAGGTATGCAATTGAGCGGTAACAAAGTAAGGAAATTGGAGTTCTTATTGGCGGAAGCAGTGGCACAGGGTGCTGATTGCATCATTACAATCGGCGGCATCCAAAGCAACCACTGCCGCGCCACCGCTGTCGCTGCTAAGTATTTGAATCTAGACTCCTATCTCATACTCCGCACCTCTAAGGTTCTACTGTTTCTTTTCTTTTACCTTTCTAATATTATTTGTTTCTCCTGCTACGATTATTCTTTTGCTTAACCAGTTTCCTGTTGCAGCTTCTTGTTGATAAAGATCCCGGATTGACTGGAAATCTGCTGGTGGAGCGTTTTATGGGCGCTCATATTCAACTTATTTCAAAAGAAGAATATGCAAAAATAGGGAGTGTTGTTAGTTTCTGACTTTCTCATTGCCATATTTTATTTGCTAACTATACTTATTGTAGTGCTGAGCCTAATTAGTAATTGCCAAAAAGCTGATGCTAATTTGCATTTGGATTGCGAGGAACAGAAAAGCTATTTGCTAACACATTAATTGTTTTATAAATGTATTCCGGTTTTCATTTATTACTGAGTGGGGGATATGTAATAATGTATCTATTATAATATGACTCTTTGCTTGTTTTCAATTATTTTTAGATACTTTGACCTTAGACATGGATTTTGAGTTGACTAGCAGATTCGATTTTGGGGTTGCTTCATTAGATGGCTGAAATAAGAGTTTGTTAATGATTTCTTGAGAATGTTTCTGAGATACATATCACCAATGATCCTGCTTCTACATTGCAGGATCCATCAGATATATGATTGAATTGATAATTCTTATGTGCGAATGCTGTAATGCATTATGTGGTATTCTAATTCTGCCTATTTGAAATTTTGGTTAGGCCCTTACTAATGTTTTGAAAGAACAATTGTTAAAGGAAGGCCGGAGGCCTTATGTTATTCCTGTTGGTGGATCAAACTCCCTGGGTACCTGGTGAGCTTCTGTCATAGTTTATTCTCTCTTTTCTGTCACATGTCATCTTAGTTGAACTATTTGCTTTGAAAGCTGCAGAAAATCAGTATCTGTTCTCTTACAAACTAATTTTTCTTACAAACTTTATGCTATAGGTGCATAACAAGAGAAAAGCTTTTTGTTTTTGGTCATTGGTATTTTCAGTTTTTTCTTTCTTAAATGATAACTTGTTTTATATGGACTATATTCTCTAAAATAATAACTTTGGACCAAGACTATAAATATACACTAAAACTGCGTGAAATCCCTAACAACTTCAATTAATTTAATTAGCGCTCAATGGACCATGGGTTAAGGTTCATTTGTGCAAACAAAAAATTTTATTATATGCATGATCATTGAAACTTTAATTAAATTGATAAGGTCCACTTGTTGCTGTAATACCAAATTGTTTTAATTTTTCATTGAACTGGATAAAATTTCTCTCCAAATGTTTTACAAAGCTTGTACTTGTTTGGTATGGAACTGTTTCTTTGGTCTTGAAGTTGATTGCTCTAATACCAAGATACATGTATGGATCATTCAGATTGAAAGAACTTACGATCCTTTACTCAAGCAGTTAACTATAGGGCCTTAATAAATTCAGTGTTTTATTTTTCAAGGATATTGTACTATAAGTTCCTTGATCTTCTTTTCTCCTTGTCAATGTTTGCTAAACTTTTGAAGTATTTATTCCTTTTCTAAATCCAATACAAACATTTAACAAATTTTCTATCTTTAGGGGATATATTGAGGCAATGAGGGAAATTGAGGAGCAACTTCAGATAAGAAGCAACAGAGTAAAATTTGACGATATTGTTGTAGCATGTGGCAGGTTCTATTCTACTCAAATAATTTCATTGTCAATGAATGACTTTTCAGATTTGATCATTGACAATACTTAGCATTTCAAGAAATAAACAAAACCTTTCTTCAATCGGAAACTTTGATGCCTCATTAACATTTTAGTTAATTTGTGTTTATGGTAATAGTGAATCCGATATCTGAACATTACTAAAGCGTTAAAACTATGAGAGTGTAACTGTACCATAATTGAAGCTATTGTCAATTATGTTTTTGGGTACATTTAGTTTTCATTCATCAAAATTGGTTTATTTCTTTTAAAGTTTAAGACCTTTTTTTTAGTTGATTTGTTTGTTCTTGCAGCGGTGATGTTGACTTTTTTTACTTCCTTACCGTATAGTATTCCTTTTTATTTTGTGCTAAAGGAATTTAAGTCAGGGGTCCATTTTGGAGAGGCGTGGTCGTAAGTGCGTTGAAGTTTTATTAGACTTGTGATCTTTAATTAATTTAGGTTTTATGTTGACTAACATCTGAGCTTGGATCCAGGCTATAGACAAAAGCAATGTTGAGTGACAATTTTTTGTATTATTGATTTTTAGTGGTGGTACCATTGCTGGTCTTTCATTGGGATCATGGCTTGGAGCCTTGAAGGCAAAAGTGTGTATTCTTATTTATATATTAACGCATACATTTCTGCACAGGCAAACTGATTTTTATGATGTTTTACTGACAACTTAGGTTCATGCATTTTGCGTTTGTGATGATCCTGATTACTTCTATGACTTTGTTCAAGACTTGATTGATGGACTTCAAGCAGGTGTTAATGCACGTGATATTGTCAGCATTATAAATGTGAGATTTAACATGTCCCTTGGATTTTTGACATTTTTTCTCTTTTAAGATATAATAAATGATACTTCTTAGCTGTGCGGTAAATTTAACATGCATGCTCTGATGATGTTGAATGAATTCTTCATTTTATGTTGGTTCTTTTTTACAAGCCCTCATACCTATCGTGGAGAAAGTTTTAATGCCTTATATTTGTTTTGTTCATCACTCAGCTTTTTGTAGTTTCCCTACATTACTCTATGTTTTGTGTCTGTTGTAAGTGTAGACATATTATTTGTTTTGTTTAGATTTGTTTGCTAATTTCCATGCTTCAGAAATATCAAGTATCTGGAATAGGCTTAAAACCTTATTTGTTTTAGGATCTAAATCTCAACAGCAAACTAGTATAAGTAGCATAATTCTTTATAGTTGAAATTTGAAGTTTCTGGGTCTTAACCTTTTAAAATGTTTCATTTTAGTCCTTTTGTCACATCTTTCTATTCATAATTTATAAAAATGACCATGCGGCTTACCAATGGAATGCAAACACATTGTGAGCTACAATATGGATGTTACATTAGTGTTAATAAAATTATTTTAGGAAAAGCAAGAAGACAACCACTTTAAAGGTTGGGGACGAAAGGAGACAACACAAACATCAGGGACTAGAGTGAAATCAAAATAAAAGGTTAACCGCGAATGGCATATACTCCCATATTTAGATATACAAACTAATCTTGGAGATGAAGTCTACTATATAGACACTACTTGGACTAATCAAGTTGCATGAAAACTTGGTAATAAGCAAAGATAATGATAAATCAACTTGCAAATGTTGTGATAAATCATATGAAGTTAACATCCTATGGGAGACAATCAGGAAATTCTTTCATTGTTGAATTCTTGAGGTGTCTCTCATATTGGCTGAAGGATATTTTCCTTGTAAGTTTCAGGTTAGGTTTTGGGTACACATCAGGTGGTTTAGCTTTTTTACTTTGGTGTGAAATCAGGTTGGGTTGAGTTCGGACAGTTGTGCCGGTCATTCTGGTCAACGTCTAATTTGTAGCCTATACCTATTTGGTTTTATTATATGCATAAGATGGAGAGAAATTCTTGTAGCTAAAGTTTAAATTTTCTGATAACATGACAGATGCCATGAACATGCTGTAATTTATTGGATGGAATATGTATAATGTTGTAAAAACTCTTTACAGGCTAAAGGACTGGGTTATGCAATTAACACTTCTGAGGAGCTTAAATTTGTGAAGGAAGTTGCTGCTGCAACGGGTGTTGTTCTTGACCCTGTATACAGGTATAAAAGTTATCTTTACTATTGGCAATTTTAATTTTCTTCCTTTCTTCGTATGAGTGTTTTTTTAGAGGAAAACTAGAATCTTCTCATAGTTATTGAGCTAATGTCAACGAAAGAGGAAAACCATGTCTTTTGTTGGTATCTTTTCCCATGTGGCTAAGATGTTGCTATGATATTCAGGTTTTATACTTTTGGTCACATGCCTTATACATGCATATGGCAACAAAAAGTTTAACTTGGTTGAAATTAGTGTCGTGATTTTCACAGTAAATTAGAGCATGTTTTACTTGAAAACACCTTCAGCCATAAAGTATATTTCTTGATGAAATTGGCTGGCGTAATCTAACTTATCTTCCAATGAGATTTGAATTACATGTTCGATAATTAGCACGGTGCAATTAGAACCTAGCAATTTCTTTTTTTTTTTTGTTCAACAGAACCTAGCATTTTCTTAGACCTAGAGTTATCTACAGGTTCTATTTTGGAAAGGAAGATTTCTTTTGAGTCGTTTGGTTTTTTTTTTTTTGTGCTTAGTGGGAAAGCTGCTTATGGGATGATGAAAGATATGGCTGAGAATCCAAACAAGTGGGAGGGGAGAAAGGTCCTCTTTGTACACACAGGTGGACTCCTTGGGTTGTTTGACAAGGTTGACCAAATGGCCCCCTTGGTGGGGAACTGGCAGCGAATGGATGTCAATGAATCTATTCCTAGGAAAGAGGGTATCGGGAAAATGTTCTAAAGAGAGCAGTGTGACATCTTACACTGTTCTGTTTAATAGACACCGGTTGTCCAGATTGGTGTGTGGCAAATGTATGACTACATACATACATACATCAAGGAACATCCACTGTAATTTTTATGGCACCAAACTTATTTATTTTGAAGATGGGATTTAATATTTCATTTTCAGATATACAAGGATATTAAGTTGAAGTGTGGGTGGTAGTCTTTTTCATGTCTTATGTAAATACTGAAAATCATCAATAGAGGCTCTGATGCATCTGCTCTATCTCGTAATGTGAACCTTTTCTTGTCGGAGTTTTAAGTAAAAAAAAAGAAAGAGGCTACATTCCTTTGACACATGATTTGAGAAGTTATGTTGGATTAATTGGTTTAATATTTGATTTATTGACAATAAAAGGGAAGGTATAATCTACCGTGGGAAGACCTTAGATTCCTATAATTGATTCCCTTTGTTAGAATTGAAACGTAACTTTCGGTTGGGGTAAAGTTGAAGTTTGTTGACCACTCAGTAATGGTCGATCAAGAAGTTAATATTAAAAGCAGCTAATTGAGAGCTTCAGATATTTATTATCCTTGTTAGGGGTTTTGAATGGTGTGGCGGTATCTGCAGCTTAATCATATGGTTGTGGTTGCACAAGTTCATTTGTTAATAATATCGTCCTTTTTCAAATCCTGATTAATGATTGGCTACTAACCTATTTCTCTTATTTCTCTGCCCATGTCTCTAAGTTCCAGCTTCATCAAAGCCTATAAAACACCTGGAGACCCCCCCCCCCATTCATGACAGCATATAATATAATATATGTGTTCAATGCCATGGTCAATATTCAGAGTACTGTATAATGTTCCATGGTCAAAAACTTGACGGCAGGCGACAGAGCATATATGTGATATTTGATGTTGCATGGGTCAAGGCAAGACTTTATTATTATTTATTTTTTGCTCAGAGAAATTGACATTTATTAATAAGGTGGAGACCACCATGAAACACTAACAGATCGCCTGGCCATACTCCTTACAAAAAACACTAAACAGCTCCCAACAAACAGACAAACCATAATGAACATAAACATAACACCCGAAACAAGAGTGCATCCCAAGGCATTACAGATTAAACCTACCATAATTCTTAAACTATGAGCTGCCAAATGCATTAGTAAGTTGTTGTATATGTATATTATCAAATGCTGATTAGCATCGATCATATGTCATTAAAACATAACAAACAGAAAGATGATGTGAAATAGATTAGAGTTGTAGGTTTTGCTTAGCATGTAATGGTTTCTGGCTTTGTGGGTGGAATGATTGAAATTTGAAGAAGAATTGTTGATGTGCAATGCTGCCATATTATTGGACCGCTCTGGTAGTGAATGCTGCCGCACTTTTTGAAGACCCCACTGTTCTGGGACTGCCTGTTTAATTTTAAACATGACAAAATTATGTTTGCTGCTATTATCTTCATCGTCGACATCATTCCACACTTGAGCCGAAAGAAAGGGATGTTTAGTGCCTTTATTGATCTGCAATATATATATAAACTTGAGATTCTGTAATAAATATGGTTAGAACAAAACTCATCTAGTTAATATGACAGCATCAGATGAGATGTACGTTTACAGGGGATGGATTACTAATTTACATCCTTATCCACAAGCTCAAAAATAATTGAGTTGCACTCTTTGCTATATTTATTTCCACACTGAAATAGACTTGTGGTTTTCTGACAATAGTAAGAATGAAGGAATATATTTGGTGGAAAGGCTACCATCTTATATCATTGGTCCCAAAATAATGGAAAACATGGGGAAAGGTAAGAATTGGAGCAGAAATGCATGCATAGGGAATAGGTTGGTAGTTGGTAGTAGGGATGACAAATTAGTTTAAAATGGGTCATTTAAAAAAGCTATAAATTTGAGTAATCTTAATATACAAGGTGAAGTTGAAGGGACCTTTTTAAAAATTAATTATAAAAGAAAGCATGTATGATATTATTAATGATAAAACATAGATTAGTTATTTTGGGAGATAGCAGCGGAAGCCGCAACAACAACACATCATCTGTTTCTGTAGGTAAAATAGGTGAACAGTCAGTGAGTCTAAATCAATATGGAATGAAACTGGGTTAAAATTCCTATTCTTAGATGAGCGTAATATTTTCAAAAAGAAAATGATTCAAATGTTTGCTAACCGGTATTTCTGATTTTCCAAAATATGGTAGCCTTAGCGATGAGGGTGGCAATGTTTGTTAGGTCTGAGAGAAGACCTAAAAATCTCCCAACATATGCTTTACCTGGCATACCATTTTACAATAATATCAGGTTGTATAGTTTTTGAGTATAAGAAAATAGGGGATGTAGGTTAGAAAGTTGAAAGCAAAAGAGAACCAAATTGATTTCACCAAGCAACCCTTGTTTTTTGTATGGTTTGCCTAGACTTTCCATCAACTAACCCACATCACAATTCAATTGCCTTCTTCTTCTTCTTCTTCTTCTTCTAGCAGCCTATCTACGCTTCTTCATCGCCAATCAGCAGATGTGCTCCAGAGGCCACTGGAGGCCTGCTGAAGATGACAAGCTGCTGGACCTGGTCCAACGCTATGGTCCTCATAATTGGAACGCCATAGCCGAAAAGCTTCAAGGCCGATCAGGTCTTCCATCTTATTTACTTACTTACTCCTATGCTTCAATTCTTCTTCATCTACTTATATCATAACTAGCTAGGTTTTTTAAATATATTAGTTTTGATATGATCAGGCAAAAGCTGCAGGCTGAGATGGTTCAACCAGTTAGATCCCAGAATCAATAGAAGCCCTTTCACGGAAGAGGAAGAAGAACGACTTTTGGCTTCCCATCGGATCCACGGCAATCGATGGTCTGTTATTGCAAGGCTTTTCCCTGGCCGTACTGATAACGCCGTCAAGAACCATTGGCATGTCATCATGGCTCGTAGATGCCGCCGACAAAGATCCTCTTCCAAAACTCTTCCTCCTTCCACTTCCACTTCCACTTCCACCTCACATCAACATCACATAACAAGCACCACCCTTTTCCCCCACAATAATTACATGCACGCTTTCCCTCCTTACTCTTATTTCAAACACTTTTACGCACACAATCCAAACCCTAGTCTTACCACCACTACTCAAGGTTTGTTTTGCTTTGTTTCCAATATATTACCTGTATCATGTTCTCACCATGAATATTTTTTCTTAACAAATAATTAACATTTCATACTTATATGTGTAGCAATAGCAGATACAACCCAGCCAACCGAATTCTACGATTTCCTTCAAGTAAATACAGACTCCAACGAAAGCGAAGTGACAGACAACACCTGCAAGAGAGACGGTGAAGAGGTGGATCAGGAACATCAGAGTAGGCCTGCTGTTCCCTTCTTCGATTTCTTATCAGTGCCCAGGTCCTCCTAACACCCATGCATGTCTCCATCTTTCAGCTATATATCACATATACATCTTTATTTGTAAAACTGTTGAGGATATAAAAAGTATTTTAAGTGTCATTTATCTCTTAAATTGTCATTATTTCGAAATTTTATTTCTAACTTGGACAGAAAACTATATACGATTCACAAAAGGAGACTCAGGTGAACCGTCCCAACTCTTCACCGGAAGTTAAAGACAAATTACTTCAATATGAAGACAATAGTTTTTATTGTTGAGAGTTTCATTAGTTATTTGAAGGACGGGGCACGAAAAACGAGTCAATCCCCTCAACCATCATTTATATCAACACATTGTAGGGAAAAACTAATTGGAAGCTTTGGTAGATGTTTCCACTGCATTAATTGACAAACACTGTATTTAAGAATGTAAATGTAATATTGAAGCAATCTAAGCTTTTTTTATATGTAGAAAACAGACCTCATGATTTATGTGTGCTTGCTATAAAAAAAATGTTGCTGTAAAACTCCCTTTACAATGAAACTTTAATTAGCATTAAAATGATCATGTTCATTTTCCTTTTCACCTCTACTCTTTTATACGTAATTAATTTGCATGCTTGTATACCATTTTCTTCTATAACATAGCTTATTGCATAAACCCCATTACCACTGCAATCTAATTTGTTTTATTTCTCCTTATCAAACTGGAGAAATGATGGTATAAAACAGATTTCTTTTTAATGGTTTAATACCGCATCAGCAATTTCATCTCAAATTAATAAAAATTCTAAAATTCAGGATGAAATTGCTGATGTAACATTAAACTATTGAAATGAATAATATTATTATTTCATACAATCCTTCATCTATCAAACCAAATGAATAATTTGTAATTATTGATCTCACATATTTAAATTGTGATTATAGTGCTTTTATATTACAAATAGTTGTGGGAATAAATTATATCAAATTTACATTAACTTTAATTTAGTTCAATTATAAAAAATTAAATATATTAATTTATTTTCATGTTGAATAAATATAACAGTTGTTATGTACAATATGTAATAGTACATTGAAAATGGTGTTAGTAATTGAATTAAATTAAAATATCCTAAATATGAACCATGAATATTGATTATAAGGAGGTAAGAAACAAAATAAAAGGGTTACCATGTACAATATATATTAAATCAGCAGGTATATCATCATTTGAAAACCAAAATACACCAATATCAAAAGACTTTATTTCCTCTCTACATATTTTATAAAATTAGAGATCTTTCACTTATATATATATATATATATATATATATATATATATATATATATATATATATATATATATATATATATATATCTTATTCTTAATCTCAAGATATGCAGGTATAAGTTATAAGCAGTTTAACTTTTCTCTTGAAAGTTATTCTACGCTACTTATTTTATTTTGGCATTATCGAATAACCGCAGATGGCACGATCAAAGAAAGCATGCATTGTGTTCTTTGATGAAGTCGATGCGATCGGGGGATGGTGGAGACAATGAGGTTCAACGTACCATGCTTCAAATCGTGAACCAGCTCGATGGCTACGATGCTCGTCGAAACATCAAAGTCCTGATGGCAACAAACAAGTCAAAGTTGCTACCTACGATTCCAACTCTTTATATTCAACGAAGCATTGCATCATCTTTTGTTCCTTCAAGCCATCCCGACTCCAATATTCGGAACAGGAGATGCTTACTGCTCTTGTCCTTCTCTATTTCATTCATTTTTTCAGGCCAGACTCACTAGACCCTGTCCCGATTTATAGTCTCCGACATGGATATTCAAAATCCATACAAGAACAATGAATTGCGAATCCGATACTCGATTCGAGCTTTTAGCCCGACTTTGCCCGAATTCCACCGGTAGAATCTTCTTTCCAAAGTTTTATCTTGTTCCAAATATTGTTTTACTTCCAAAGAGTGATTTCGAGATTTTTATGTTATATTATTCATAGGAACAGATATAAGAAGTGTGTGTACCGAGACCGGAATGTATGCTATTCGGGCTCAAAGAAAAACAGTGACGAAAAACAACCCAAAAAGAATAAAAATCAGAAGACTTACCAGAACTCAGGGTTTATTTAAGAGCGAAGAAGCTATCTAATTATCAAAGGTAAAAGAGATTTTCAATATTTGATTTTATATTCTCTCATAATGTGTTTTATCAATATAATTATCCAATAATAAAGGAATGATATTTTGAATGAAAGATAAATATAATAATTTGAATATCTCATTTTAAAAATATTTATTCGAGATCTGGCCTGTTTTACTTTTTACATTTTAAGCAAACCTTTAGATTTGAGCGAGTGACACATGCATAAATTTTAAAAACAATCATTTGGATCAAGACTAAATCTCAAAATTCCAAAATGCAACTAAAATACCAAATTAATATAAAACTAAATTTGCGAATTACCCATAAGGAGTAATACCAGAATTTAAACTTTTACATCTCAAGAGAAAAATACCATGTCAAATTTTACCAAGAAGAGCACATTTCACCCACGCAAGATAATTTAACAACCTTTATATCATTCACATATATTTCTATCATCCAAACATCAAATCCAAAACTCAAAAATATAAACAAAGATTTAAAAGTTCACCATTGAACCAGAAATTACTTAAAAGTATAAGAAACATAACATAGTTTTTTAAAAGTATGAATTTGTTTTTGATGTTCTAAATCAAGACATCACTTAGTTACTAGGCAAAGCATCCATGGACAGAACTTAGTGTTACTTCAAATCCTCACTAACCACACTTAATATAATCAACCATATACAAAACGCATAACTACTGATTATGAGATTGCTTGTTCATACCCTCCCCTTCTCCGAACACCACTTTCAGCGAGCTTCGTACTGAACAACTACAATAAAGACAAGGTTTTATGACATTAATTGTCAAAATAATGAAAGACTCTCTTCGAGATGTGAAAAGGACTACAAGGAAATTCATTTCGCAGGTTAAACAAAGCTATAGGCCTGCTTTTGGCTAGAATAAAATTGTAGATTTGAAACATCACACTTGAGGGCCTATTGCTAAACATCAGGCAACAAAGAACACATCCCAAACATTAACAAGAAACTTAATATGCATCAAAAGTTTAATGTTTGGTTGGTCTCAGGGATACTGTAAGTTCATAACAGCAATGAGGAGAATTTGTAATGGACAACCAATGTAGATTGATGAGGGTTGATATTGTCCCGGTTGAATATCCGGAAATGGTGTGTTCTCACAAAGTATAAAAAGCAAAAGGAAAAAGAGAATAAAGACCACAATTTAATCGTCTTCGTCATGCAATCTTGATGTCTATCAATCTGTTTAATTTCAGGAGGAGAGATGTTGGATTAATATAAGAGGTGTGATCCTAAAATTTGGAGTTTTTATTTGAATCTAGTTCATAAGAAAGTTGCATTCAGTTCAACACTGTCAAGTATCGGAATAATGATCTCATATCACATTTTGTTTTATGTTTAGTACTGACTATTCCTGATCCTAAATTCATTCTTGATAGCGACACAAATAAGCATTACAAATAGTAAAAAGGAAAAAAGTAGTGAGAAAGGAACATTACTTCTTCGGGTTCGCTTCTTGTAAAGAATGCGATAACCACACTCCCGGCATTGTATCACATCTCCATGCTTCAATGTGTTCTCTTGCCCACAGTCTTTATAAAAAGAATAAAGAATCAAAAGACTGTGCCAAAACTCAGGGTTTATTTAAGAGCGAAGAGGCTAACCTCCACAGATATAGGTAACAGGTTCAGGTTGTGGATCCATTGATGCTCACTCAAACAAGTTTTTCCTGACGAACCTGCTCAAAACTTTTTAATATAGTTGGAGGAACATACAGTGATATCCATGTCCTAATATACAGCTATTAGATAAATGTTTCAGAGCAAACAAAGAGGAAGGTTCAGCGTAAACGAACCAGAGCCCAACAATTTTGAACCCGATTTGAAGTCCAAAGCCCCGTTGTGCTCAATTTTAAACCCAACTAGGGTTTGAACCCGACATCAAGGTTGAGTGCAGAAACGTCACCTAGTGTGAACACACACAGGGAGCCAACATTGGATCTCAAAACAGAAATGGGATCAGTTACAACAGCTAAGCAACAAACAAAAATAACATATTGAAAATCCAAATTAATCAAAATAACAGATTATGAATCCGTATAAAATGAGACATGCACAAATGAAAAAAAAGAAGGGAGTTAATCAGAGACGAGATAAATTCACTCAGAATACAAAAAGAAGGGAGAATATCATAGTGTTTTTGAGTATCTTCGTCTCCAGCTAGTTGCATGCATAAGAATATCATATGTTTTAATCAGACCGAGAAGCTGCTCTAGCTCTTCTCTGTAGGCAGGGTCAAGAGCATACCTGTTTGGAGAGCTGGCAGTGTCTGTCGATGATGGTGGTGGCCGGTGGGTGTTGGTGGAGTGGAGGAGAGGAGAGGAGAGGGGAGGGGTGTTTCAACTGAGGGGAATATAGAACTGGTAGTTAGAAACCCTATTTGTTGAGCATTGTTTAATTATGGAATGAATCTAACCAATTTAATGTTATGGTTTCTTGTACGACTTAACAACTCAATACATTGGTGTTTTTTTTTTTTGGGACCACTCTCCTTTCTATCGTTTTTAATATATAATTCCTGGTGCAGTTCAATATACGATGTAAGATGAAAACTTGATATGAATAAGAAATATTGAATGAAATCTACTCTCTATCCACATCTAATAGTCTCTCACTAACAGCCTCAACTTATATATATATTGAATGATTAATTGTATTAAAAGAGGAATTTAAATATCAAATTATTAGTAATTTTAATATTAAATAAGTACTGAATCTAATAAATATTTTATAAATGAATATCTTGACAAACTTTTAGCCGACTGACTACTAGTTTTCAATTCAACGATCAGATAATGTGTATATAGGTAGCTGCATCATGAAGCAAGCAAAGCCAACAATAACAGAGTGAAGAGCACATATGTCCCCATCTATCTCCCAACACACCATTAAAGCGGGAACCCCATTTCAATCAAATATAAACTCAGGCCGCCAAAATTTTGTTACCATCTATGTCGAAAGCTAATGCTACAACATAACCTAAAAGAATTTCACATTTCATTTACAACAATATTATGTTAGATTAGATCAGAATTATTCCCCATCCACAAAATCATATCAAGTGATGAAGCAAACTCTAAGGCCACACTGTTCAAAAACCACATCCTTCATAATTGGCAGTGGGAGAAACTCCTTGGATATCACTTCAAATCCCATTCAGGTATTACAACTCACTAACCTCCTTTCCATGTCAATAAAAGAGCTGAAAATGAGGCAAGTAATTGCTGCGAGTCTCATCCTAACATTCAAGCTGATATGGGTTCGTAAGGGTATGATAACCACGGGTGCTTCAGAGCCTCAGTGGCAGTAGGGCGCTTCTTTGGGTTTACTTCAAGCAAATGAGCAACAAAATCAACGAAACCCTGGTCCTCCATTGGCATCCGGTGCCTCAAGGATGTCTTCTTGGGTATCAGGTATTCTAATCTGTTGGTCTCCTGAAGTAAAAATGCAAGACTTTAACCTCAATTTCATAAACAAGAAAAATGAATTCAAGTAATACAAGGAGAACGGGTAGGGAGCTCATAACCACTGCAAAAATAATGTTTAAAGTACTTCTACTGTAAGTAAATAATGAGAAAAAGTTGACCTGATTACGTTCATAAAGCATGTGATTCTTAGTAAAATATTTGTATGTATCCTGTCCTTTGGCAAGCATGCCTTGTTCAATGGGACCAATGATTCCAATTACCCTTGCAAGTAATGTCGCAGGTGAATCATTTTGGAAGAGGACCTACACCATCATTAAAACCAAATTGTACCATAAATTAATAAGACATGAGTTGCAAAAAATAGGTGATTAGAAACGGTACCGACACATCCTGAGGCTACAAAAAAATAAAATAGACGAAAGAGGGGGAAACATCTCTATTTCCAAGCATATTATCCAAAAATATATTAAAGAAAGTGGTAGAGTGAAAGAATATGCATTTCGGTAACATTAATAATGAAGTTTTTGTCAGTAGAACGAGCCAACTTATAGCAATAGATTTAATACATAGAAATCTAAATCTTATACCATAACATACAAAAAGTTTTCATTTGGTCAAGTTTGAGCCAAATTATGTCAGGAAACCTGTATGCAGACAAGTTAACAACTCAATCAACTAGTCTTCCTGATGTTTTGAACACGAGAAAAACTAATTGGACAAGTGCCAAATTTTTAGTCCATTCAGCATCTATAGGTGAGGACATCACTGAATGGAATTAAGAAAAGGTCTTAAAATATACAAGATCCTTTCTTTTTTAGCAGCCAGTAAGTTTAAAATCAAATTAATGTACAGTCACAGTGTAATGGATGCCTTTGTGGGCAAGACAAGAAGTCTAAAGTGTCAAAGATAGAAAGAAGATAAAAAAACTTTATTTTAGTAATATTCCTAATTAGAATAATTTATTAAGCAACTATTTTATTTTAGTTATGAGTTAAGAAAATCTTCAATATAATGTAGACATAGGAAGCAAACAATAATTAATGTCAAAAGGACGCCAATACTTACATTGCCAGTACAGAGTTCAGCCAAGATGCAGCCAAGTGACCAAACATCTATCTTCTTGTCATATGGAAGTCTTAGGATAACCTCTGGTGCACGATAGGACCTGGATTGAACATAGGAGCACAACTGATCTGTCTCAAAACAACTGCTACCGAGATCAATGACCTTCACCTCACACCTACTATAGCTTTTCACTAATATGTTTTCTGGCTTCAGATCACAATGTATTAGGCCCAGGCCATGCAAAAACTGGAGAGCCTCCAAACATTGAATAGTAATCGACTGCACAGAGGAATTGAGGAGAAGATTATATAATAGTGAGACATACATTAAATACACTTCTATAGAAAACAGCTTTCCAGAAACCTGCAATCTTGGCATTGTGAAGTAAACCTCTCCACCAGATTCCCTATTAAATTTATGAAACTCGTATAAGTTTGCCTTGAGAAGTTCACAGACTATTAGCAAATGCTCCTGGAAAATAAAGAAGACTTTGTTAATCATGTGCAGGATACCATATCCATTGGCCAATAGATAAACTACTACACCAGCAGAGAAAATCATTTATGCTAAACATTCCAACCTGAACTTTTACAGATAAAACCATTTGCCTTTGGAAGCCAGACATATTCAGAACAAAGTTCCCAATAAATGTACACATCCAATACAAACATGCAAGAGAAAAAAAAATGAAAATACCCAATACAGAATAAGTGAAATTGCAAAAACAGAAAAAATACCCAGTATCTTTTAATTAAGTGAATATGAAGACATTAACAAACAAAAAAGAAAGACAGCTAAATGGCCTGTACTAACTTACTCGGTAGTAGAAGTAATCATACAATCGAAGAATGTGATGCTTATCTGCTGGATCATGTTTATTAACATACTTGAGAAGCTTAATCTCATCAAGGCTTTGATCAAAAAAATCCTTGTTGTTCTTTATGATTTTCACACAGACATCCATGCCTGCATGCAGGTCATGTGCTTGTATAGCTTTACTAAAAGCAGCTGAACCAAGATACTCAGTAACATGATAGCGCCCAGCTATAACAGAATTCAAAACAACATGGAAATTCTTGTCCTCCTCAAATCCAGTCCTGAGAAGCAAAAGGGGACTTATGTAAGGAAATCTGTTAACAAGAGGATAGCAATGTGAACTACTCACTATACATTGTGCTAGAGAAATATATAAGTTAAAAATAAAAACATAAGCTTGGCTAAATACTTGGCAAAGTAGTGAACAATGCTGATCATCTAATTAGTTAAATGAAGCTCCTTCAGCTTGACACCATTACATTGAACAAAACATATTAATCCTCAAAACTTTTGTCAGTTAGACAATTAAAAGGGAAGCTAGCAACCAGCTTCACCTCCCCAACCTCAACCAGTGATCATGGAGATTACCCCCAGAGAAATTCAAGGGTTCTCTATCTCACAAGGGAAAGGAGAAAGACAAGATACAACACACCATTATGCATCAGTGCAATTTTGAAAAGTGTTAGCACCAGTGAATGAACAGAAGATATATTAGAACTAGAATTTGTCACCAAGACAAGACATGCCTGTTTTTCCTATGCACAATCTTGAGGTTGAAGGTTTCAAATTCCTCCTCTTGTTTTTTAATTTGTCTTACTTGATCTTGTACAACATCAACCTCTTCATCCTCAAGTGATGCCCCAGGATCCTCTTCCCTAACACCACTAATTTTCTCATCCTCTTCTTTCTTGGTCGGCTCTCGTCCACCATAACCATAATCAGGGAGGGTTGAAGGACTAGAATTTGCTGATCTTACAGCATAGGCTTTATTTTCATCCCCGGAAATTTTTCCAGTAGAAGAATCACTGCTTTTCCGTCTCCGTGTAGCAAGCATATCATCAGACCCCACCAAAGCACTGAAACAGTCATCATGTTCATCAGCAACAGCATAGCAGTTACTTGACCATAGAGACTTACTAGAGCCTGCCTGCACCAACTGCCCATCCCTTAGTAGTGACGGAGGAAAAGAAAACCCCCAATCTGCAAGATTCTTCTTCATCTTTGGGCTTGGAACTTTATCATTCCCAGTAACATATTTACTAGAATCAATTTTTCCAGTTACACTATTATCCCTAACTAATTTATCAATGTAGTTCCCATCTGTCTCATGATGACTTTGTCTGTACCCTCCAAGAGCAACATCACGATCATGACAATATTCTAAATCCCCTGCACTACTACCTCCAACTAAACTTTCATGTACTTCATTTCCAAATTCAGCAGTATCACTGTTGATTCCCACACCGATAGACCTAACTGAACAATGCTGATTATTATCAATAGAAATGTCATCAAGGCGAGACCTGCCAAACTCATTGAGAACGTTTCTATCTCCTAGCATGATAAGTTCATTTCTGTGTGTTACAAATCCCTGCCAAACAGGTTCAGGACGCATAAAATTAAGCTCCTCTTCATCCATCGGTTGCCCATATTGAGCAATTAAATTATTCTCATGAGTTCTGCCATATATTTCAGTTACAGACAGTTCTACGGGATCATCTGGAGCTGCAACAGGTTCAACATTCTTTGCCTGGCAATATTGTTCACCTGAGAAGCAAGAATCCTCCTCTAAAAATGATTGATCATCCTCACTCTTGGTTTGACCTCTTTCTTGCAGATCTCGAACACTCCCATGCCCAGTCCCCTTTTCATTGTCACTAGGATAATCAATTTCATGAGCCAGAAACCAGGCTTCATCCTCAATAGGTTGTCTCATGTATCCAATATCATCATCATCATCATATTCATCAGAGTCCCAATATTCATTAGGGAAATCAACAGATTCACTTAATCCATCACCAATAGTAGCAAAACCAGAAACCAGATCAGATGCATCTTCAGCAATGCCCTGACTTATAGAAAGCCAATTACTTCCAGCATGCATTTTACCTGGATCATCATAAACTAGATACCAGCTCTACTCAGCAGAGTTATAAGAGGGGGAAAAACACTTCTCTACAAATAAACAAACAAAAGGATCATTGATGATCATAACTTAATAGATTCATGTCTAGATAACAACAACATAGCATCCTACCCTAGGGAACCAGAGAAAGCTACAAGTTGGATCTTTTTATGAACATATTAGATATATATTGCTAAAGCTTAAGCATGCAACATCTAGAATTCGGAGAAGAGATAATCAATTAAATCATTGCCAGTGTAAAGCTGGTAGAAATAAATGCATTTACCATGATTAGTGTTAAAAAAAGACCATATAAGACAAGCTTATTTTTTTGTTTCTTCTATTGCAGTCACAGATGCTTAAAGATAACTGATATCCCATTAATATGTCACGTAGGAAGATGGATGATATCTATTTTGACACCCAGAGACAATATGTGAATATAAGCAGGATCTGGTTAGTTCAAATCATAGACTGACCAATAGGGTATTGAGGCCTGGTGGATTTGGAAAAAACTGAGGGTAGGCTTTAAGGTTACATTAACACAAGTTTCAAGACAATACAATTACCATCAAATTTTAAAACATGGGGTCACTAGATGAGTAAGATCACTAAACCTCAAGAAACAATCGGTAGCTCTTAATTTAAGCATTGTTAAAGGTATCAAATATTACAATGCATAATTAGGAGTGTAATCTAGTCAAGCTACTCATCACCTGCCCAGACCTTACTAGACGAATACACAAGCTCAACTCATGCCATTGTCAAGCCATTTATATTTTTCTTATACTTCTCTTGTTATGTCTGACTTCAATCAACTACACCAGGTAAGCAAAAATATTTTTTCCATTCGAATTTTGCATTAAAGGGTTCATCCAACCTTCCTTCTTTTTTTCATTATTATTACAGTTTGTGGCATTAAGTGGTTTTTAGGGACCCCAAAAGCACTTGCCAACGGAAAATTCACAAACCTACTATGACACTTTTTAAAACAAAGAAAAACAAAGTATCAATTCCTCTAGAGGATAAGACTTCAAACAAAAAATTCATAGAGCTCACCAATGAGACTTTGCCACCCATGGCTAGATGGAATTTTTCAAGTGAACAACAATTTTTACCAAAACAAATTAGTCATGTGGGTTTAGAAATATAAAATGTTGCATCCCACAAGAATGTATAATAAATGGAAAATGAAGTATGGAAAAAGGAAAGGTAGAAAATAATGAAAGTTTGGGTAATTAGTCAACAATTTGCCGCCATTAATTTAAAATAAATTAATAAATCAAATATATCTGTAAGCACATATCAACAATAACAGTATCATTATGTGAACTAACCTGAAGAGTTTATTTCTTGCCCAACAGGGACATCTACATAGGACCCTATAAGGAATGTATTGTCCGCACTAGTGACCTTCGCACCTGAGCCATTAAGCTCCCAATTAACATTCAATGCCTTCTCCTCCGACTTGAGTTTAACTGGTGGCAGCCTAGGTAACTCTCCCCTTGGATTATCAGATGCAAGAACAATCGCCAATCCATTTGTACATGTTTGCTCTTGAAAATTCCCAACAAATAGAAACCTTCCAACCTCATCCACCTGATCTTTAACTGCTGTTCTAGTATCAAGTACATCTGCTTTTACGTTTCCTTGTCTCGTATCTGAAGCACTAGCACCATCATAACTGATTGATACATCCACCTTAGGGAATGGAAAAACAGTCTTCACAGAACAATCCTTCCATATCTCTGAAGATGAACTAGTGGGTTTGTCAGTTCTAGACCATCTGCTTTTATCAGGAAAGTTTTCCTTCAAGTACACGCTGCAAGTCTTAGATTCCTGAACAAGGTCCTTAGTATCACTAGTTTCAAACTGGTCATACTTGGAACTTACATTAGCTTTGCTAGTATTTCCAAGCCATGAAGATTTCATTTCACCAGGAAAGGCAATCTCTTCCCCATGTTTAACATTGCCTTTATCAGTGTCAGGAGCTTTGGCTGTACGATATCTTGACTGATCTGGTTTCTCTAGCTCTGAAAAGCTAGTGCTACTAACAAAACCGTCATTTTTGTTCGTACAAGGACCATTGCTAGTTCTGCAGTTCCAGGACTGCAAATCGAGTAAGGTATCCTCTGAACTTTTAGAGAAGGTGAAACTCTTACCGCTTGTAGCTTTTGCTTCATCAGGTTTATTACATTCCCCAGTAGAAGTAGCATTTCTCCATTTCCTTTCAGACCCATTTCTGCTAGCCCCACATTCTATCTCTTCCACTATAAGTTCCTTGGAAACCTCTCCACTGTTTTGAGAACCTGATCCACTACTTCCGGTCACTATTTTTTTCCCAATTTCTTCCTCTAGTACCTTTCCCGAGTCCTTTTCTTCAAGGGTAAGTTTCTGAAGGAAACCATTCAAATCAGGGTGGTTATTAAGTTCACTCCGCAAAGCTGCCTCTGCTCTTGTAAAGTGATTTCTCGTCAGAAAGTCCAAAATCACATCTATTGAGCTTGGTTCCGTCATTATGAAGTACCATAAACCTAGCAAAGGTACTAGAAGCAAGCATCTACCAACCTAAAAATATCCAAGCAAACGACACAAACGTTCAATTTTTGCTTTTATATATAGTACTGAGCTACAAAAATAAATGCAATTCTATGAAAACCATACCGCAAATGTGGAAAACTTTAAAATTAAGGGTAATAGTAATTGAATTCTTAACTGCCATTGCCTACTAGTGCTAGCTTCTCTCTATTTTTTTTTGTTCGAAAGTGCTAACTTCAATCACTAAGAAAGAATGAATATGAATCCCACATTTCGTTTTCCTTTTTGTTTCTTAGCGCCGAAGAGTGAAAGTTTTTCCTTTCCCCTAAAGAAAAGCCTCATATTCCATGATATTGGTACATTTTTCATAAATGGAAGCGACAAAAATCATACAAAAATTCCCAACAGCTTGGACGAGATCGAGGTTAACAAGATCCAGAGCTCTAACCAAAACCCTAAAAGAATTCCCGGACAACCTTTTTATAAGAAAATGAAAAGAAAGCAGAGATGAATGGATGCAGCCAAAAAGCAGAAGCAGAGGAGATTCGAAATAACAAATAAAAGAACTTACAGATCAAGGAGACCAAGAATAGCATGCACGCCAATCTCTTCTGTTGTTTGCTTTGGATTCCATTCCATTGCCCTACTCCACGTTAAAAGATGGCAAGAAAGTAACAAAATTTACAGCGGGAATTTTTTTCTTCTCTGCCTGCCCTTCTGTTTTATTTTATTTTCAGTTTTGTTTTCCTTTTCCCCTCTTCAGGATGGATTTTACTCATTATTAGAATTAAGTCCCCCGCTTCTATACTTATCACGGGTCAGACTACCCCCGCTCGAAATCCTGAGATTTTGCACAAAAATATAAGTTTAAAATATTGGTTTGAGCAAAAATAAAATCTGTTTTCAGATAGGTTGGGTCTCGGGTAAGTTACCCGTTGTTTTGATCTTGTTTATTGTTACCATTTTGTTCTTGTATTAATATTTTATTATTATTATTTGAATATTATATAACTCTTATTTTATTATTAATTTTGTTATTTATTATAGGCATTTACTTACTATGTCTTTAATGTATTTTTAATTTGTTAATAAATATTTATTTTAATATTTTTAATACATTTGATGTATTATATTTTTTAAATTTATTTTTATATAAAAATAATTTTAATACGGGTGGGGTGAGTTAGGCACGTTTAGTATTTTTATCTGGGTCAGATTTGGGCAAAATTTTAGGATCATTTTTTAGGTTAAGCCTAAAATTTTGTATCAGTCCAGCTTGGCCCATGATTAGGTCTACCAGGTTCTCTAACATTTCTTACCCATTTTTTTCTTATAATTTATAATTTATTAATAAATAATTCATTTAAATATTATATTTTAAATTTGTAATTAAATTACGGCAGGTAAATTTGTGTAACAAATATATTTATAAAAATTGATATTAAAATCAAATAAGTCTTTGGTTGATGTTGAGGGAGTTGGGTCTCACACCTTCAACGGAAGGTATTGTCCCACTCGGGGAGGTTGTTTGTCTTCATTAGGAAACATCTCGATTGATGTATATACGACCTGCAAGTTCACAAGAGAAGTCTCAATATTGTTAGAAATTAACTATGGAAAGTGCGCTTACAGGGGATTGAACCATCAACTAAGGCATTATATGCCTTATCGAGGTGCTCCCTAAGGGAGATAAAAAACTCCCGAGTGGGACAATACTTTCCATTGAAGATCCCAGACCTACCTCTCCTCAACAATTGAAATGATAAAGTTAATATGTTAACATTACAATGATTTGAGTTTGAATCCTATCAAATGCATTTTATAAAAGGAAGAGTTTTCAATAATTACTCAACTATCCAACTCTGTTAGCTCTTTAAATCTGAGAACTATAAAGGAAGATGATATTATATTTTATTAATGATGAAAAGTAACAATATTATTGCATGTAATTATTTTATTAAATTCAGGTTTATTATAATTTTTTTTTAGTTATATAGATACCAAGTGAGTATTCGTTTTATTTGAAAATGTTACACCAATAAATTGAAAAAAAAAAAACCAAGAGTATTAAAATTAGACTGAATGTTAAAATTTAAAAATTAAAGAGACTAATTTTAAATTTACAAAAAGTATAGGGAGTATAGCAGAGACAATAGGAGTGGGGCTTGAAGTGTATAGGCGGTTGGGCAAACACAAAGTTGAAGCTTCCCAATGGAAGAACGAGATCTGGCCCAACATCCATCCCAACACCATTTTCGAACATAAGGATCTCTTGCTGATAGTGGCTAGCGTGTTTTAGCAAAAAGCAATCATAAACTCGAAATTCGGTATCTCCTCTGACTTTATTCATTAGAAGAGAGTTCTAATTAGTTGGTATTCTCCTTGTTTGTTTGGTCATTTTCAGCATTTGATATCCGAGTGCAATCACATAACACATTCTACTTAAAATATTTAGGTTTATATCAATATTGATTAAACTATGACTATGAGTGGAGTCATGAAAAAAACAAATAGATATTTCAGTTTATATCAATATTGACTACTTCAAGACACATGCTTCAAACTATTTGCAATATTTGCCAACCAGAAGAAAGCAGGCAATATTTGTGAGTGGGAGCAGCAACATCATGGAAGAGAAGCACATTTTCCAAGAACATAAAGGCAAAATCAGATTGAAAAAGCTGTAGCTAGCATTAGCCTTGCCGTTTGGTAGAAAAAGAAATGGTTAAAGATAACAGACAACAGGACGCAGGTAGGTTTTCCTTTCAACCATCCAACTGACCACACAAGTCATGAACCAATAGTCTCTGCATAAATGAGAGTTTAACTATTTGTGCTGTGACTGACAAGTGTGGCACTGAAAAACATGGCCTTCATTTGCATTTATTTCACAAAAAAGGACCATCAGTCTCAAGATTCCTCTCTCTCTCTCGTGCTTTGTTTTGTATTGTATTGTTATTCATATATTAATGAAAGGCCACCATTTTCTGACTTGTTTAGTTAGGGCTACAAACATCTCTCCAAATATTCCAACCACAAAATCCAACGAAACTGAGTAGGAAAACCTAGAACAAATATATCCAACAAAACCCATTCCTACCTTCCATTTACCCAATTCAATGAACAAATTACATCACACCAAATGCACGATAAACACTCCACTAATCAATGGTGGTTTATGTTTATGTTTTAGTAACCTTTGCTCCAATATCGTTTTCAACTTCACCTTCTGTTATACCTGATGAAATGTAATTCACTACTGGACACTTGTCTCCGAGAGGTGTTCTGGCTTGGAACTGCTGCTTACAAGCTTGGCAAGTAATTTCAAGCATGGTGGATCTGATTTGCTTTATTGCATGCTCCTTTATATCGTGAGCCTTTTCTAATTCAGCTTGTGCTTGTAACCTAATTCTCTTTGCCTTGCCAAACTCTTGCTCAGCTATTTCCATCTGCCTTTTCGCTTCCCGTCTTGCCTCTTCTGCGTAAGCTTTCTCCGCCATTGCCAACCTTAGCTGTTCACCAGCTTGGGTTGAATATTTTTTAGCCTCAGTGGGACTGGGACTTGAAGTGGTTAGGAGTTGAAGTTCCAAATTGTGGTATTGTGCTTTTTGTGGGGAACTAGGGGTATCCATTGTCTTTGCCAACATCAAACTACTTGGCCAAGGAGATGTGCTGAAATTGGTATCACTGGACGGACTGTGGCTCGAAGCTGTTCGTGACAAGCAAGCCGGTTGAAGTGCTTGTGGTTCTTGCCTGACACGGCCCATATGGCAAGCATCTTGATGTTCAATGAAACTCTCAACTCTATCAAACACAAGCAGGAAATGTCTAAACTGAAGTTATGATTCTATGTAGCATAAACTGGCAAATAAAGAAAGAGAGATCAAACCAAAATCCATGCAAGTGTATTTAATATATTGTATTTATAAAGAAACAACACTGAAATCTATAAATTAATGTTTCCATTGATTGCGATAGAAATGGTGGAAAGAGCATTTACCGATTAAGGAAAAAAAACAAAAACGAAGGAACAAACAATATGTGTTAAGATAAACTAAAGGCTAATTAACTGTTTGATAGGATTTGAAACCAGCAACAGCAACACGACCAAGACAAACTGAAACTCATCTTCGGGAAATGTGTTAAACTGCTGCCAATAAACAGCTGTTGAACACTGGCTTAAGGTTTCATAATTCGTCAGTCAAAACAAAGTACAAACTTTTTTTTTTCTTTTGAAGTAAAAAATATATATTAAAGTGGTCAGCAAAGAGAGATTTCACTATATATGCAATCATAGTTTGGAACAGGTATAATCTTTTAGCTTGAAAATACAAAAAAAAAAAAGCATAAAAAGGAATAGGAAAAGGAAGGAACCTTGAAAAAACTCTGCCGCAATCACAGGAATGGCCTCTGGTGCCACAGGTTTTAAGATGGGCTTTATAATCAGATTGAACAGCATAACCCTTAGAACATTTCTGGCACACCCATTGCTTGTGGTTGCTGTGTTTTCTCCTAAAATGCTTCTTTATCCCAACCAAATCACCTAGAGCATGGCAGGGATCATGGTGCAAGCAGGTAGGCTCCGGGCAAACAAACACCCGCTTCCTCACCACCGGAGTTTCTCTCTTGAGTAGCTTCCATGGAACCTTATGTCGCCGCCTATGCATCTGTAGGTTTTGGTCTCTCTGAAACCCTTGGTTACAGATCTCACAAACGTAACGATCCGACTCCAGCAGTGTTTTGGGGGATAGAGAAACCACTTCTGCATCTGGATCTACATCAACCCCCAAGTACATATTCAAATTACAAGCCAAAAATTGAACAATTAGTATTGCCTATGCTATGGTAGCTGCATATACATATACGATATGATATTGACCCCATACCTGGCGTTCCAGCCGGTCTTCTTTTCCTCTTATTGTTAGTACTACCATTCTCTAAATATAATGGCTGTGAAGAGCAAGAGTTATCGGGCAACATAGATAAAATAGCTCCTGCACTGCACTGCACAACCTCTCTTTGGGCACGATTAACTATTTTAGTTAATATAGAGCCAAAGAGGGCAAAGCAAAATATTTTTCCTTGGCTAAATGCTTCCTTTCTGGTCTTGCCTATTTCTTCTCACTCTGTAAAGCTGATCAAAAGTTTGTATTTGAAAAGAAATTGAAAAAAGGGGACAAAGAAAAGCTAGTACAGCATGACATGAGATAGAGGAAGGTAGATCAAGTAAAAAAGAAAAGCCCTTTTTTTTTTGTTTCGTTTCTTTGGGTCTGATGATCAGCTTTCTTGTTTCAGCTTTTTTTCTTTTCTCTCTTAAATTCCAACCCTCTTCTTCATCAGGTATAGTGTGTAGCTCCATAAAACCTTGTTTATAAGCCCAATGAAAATGGTTGAAACCTTATGATCCCACAAAGAAACAAATATCTCATTATTCATCTCCCACGTAAGCAGATCACCTGACCTCACTTTTATTAATACTAATAGATAGCTGAATCAAATTATTTTTTTCCTTTTTGAAGTATAAAAGAAATCTATACCCTAATATGAAAGTTGTTCCTCATGGCATGTGAAATTTTGAATTCATTGATAAATAAACAAGTAAGCAACGTAATTTTATTGTTATCAAGGCTAATTCAGTCCTTTACCATCTAATGGGAAAAAGAATAAAACAAAGAAAAGAAAGGAAATATGGAATAAACAGAAAATTTGAGAAATATTTTAATGTATTTACGATATTAAAATTATATATATTGAATCTCATTATAAGTTCTAATTATATTTGTTCTTTTGAAAAATAAGAGGATAATACGTTTTAACGCACTCAAATTTATGTTCTCCTACAGTAGTAATAATGCCTATTGAGCTAAGACTCAATTGGCTACTAAAATTATATTTCTTTGCATTTTAAAATTTTGTTTTATGTATATATTTATGTAATCGGATTTTTTTAATGTGCTTATTAATGAAATGGTAAGAGATTTTTATTTGAATTTCAAATAATATTTTTCAGTTGTTTTATTTGAAATATAATATAAATGATTTTTAATTTACTTTTGTACTATATTTTATTGAAGAAATTGTAATGAATATGCATCCATTGAAATGACTAAATTATCCTTATTCGTAATTAAATTAAATCGGAACTAACCTTTTTTTTCCTCTAAAGTTAAGGATTTGGAGCTGTTAAGACGTCCTCGAGGGTATAGCAGTCATTGGAGTGTTAAGCTTGTATTTGGGTAATTGAAAAGTAAGTTTGATGCTTCAATTTTTAGGACCAATTGTAATTAGAGTGTCACACGTGAAAGTTATTTTAAAGCAATTATAGATGAATAAAATTAATGTTAGATTTTTGAATAGATTTGGTGTATGAGGGCTATTTTAATTTGGTAACAACACTCGAACCGTTATAAAATATGAGTTATATAATTGATGTTAAGAATGAATATCTTGTTATAAAATAAAAGAATAGAGATAGAGAGTAAAAATAAAGAAAATAGGATAATAAAAGAGTGAGCGTAGAAGTAAGTTACAATGCTTCTCCAAAATCTATATGTTTAGATATAAAAATATAAATGAAATAAAATACTATTTCTAATTACTATTAAAATTTAAAATTTATCAAAACATTCGTTCAATAAAATATTCATAACATAACTTTATTTTTTTCCAATAAACATATAAAGAGGAATTGAGTAAACTTAAATCTTGAATTGGAAGATATTTAGTTAGGAAATTGTTATTTGTTTGTTAGAATCAAAGTACAGCCTGTAAGTATATGATAGGTCATTTCCAACATAAATGAATGATGTCAATTTCTTGCTTTCTTCTTATCCAACTTAAACCTTTCATCTAATTACAAATATATTTATTTATTTTTATCATTTTCGAATTTCGAATTTAAACAAATAAATTTATATTATTGTATAAATTTCAAAACTCTACATATCATCAAATATGTAATAAATTTTGATTTATTATAAATCATTAATATGATTGATAATATAATAATATTATGTTATATACACAAATAATTATATTTAGAATTGAATTAAAATAAAAAAACTTATGTATATGTAATTAGTAAATTTATCCTTTAAAATAAGAATTAATGTTGGTATTGCCCTGAAAATGTGGGACCCATTCCCAAACCACATTTAGCTATTTACTTATATATTAGATTCTTTAGTTTTGGATGAAAGCAAAACACAGATGATTGCAAAGGACATTCCCCTGCGGTAAGGCATGTGTTAAGAATCCAACTCCCATCCTCCCTTTCATTTTTATTCTTATTATAACAACATTGCTAATTAGACTTCCTGCTTCTATATTCTTTTATGTCTCCTCCGATGCATTTCTATAATTATTCCTAATCTCGACATTATATAGATTTTGACAAATTCTTATATTTTTATTTCAACTTGTTAGATTCAATAATAAAATATCTACTTAAGCAGCTTTGCTTTTTCCATTCATTTCATCAACCACAACATCCGACAGGATGAACAAATTAATGAATATATATTATTATAAGAAATAAAAATGGTCCTAATTAAGGAAAAAAGTGAAATTTTACATTAAATAAAAAGTTACGGTCTTGGACTAGCTACCCTTATATTTATTTATATACTACTGTAGAAAGCTGCCTTAAGCTAACTACATAAGTACTAAAAATATAGTATAAGAAGATGTTGGATTTGTATACAAAATTAGGTACGTTCTAAATATTAAGAATGATATATAGGAATAGCTTTGGTATAATTTAAGGTTGTTTCTCCCACGACACATACATTTTTATCTATTTGTATTTTTTTTATATAATGCCTACAATTCTTCATAATCTTTTCCCAACTTCTAAATAATTAAGAAGATAAATACACTTCAACGTACTTAAATTCACGACTTCCTACGCTGACAGTATTGTTAATGTCAACCAAACCAAACCAAACCAAATATTACTTTTAATTGCTTTTCTAATATCCCTTACAAAATGACCCATTATATATATATATATATATATCACTCTTTCATCCCATTCACAAATCAATTAATATATCTTTAATTTCAAGTTTGTTAGTCAGGACATAATTGGATTTACCCATCATCACAAAATTGTCAATATTCATTTCCATGCAAGAAATTTCTTCCAACTAAGCAATTTGTTAAAATGATAATCATAAAAACAAAGCAAAATTGGATGCTTTTGGTATTCTCCATGTCCCTAAAATTAAGATGAATTGTATGAATTTAAATCATTTTCATATGTGGTGCATTGAATATAATAAATAATAGATGACATGACTTTCAGCTCTTAATGGAGATAAAGCCAAATTAAGGCCATAAGGACAAACATAAAATTCCAGCCAAAAGTTTGTCACTTCCCAGCAAATTGCACTTAATAAGATTCTTGTTTGGATTATCTGTTTCTTCTTCTTGTGCTTGGAATTTGTTTTCCCGAAATGTAATGAAATGGTAATAAAGACTTGAAGACGAGAAAAAAGAAAAAAGAAAAAAATGTCATGGCAATAGCAATAGCAATGGGTAACTTTACTTAAAGTACAATTATAGATGATCAGACAAGGAGCGTGGATATGTTCTTTTTTTCTTCTGTTGGCTCACTTTATCATTTTTGGTTGTAATGTATACTCTTTTGTGGGAATCCCCCAACTTTTTAGTCTTCATGTGCCTGCCTATCCTCATTCCTCTTCTTCATACATGCTACTGGATGCATATATTTATTCCATATATATCTCCATCCTATCTATTAATGTATTTTTTTAGTAAACTAACTAATTGAGTGATTATTTTGTAATTTTTTATAACCAGGTGACTATTAGTATAGATTATCCTATTTTTTATAAATATATATTTAATATTTGAACATTATATCAAAAATAATTAAATTCTTTTTTATTTAATTAAAATTTGATACGTGATTAAAATATAAAATATAAAATAAGAGGATCTCATCGGATATCTTCAAAGTGGGTCTGCATGAAGTTGTATTGCTAACGTTGAGCCATAGGGATGCACGTTCCTTCAATCGTTTTTCTATGAATATGATTTTCATATTTCATAAACCGTTTTCTCTTTACCAAATATTCATTTTAATTCCAATAAAAAATTATTACAAGTAAATGAGGGCAAATGTCTTGTATACAAAAGCTAATAAAGTTAAAAGATTTTGGTTCCAAATTATACATAACTTTGAAAGGCAAGATGACTTTTAGTTTATGAGGAAGAAAATGAGCTTCCAAACTATCTCGTTTAAATTAAAAAAAAAAAAAAAACTTCAACACGTTATCACGGCCCTCTCAATTAATCGACACTTTGAACCATAAAAAAAACCTTAGACCCATGCAAATGATAACAACGAATATATTTGTGAGGGATTGAATGTAGGGGGAGAGAAAAAAGAAGTTTTAAGTGGTAACATGTCATACAATTGACAGGCAACATATTATTATTAATTATCCTAAAATGTAAGAGAGAAATTAAAAGTTAAAGAATCATAAGAAAATTGGGCAAAATGAAGTGATGGCATAAGAAACAAAGCATGTGAAAGTGGGGAGACTTATCTTTTAAATCCAAAAAGAGAAGTTTGGGTGGACAAGTCCAAAAGTCAAAGAATCAAAATCCAAAACAATTAATGTGTTTTATAAAATTAGAGGCCCCAATGCGCAATCAATAACATTGTAGCCTTCATTTCACGTAAGCCAACAAATACAAGATGTTATTACAAACCTATCTTATAACCAAACTGGCCATCCCTGTCTCTCATTTTTATTTTACCAAACCGATTGAATTTTAAATTAAGATGGGTGGCTATGCTAAATTTTCGGATTTCAGACAATATACATATACGTTGGATTATGATATCGATAATGTCTTTGGATTTGGAATCCATATAAGCAATAGGATAATGTTTTTATTGTGGACGCTTGCATTTGGTTTGTAATAGATTCTTCGCAATTATACTTGTCTGTCTCCGCTTTGGTGTACATTAATACTCCAAAATGTATATATCTAAATAACACTACTTGTAGTCGACAGATGCAAATTTTATATTTTATCTCTAATCTTTTGTTAAAATTTTATCTGTTTTGTTAATATATATGGTTATTCTGTCAATAATGTTTGCTTTTAATTGTAGAAATAGATGATATTTTAATAAAAATATCAATTTGCTTCTTCTTCTTTTAAAGTATATCTTGGAGCGAGCTCAGTAATTAATCTTTCGCATTTTGTAGGCACAATAATATATAAAGACTAATTTAGTTATTCTTTAAATAAAAAATAAATAATTTAATTTAATTTATAATACAATGGTCTCTGTAAAAAGTTACGTTAACAATTAAAAATGGGCTTTAGATTGTGAGAAATCTTATGCCATCCCTTTTAAGGGAAATTATTTTTGAATGATCAAACGCCCATCTTGCCTTGCCTTGCCTTGCCTTGCTCTAATTATCATAGCAAATTATTTTCGTCTTTTTTTTTCTTTTTTTCTTTTGAAGGAAACATATATTGAGATGTGTTTTTCAACAAATCCAAATCCAATAAAATGTTATGTTAAACATACATAATAAAATCAATTTCTTCATCTAACAGTCTTAAATTTTGAGCACCAACGAAAATAGATGTTTGTTTCACTTAAAATAATTTTTGGAAAATAATTTATTTTTTAGAAAAGTTAATATTTTTTATATTTGGATAAATCTGCGTAAAATATTTTCATTATTTGGTATATTTTCTAAAAGTTATTTTCAATGAAACAAATATAAATTTGAGATTTATGATAAGTAGTGAATTGATTACAAAATGTTGTTAAGGTGAAATTATAGTAAATAAAGAATATTCATGATGTTAATGACTAAATTGTAAATTTTATGAAATTTATAATGGAAACAAGAGAAGTGATATGTATGAAAATTTGTTATTATAATGAATTATTTTATTAAAGTGCTTATATGGTGAAAAAATTACATAGCAATAGGGACTAAATTGAAAAATGTACAGAATTTTAAGTGTGAAGCAATTTAATATGTGAATAAGAAAATTATGATAAAAATTTAATGAATGTATTATGAGATGATAAAATATGTATAAAGTATTGTAAAAGTAAAATTGTGGAAAAATATGGAATTTTTATGACGACAAGGACTAAATTGTTAAACTTGAGAAAATATGTGGATGAATATAATAGAAGTGAAATACATAGAAATTGATATGTGAAATAAGATGTTGAGATAAATTATGTGATTAAATTATAACAAGAAAGAATATTGATTTAATGTGATTAATTAGTGAATAATGGATTTTATGACAAAAAGAACTAAATTGAAAAGTTATGAAAGTTTATAAGAAGACATTTGATAAGTGAAGAATGTATTAGAGAATGTAACATCCCGGTGCTTTGACCCAATATTCAGATTGAGTAAGAGGGTGTTACAATAAATAGTGCCTTAACGAGTTAAAAATGTGTTCTGAGAACAAAATTGGTAAGACATTTTAAAGGAATAAGGAGTAAATTTACATTGACTATCTTATTTTACATAAAATAATGAAAAGGTTGAAAATATTTTCCGTGAAGCCTAAAAGTTTAATAATTTGTTTTTCTCAATAGAAGAAAACATAATATATTTTTAGATTTTGTTTTTACCTCTTGAATTAAAAGAAATTGTAAAATATTTTGTTAGACTACAATAATATATTAAAAAAAAGATGTTTAAGTGAGATATTGTTTTGCAGCTTTTTAAGAGTAGTTTAAAAATGAAAGTTTAAATAAAATCGATACCAAAGAATACTCCCATTTCTATCTAACAATGATGCAAATGAGACTTCATCTTCTCAAAAAGGGAAAATTGTAGCTGCAGAGCGGACATGAATCCTCAAGTTTTAACATAAAATCCTGTCATTAGAGATCATAGTATCATTTTACAACGAAAAACGAAACTCTGCTGATGCCTAACATCCTTTACCACCAAGAGAACTTATTCCTTTCCACGGTACTTGAACCTCTCTTCCCAACCTACCTTCTTCTTCTGTTATACCCTACAATTTAACCACTCGATTATGCCGTCCGTTACAGCTTCTCGTTCCAGTTCAAACAGGAGATCATGTAACAGCCCTTGGAATAATCTGATCGTTTTGTCGGTTGAGGCAGCTTCTTTATACAGTTTTTCAGAAGCTTGAGGATCTGTTACGGTATCATCGGTACCATGAAGAACGAAGAAAGGAACCGTGAATTTCCTCAGGTTTTGCTGCAAGTAGGATGTAATTCTAAGAAGCTCACAACCAGTTCTTACACGGAGGGGTCCCGTGTACACCAATGGATCGGAATATTTCTCCACCAGTGCCTGCGGGTCCCTAGAAACTGGCCTGCCCTTTTTATTCGCAACCGTGATTTGGTATCTTGGCACTAGAAATGAGATGACCGGTGCAAGTGCCTGCCACAGGCATACGAAGAATGTGAATGCTAGTGCCTGATGATCACTCTTATACCATGTTCTTCATAATTTCAAAGGAAATTCTTACCATAACAATTGGATGAGTCGGCTGGATGGCTACCGCTGGTGAAGTCATTATAATGCCTGCTACTTGTGCTTCAACCTTGGGATCAAGCACGGCCTAAAATGAATGCAAAAACAAGTGAAAGTTCAGCTCAAACACGATCAATATCAATATATGATTCTATTTGTAAGAACCTTACTTTAAGGACAATAGCGCCACCCGTTGAATGACCAAAGCAAAAGCATGGAAGGCCGGGATTCTCGGCTAAAACCTTATCAAGGAATATTTTCTGTAACAAGTTGGGAAGATGGATTAATTTCAACCGATATTTACTTCCAAATGCATTTCTGTAGCTGAACCTTAAAACATACCAAATCAACAACAGCATCATCAAGAGAATGAACATATGCATGTATCCCATCAGTTCCACCATGTCCTACAGAATTCAAGGAGCAAATAAACTTAAAAATGATAACAGCAGTAAAGGTGATCACGCATTATAAACTGGGAACATCTCATAATATTAGGGACGGAGTGGGCTGAAAAAAACTTTAAGGACCAAAGTGGGAAAAGCGGTATACTTGAGGGGCTAAAGTGTGCATTAAGCAGACGTGCTTTCTGGTCAAGTAGAATGTGATTTTATAGTAGTCTGTTCATGAAAACTTACCAACCCAATCCATTCCATAGACCTTGAATCCATTTGCATTAAGCCGCTCTGCAAAGGAAGTGTATCTGCCACTGTTGTTGAAAAAGTAAACGTTTACTATAACCCATATAAAAGGCTACGGGGTGGATTGAATATAATCAATAAAATGGCCTTAGATACAAATAACAAACCTGTGTTCATTGAGGCCATGCAACAGAACAACTAGTCCCCTGGAAAGACATACAAATAACATCACTATTCAACGATGGAAAGAAACAGTGAATAACAGAGGATATTCTTATTTCAGGTTGATAAAAATTTGATGCTTGTTACATTCTAGTAAAATTTCTTCTCATTTTAATTTGGTTATTTCCGTTTACATTGGCGTCATTTGTAGAATATCAGGCGTTTAACAAGAACATTATTTGGTTGGATCAGTTTTTCCAGTAGGAAGATGTGCCAAATGATGAGTTCCTCGGTATGAGTTAAGGCACTGCCATTACCATAACATTTGAGAGACTATGGCAGAAGAGCATTGGAATTATTCTCCCAACAATTCACAGCATGCAGCCAGGTAGGGGACCAAAAACACAAGATTGCCTTTTACTTGGGTTGGGTACTACAAACCTTGGGGCCGGATAAGGCCATTTCTTTTTATCAATACCACTATACATAGTTCGAATATGCCATCTAAATATTCAGTTTCATTGGAAACTCAGCCGTGCCACTTTTTTCATAATTTACCTCTTTAATTCAAATTCGTGATTTAATTTAAAAAAATCATGCAATTTTGTTTGGACATATAAGCTGATATCCGACATATTTAGGAATCTAATGCCAGCTCTTGCAAAATATTTGCTTATCTAGATTGCAATAATTAACATTTTCTAGGGGGGGGAGGGAATAGAAGGAAACATAGAAATTAACGTAGGCTAATAAGGAAAGAAAACCCATTTTCCCGAGCTAAGAAATTGAATTATCTGCTAACAATCTCTAGGAGCCCACAACTCTACTTTGATTAAGGAGAATTCATCATTGGCATATTCAAAATGTCCTTAGAGACGAAAACAAATTCACAGATGGTTTAACTAAGTTCGTGATGGAAGACCTGGTTTAGGGCTAGTTTAATTTTTTGTTTTTGGTTTTGTCCTTATTGTTTAAAAAAAAACGAAGTACTGCTAATTATGATTAATAAGTCACATTTATTTACTAATGAAAATAAAATGATGATGACAATAGAAAAATCTTGAACAAATTGAATCCAAGACTGACCTGACTTGGACGGAAATCGGAGTCCAAGACTGAGTGAATAACGTGTCACCTCTAGCAGTAGAAAACAGACAAAACTCCCTCACCGTGTCATCATCATCATCCTGGAACACCCTCCGAATCGCTTGGGACCGCCTCACCGCGGCGGCCACCTCATGGTCTACAGCCATGGTGGCGTTTCTCCAAGGCAACAACGCCCAGGGCACCCTAATTACGGTGGAAGCCGACCCTTTTCTCCCGCTCTCCTGCTTCTCATCCTTTCCGACGTTATCCCCAGAATTAGCTTTCCCCCGGAATGGCACTAGGAGAAACAAGACGACGGCGTTTAGTAGCAGCAAGAGGCTCCTCAAAGCACGTAAAGAGAAGAGGGCGTTGATGCGGCCACTAGCACCAGACGTCAAGGGCTCCACCGCCATCCTTTGAGCTGTGAATGAGAGCAGCAGCGGGTTGATTCGAGCTTAAGGGAATGCAACGGTTTGTTTGGTTCTTATGGAATTGCCAATGGTTAAGAAATGGAAAATTTTAAATTTAGGGTGTGTGAGAAATATAATCGCTGTAGTTGATGAACAGCTCATTAACCAAATCAAAATACGTAAACAGGAATGAAAGCAAGAAAATCGTTAACACACTCTGTGTTTAGAATTTTTACTATTATTCGTTGCCTCTCTTATATACGGCTGGCTGTCTGTGTGTTGGATTTGGAACATTATTAAGCACGCCCTCTTCCATCCTTTTTTTTATTACACCAACATAAAATAAAAATTCAATTCTACTTCTTTTTGTTGTTTTGACAACAAAAACCCCCGTTTCAATTTGGGGTTATCTACTACAAATTAATTTTTAAAAAAATATATACATTTTCGACTTTTTCTTAAAAAAAGACGCGCTCATTTCGACATGATTTTTCTTTTAATTTGCATATATTGAATATGAAATTAAATTGAGGGGAAAAGAATCTGAAAAAGAAAAACTTGGTTCACCTGTTGACGTGGATGGGGACATGGTAGAAGAAACAAAAAAGAGCTTAGACCAAGGTTCGGAGAGCATGTGTCGAAAGAAAATGGAGGCACGTGGCAGTTTTGCGGCGAACAGACAGAAGAGTAAGAGCGTGGGGGTAGTGACAAGTGGGCGCTAAGAGATCTTTGGTATAAGCAGGTGGTGACACGTGTTAACGGTGGCATCAAGAAATGTTATTTTGTCTTGGCGTAGTTAAAAAAGTAGAAAGAGGCTAGGATCCCATTCCCCAAGGGAATTAATCTTTGAGTAACCATATTAATTTTTTTTCACCACAATAATCAGCGGACAAAAACAAAAGGTTTCAACCTTATTAAGCCCAATTGTCGCAACCCAAAACTCAAAGTCACCTCATTATAATTATGTTGGCACTCCACATCAATTTAAAGACTATGAGAAGCATCGATAGTGAATTGCTTCTAAACACAAAAAAACATTTTTAGAGATAAGTTTAAATTTTATGATATTGCCAAAAACACTTTTAGTCCATTTTTGAGTCTGAAAGTATTTTTTTTCTTTTAAAAGAGTGTTTATTTAGCAATATTTTTATCTAAAAATATTTTTTTAAAATATTACTATTGAATATGATTTCATTAGGCTCTTGTTTTATAGTATGTATTACGTGTTGAAGTTGAAGCATCTAATTGTGCTGTTAGTCATTGATCACTCCTCAAAATGAAAAATTAAAATGAATTCGCATCCTATAAAATATTAAAATTTTGATCAAAATACGGCTAATAAAATTCCAAAATAATGGGAAAACTCATCCCATGTGCTGAGACATAGGTTGTTTTATCCAGCGCTAAATAAACAAGTTGAAAGTGGTGGTTTAATAATAGGATAGGAGGTGGCGAGTGTAGAAGCGAATATTCTAAGGGCAGGAAGAGTTTATCCTCTATGTTCCACTGGAAGATTCGAATATCCCATGCACTGCACTGCTCTCTTTCCTTTTTTTACAAACCCAAGACCAATTAGAAAAACGTAGGCGGCCGCACACCTCTCCTCCATCTCTATATTTATTTCACCCACAACCTTCCATATACCAACACCAAAGCAAAAATGGGTTGCGATAGGTGGGTTATGTTGGTCATCCCCATCATTTATGCCTTAAGTAATGTATCGGGTGAGCTTAAGAGATTTGAGCAACCCAGCAAAGGCGATGGTTCCCTTAGCTTTTTGGTCATTGGAGATTGGGGTAGGCGAGGCGCTTTTAACCAATCTCAAGTTGCTTCTCAGGTTCATTTTTCACATACTCTTAACTTCATATTCAACCACATTGCCACACAATCATATATTTAACCTTTCACAATACTTGTTTCTTTAGTTTTTCTCAAATATCCAACTTTTATCATACGGATCCATGAATTTGCAATCTTGCAACATTCAGGCTTTACTTGGCTTCAAAATAGGAAATTGTAATATGCAAAAATATAAAAATAAAACATTTTCTTAGCTTGGAATTATTATCATACTTAACCTTTTACACGTTAAATTTATTGCTTTAGTCTCTTAAAATTTATAATATGTTAAATTAATATTCTAAAAGATAATAAAATTTTTGATGTGTCCAAAAAAATTTATAACTTAATCTCAAAGCTCGCCACTCCTCTTTATAGATGGGAAAGATGGGAGAGAAGTTGGATATTGATTTCGTAGTTTCAACGGGAGATAATTTTTATGACAATGGATTGCGCAGCGTACACGATCTGGCATTTGAAGAGTCTTTCACCAATATTTACACAGCAAACAGCCTCCAAAAACAGTGGTACAGCGGTAAGTAATTTCTCATTAACTCCTAATTTTCATTTTTTTTGGTTGGGTTTCTAACATTATTTTTATTTGGGAAATGCAGTGTTGGGGAACCATGATTACAGGGGTGATGCTGAGGCACAATTGAGCCCTCTTCTTACCAAAATTGACACCAGATGGCTTTGTCTTAGATCCTTCATTGTCAATGCTGGTAATTCAGCAACCTCCTTTTTTTTTCTTTTTCTTTTTATTTAACTCCAAATAATCAAAATCAATAAATAATAATGGGCAGAATTAGCTGAGATCATCTTTGTGGACACTACACCTTTCGTGAAGAGCTATTTTCAAGACCCAGAAGATCACATTTACGACTGGCGCGGTATAAATCCTCGCAAACACTACATTGCAAATCTGTTGAAGGTAGACATTAATTAAGAGCTTATTATTGGTAAAAGTATGTATTACATTTTACCCCTTTATTTAAAAATGAATAAATTAATCATTATATATTAAATCAAGAGTAAACCGATCCTTTTGTTAAAAATTTCATCTATTTTTACGGTTAAAACCTGGTTCTTGGACACATGGCACAACATGCATCACTATATGGTTATTTCGTTAGTTACATTAATTTTTAAAAGTACAAATGAATGAAATTTTTAATAAAAAAAGATTAATTTACTCTTTAATCTAATATATAGAGAATAAAGGATAAAATGATGTTTGACTAAGAGCACTTTTTACTCTTATTATTTGGTGTGTTTGAATTTGAAGCAATGAAAAGCATTAATTAATAGCTTGACTATACGTATTGGTGTAGGATGTGGAGTGTGCATTAAGAGAATCAAATGCAAAATGGAAGATTGTTGTTGGTCACCATGCGATTAAAAGCGTTGGGCATCATGGTGACACTAGGGAACTTGCTACACACCTCCTTCCTATTCTCAAGGTCAATTTCTTTATAGCTTCATATGTACAATGTCGATTTTGTAGGCTAAATTCTAGTTGGTCCATCTAACATAAACTTGGTATTTTCCACCGTAAAAGTACAGGCTAATAATGTTGATTTTTACATGAATGGTCATGATCACTGCCTAGAACATATCAGTGACACAGAGAAGTAAGAAACAATGGCTAATTTCAACTATCAAATCTAGCATTTATTATATGAAGATGATTACGATGATTAAAAGCTTTACATGGTGCATGCAGCCCTATACAGTTCTTAACCAGTGGGGCAGGGTCTAAGGCATGGAGGGGAGATGTGAAACAACTAAACAGAGAAGGACTAAAGTTCTTCTATGATGGTCAAGGTTTTATGTCAGTGCAGTTGACCCAATCTAATGCAGAGATTGCGTTTTATGATGTTGATGGCAAGATTTTGCATAGATGGAATGCATTCAAACAATTTGGTGATCATTCATCAATATAGCATGTAGGCTTTAGTTTTAACTACAAAGTGTATATAATGTTCTTCTTCAACATACGGCTTGGAATTGGGAGCTGTATGTTAAACTTAATTTGAAGAATTGGTTCCTTACCACCATTGCAATGCAAGCTAATTTTTGTAATCAGAAACCGTTATGTTGAAAACCCATTATTCATTTTTGAATTTAGTTTTCCTTTTTTTTCCCTTATAAATTTTGTAATTCTAACGTCTCCATAATAAGATCTTCGATTCCAGCTACAACAAGATGACATTAAATTGTCCCCAGCTGATATGAACTTTGATCTAATCAATGTTTGTACATAGTAGTTAATTCCGTATAACACCCGTCTATATGTTCTGTTCCCATAATAAACTCAAACTCCAAACCATACTTGCCATTTCACCTAGTACGATCGAAATAACCAATGAATTTGAATATGCCTAAAAATTATGTATTATTTTAATTAAATTCGAGCTTATTCGATTACATCCTATTTAAATAACTATTTTATAAAAAATTATTTAATTAAACTCAATTATAATATATATATAAATATTAATAAAAATATTGATATTTTTTTAATTAGTAAAACAAATTACTAATTGAATTATTTTGATCAGTGAAAGCAGATAAACTGTTATCATACAAGTTAGAATTACATCAAAGGCCTACAAAAGTGCAGGATAAAGTACTTGGATTATCCTATATTATAGACACTGTATCAAATCAGTCTATCTATTATTAAATGGATCAATTTAATCTCTATACTATTAAAAAGAATTAAATAAATCTAAACTGTAACAATGTTAACATTTACTGCATTAAAATTATATTTTTTTCAATTGCAGTTAAATTCAAAACAACAAAAATCATTTATAAACCATAAAAATTTAAAATTATTAACTCTATTAAACAGTAAATGAAAATGTTAAACTCTATTCCAATTCAACCTTATTTAATTTTTTTTAATAATTCAGGAACTAAATTGGTCTATTTAATAATAAAGGGCCCAATTTAATACAGTCCCTATAATAGAGGGAGCTCCCAACCACTTTCACCCAAAAGTGCAGGATTAATAGTGTCTATTTAAACTTCGCAACCTTAAAAAATTGTTATTAGACTGTTACTTAAAAAGAAAAAAAAAACCCTCATCCAACTGTTAATGTTTAGGTGTTGTATACAATGATATAAACATTATATAAAAGTAGGTAATATCGAATTAATCTCACTTGGCTCGTGACGTCAAATCATTTTATTATTCTATTGTACTATATATAAACTTTATATAAAAGTAGGTAATATCGAATTAATTCACATGCCAAAAGACATGGTAAATGAAATTCATGAGCAGTTTCCAGGAAATAATTATAAAGATCAGCCTCAATATGACCACGACTAACAACAAAATATGTTTCTTGTACTAAAGTGATAAAAAAAAAAAACCTCCATTGAAGCCTAGAGATGCAGGAGAGTTTAAGCTATAAAGGAAACATGACATCATACAAATACCGCAAATATGCTTTTTATAAAATAACAGTCTCAAGTCTAGAGGGGGTACTACATACATGAGTTTCCTTTAGCAGCAGCTCATCCCAATATGTTCGAGTTAACAACACTACTCGTCCTTGTATCTCTTCTCTATTTCCTCCAAGCTCTGAATTTCCTTGTTATACTTGCAAATGCGTTGGATGCACCTGCACAAATATCCTTACCAAATTCAAACTAAAAACATCTTTGTTAAAGTCAAGGCTGTGTCAAAATGCTAGCACATACCAATAAAGCAGGCATGCGGTTACGCACAGAATCACGTTTCTTTGAGATTTGTAGAACTGCAAAGCACCCCACACTGAAACTATTAACTCTCAACATAAAAATTCAAGAGATATTTCAGAAAACAACAGGAGGATTGTGTTTGATCTTCATATGTTAATCAATCAGGTCTAACCAGCTTTATAAGACGTAACTGAGTGCTTAATTAATTGATTGGTCATAAAAAAAAAACTCTTAAGTAAGCCAATTATTAGATGTGGTAAAGCCTCGAAACAGGAATGATTGGGAAAAGGCAGGGCAACCCCTAAGCTTTATCCTAGCTCAAAATGCTTTCCGAAATGTGGAACACACTATTATTATCCCTATCTTTAACTTATTGATGCAACACTATGCCCCAACCCTGGGAATTTAAAGCAGAGACGCAAAAACCAGCCAAAAATTGGATCAAGAAAGGTAACAGAGTGATGATATAAAAACTAAATATGACTTAGGTCCCATGAACATCCACAGCAGAATCTTCGAGTTGAGAAACACTATTATTCAACTCTTATTAATACAGGTACCAACATGAGATCTAAGAAAATGACAAAGAAGTTTCCATTGGTTAATCCATTGCCTCTCCAATGCAGGTATTTGACATGGTAAAAGTCTATCCTTTTCTTTTGCTTGATATTTTTGAGCTAGTCAAGTTGGCTAAAAGAAACTCCAAAGCAGGGAGTAGATATCTGGATATCTTTTACTTTATATAAATATATTTTCTGATTGATTTTCCCATTGATCAGAATACAAGACCTCTTTATTTATATTTTCCTCGATCAATTACATTTCTAACTAGTATTAACTCTAAATTGTTATTTTTCTGTCAAAAAGAATACAGTACTTTTACTCAAATAAGTTTGAACAAATACATAAGCCCCGTATGAAGTGGAAGCAATTTGCTCATTTTAATTAATCTTTGGTCAAAGTGCAAATCGCTGTGTGCTATTCTTAAGGAGCTTCTTCTATTTTCAGCATTTATTGTTGTCTAAGGCTACTGGGGTAACCAGAATGCAGTTATTGTTTGGGTTAATTCCATTTTTCAAAGACCAAAAGGATTAAGGTAAATGAAGAATCAACCCAAGTGCGAATGTTTCATTTCAATTCTTAATAACCAAATTAAAAAATTTTTTAAAAAATATTCAAAACATCTTCTGGCAACATCAAATAAATTAAACCAATATGCAGGAACAGCTATGGAATCACAACATAATTTTCTACATAGTACCAAAAAAAAAAAAAAGAACTCAAGGCTTTTCATCCCACGAAAGTGCTAACAACTTTTCCTCCGTGATACTAAACAAAATCCTTAATAGCTTTCCGTAATTCTAGAATCAAAGTTGAGGCAATTATCAATTATAATAAAAGAACAAAACAATTAGCCAACAACCAATATTGGCGATGATAAGAAAGATTTCAGCAAGAAACATGTAGAAGTTCAAACAATTTCAAATCCTTGAACATGCAAACCAAAATAAATAACGATAATCTAAAAGATGAAGCTAAAACATTAACAATTATATCTAAAATAGGTAAACAAATGAATCAATGTCCAAAAGCGCAGTAATATTTCAAAATCAGATACCGAAATTTGAAATTGTCTAACACTTACAGATTTCTCGTAACGATCTCTCTCAGCAGCGGTGCAGATCTCAGAGGTACACATCAAGCGGTGCTCGTTCTTCCAGTAAATATCTGCAAGCAAAATGAAAAGGTTAAAATCATTGCACTAATACTGCAAAGACAAAGGAAATCAAAAGAGAGGGAAAAGGCGAGAAAACCTAAGAGCTGGAATCCGGCAAAGGGAACAATGAAGAGGGCAGGTTGCAGAATGAGAGAGATGAGAGAGACCAAACGGTTCTTCAAGAGCTTGGGAGAGGGAAGCGTCAAGAGGAGAGCCAGTGCTGCCTCAGCTGCGACCATGTACGTTAGAATCATCCACTGCAACGCCATTGTCAATCTTTCTTCGAGGTCTTTTTTTCTTTTTTTCTGTTGAGGATTTTTTTTTAACGGTGAGTTGCTAATTTGGGGCTGATATATTTTACTTTTCTCGTTTCCGCGCGTGGGTTGAATGGATGGGCTTTGATATTTCTAGATCGTTCTCTTTCACCCCGTTGTAGGCTGCTGCATTTTGAATTTTTACAATTGAATCAATATTATAACGTTTTCTTCTGTTTTTGTTTTTTCAAAGTGTATAAAAATTACTATTATTTCATATTTTAAAAAAACAAATAACGTCAAATTGTTTAATTTTCTTTAAAAATAATAAATGAAAAATGCATGACAACATATTGTGAAACTTTTTTATTCCACCATAAAATAATTATCTTTAAAGTATATTTTTCAACAAAAAACATAACATATTTATTATATGGAAGGATCTACTTTTGTAACTATTTATATAATTAATGTTTTAACGATTCAACCATTCAATTTATCAATATAATTATATTTGTCATACATGTAAAATTTTGAATCGATTCGATATCCCTATCATATCAATCTAAAATATGTATATTCCTCGATTAAAACTTTTATATAAAACAAATAGTTAGAAATTTTAAATTTGACATGCATGAAAAACTCATAAAATATAATAATTAAATTGTTAAAATATTAATCATACAAGTGTGTCCTCCTTATTGTATATTTATTCGAATCTTTATTCTATTTCCAAATAATAATACACATGAATTGATTATTGTTTCGGTAAAATGTTTAAAATAAAAATATTTTAATTTCAAATGATGCGTTCTTGCAATTGGGCACCCAATTTGTTGTTATTTATTTATTTGATATTGAAACAAGCATGCACAATGTCTAAAATAGTAAATTAAAATATAAATAAAGAGGTTAAAGCTAAACACGGATCAATTTAATTTTAAGTTTTGATCAACATGTACATTTGCAAATTAAATTTTAAATGATATATTTAAAAGAGTTAATTTGTGTATCCATTCTATCCCTTCAACAAAAAGGTATTTTCTCAACTCCTAAATTAATTTAACCAATCTTAAGGTGTGCTTAAAAAAAGTACTTCTGACTCCAAAAGTACTTTTGAAAGAAAAGCTGTGCAGAACAAATTATTTTTTGTTAAAATTTTTCATCCCTCCAATAATAACATAGTACTTTCCTTGGTGCTTAATTACAAATGTGTTAAAATCATTAATTAAAAATAAAAAAATTTAAAATACTAATTACAAATATTTAATGGTTATATTTAAATATTTAAAATATAGTTTATATATTCTAATTAAATTTTATAAATAATTAATATTTATTGCTTAAAAATATTTAAAATTTATATTTTATATATTAAAATATTAATAACAAGTTATAATAATTTTATTATATTCTTATTAAAATATAATAATATTAACTAATTTAAATGTTATTTAAATGCATATTTGTTACTTAATAATAACATGTCTAAAATGGACATTTTATTTCTCAAAAGCACTTCTCCACAAAGACTTTTCAAAAGTATTGTCAACCTAACCCTTAAACTATTATCATCAATTTATAAATTAAAAGGCAAAATGAGTAATTATTACTTAATAAGATTTACTCCATAATCAACTTTTATTTTTAATAATATAAATTATTAATTCCCCGCGTAAGTGGGCATTAACTCTAGTATATATATAAATATCATGTGTTTTAGTAGCCTTTCTAATCAAGTTAAGTTGAGTCTCAATATTGAAAAGCTTGAGTTTTATCAAATATCTATTTTTAAGTTTGAGTTTAACTCAAGACATAATTAAATTATTCGAATTCGATTAAGTTCATAAGCATTCGGGCTCAAGTTCGTTTTGATACTTAAGCATTGGTGTAATAACATATATTGAGGTTTAATAATATAAAGATTTTAAATATATATTAAAATGAAAAACTTGATAAGGCTCATAAGCATTTCGAGTCAAATATTATTAAACTAATGTTCAATTTAACCAATAATTTCAGCTTAGCTCGATAATTACTAATTAAGGAGCATCAACCTCTCATTTACATCCCCATCCTTAAAATATAATGAATAAAAGAAACAGCATTTTTTATAGTAAGTTGAGAATGTTAGTATGAATGAAAATAATTGGGTAAATTACATTGCAGGCCACCTTAAAATAGCGTCGTTTTCATTTTGGTCATTTTAATTTTTTTGTTAATTTAGTCATTCTAATTAATATAATTTTTCGAATTGACCACTGCTATTAAAAATCATGTTAATCCACTAATGAATTACTGATGTGGCATATTAACCAATTGAATGATGACATGTGACACTTTATTTATTTTTACTTTTGACTAAAGCTCATTCAATTGACATATGTGTCACATCAACAATCCAGTAGTGGATTAAAAAACTTTTAATAACAATGACCAATTTGAACAATTATCTTAATTAGAGTGATTAAATTGACAAAATAAAATTTAAAGTAACCAAAATAGAAATGACATTATTATAAAGTGACCCGCGGTGTAGTTTACCCAAAATAATTACTTGTAATAAAAAAATCCGGGTACTATATGGTTTGAACTTTTGAATGTTAAAATACCCCGCTCGAAACATGACCGTTGAAGGTCACGATCTTTGTTTAAGCTTATTGATCAGTGATTTGGAGAAATCCTTTTCATCAGTTGCAGCCACTCCTACTTTCATTGAAGGAATTGAGATTTTTGAAATCAAATGGGAAAGCTTAGAGCCAAATCCGACTATGAAAGTCTGAGGAATGCTCGCATCGTAGAGAACCAGGCTCGATTAGCCTCTCTGGGAGTGCACAAAACCATCTCCGACCTAAGGTCCATCGTTTCCTCTGCAAAACCTAAGGTCCGAAAATGGCAGAAGAAGGAATACGTTATCACGCCTGTGCGCCGCTCCACTCGTTTCAAGGGAACCCCTCTTTCTTCATCTCTCGCCAGCAATTCTTTGCGTAGATCTAACCGGCTCAGGGGTAATAAAGAAAATCCATTGATATTTTTCAAGTTAACGAGTGAATTCTCTTTAAAAAAAAAAGTACTATGAGTTCCATTTTTTGCATAGGAAAAGCGATTGATTTTGAAGAACGGGAAGAAGGGAGTGATTCTTATTCAAGCGAAGGGAAAGAAAAAAGGCCTGCAAATGCTCCATTGGTGATGATTGATGATGCGAGTCTTCAATTGTCACCTGAGGATTCTTCTCGGCGCTGCAATCGAAAGGAGGGGAGGGGAAGTGTTTACAATTCTATTTGTGGAATTTGCTGCCATTTCTGCAGGTTTATTTCTCTGATACGATTTTCTATTAGCCTGTGAGATAGGATTGAGAGAATATATTGAGCATGTTTAAATAGCGAAGTAAGAAATAGGAAGACTTGGTGTCCATTAATAGCTATTTTTATTGGATGGTCAAAACTAAATACTCCATAAAAAACACATAAACAACTTAGGCTTAGAGCCAGTTTAACATTGTTTCTAAGAAGCACTTTTGGTACAAAAAGCATTTTTTGAGAAAAGCTAAAATTTTCTGCTTTTGAAAAGCATATAATCTTTTGAGGCATGTTGCTAGACTTTGGTGTGAGTGTAGGATACCGTCACGGATTAAACTTGTATATTATTACTTTAGATACTAAACATATGAATCATATGCAGGCAAAAGACATTATGTGCTGAGAAAGACTGCAAGCGATGCGGTAATCTCGATGTTAATCAGCCGTGCATAGGTCAGTTTCTCATAGAGACACTTGTATGTAGAGTTTATATTGAACTAGAATACCATTTTCACAAAATTTATATTCCATGCAGGAAAGACGGATTGTTCAGTTTGTCACTCTAGCAATGGTGTTCTGTGTCGGGCTTGTCTCAAGATTAGGTATGGTGAAGGTAAGATCAATATAATAAATGCCAAAAGAAAGGGTTATCCTAGGACTAGGACTAAGGCGGGTTATAATCTTAAAACTGAGCAATGATTCTTGCTAGATTTTGTTGTTTGTGATGTGCAACATACTTGTGCTGAACATGTACCTATATCTAACACTCACCTCCAAGTTTAGTTAACAAAGCTTGACAAAATAAAGCTCAAGGTCGGTCATAAAAAAAGGTGGAAATGATGCTTTTTGGTAATTTGGTCTTAGAAAAGAAAACACCATAGCAAGCAATAGAAGAAAGCTGACAGGGTAGTGTTATGTTGTTATCAGAACTGGAAGAGGTACGAGAAAATAAGGAATGGATGTGCCCGCACTGCATAGAAGAAAAAGGGATCAATCCTTATTGGATATGTAATAGGTATGCGACTTCATCATTATCTTACTCCTAGTGAGAATTTTATATGCAGTTCACTGAATCATTTTTTTGCAATTCTCCATAGTTCATTGTGTTTGAAGAATCGAAAGATGACTCCAACAGGAATAGCAATCTACAGAGGTATTGTCTTGAACTGATTCCTGTCTTTCCCAACTGGCTAAACTTGAAAAATACTGACTATTACTGTTATTTGTTTTTGTGATCGAATTCAAAGCACGGGAGTTGGGATACAAATCGGTTGCGCATCTGCTGATGGATGAGCTTCAGCGTAAAAATCCTTCAAGATTGATGATATGCTGCAAGTGATTACACTCAATTTTCAAGGTACTGTCCATGCGGCAGTTGACGATGTGTACCAGAATGACTTTGACATTCTTGTTAGGGAATCACTGTACTTGATGCTAACTCTTTGTATCGACCAACTGCTTTAAATCAAATTTATGAGATGTAGCAAGTCCTCCGTTAGCTGAAGCGCTCGTAAAGGGTTAAGATCTTGCCCATCGTTTTTCAATGGCTGAATATGTAATTTACTACTGATTTTACTCAAATGCACTTTTTTCATGGCTAGCTTTTTAATACGATTTAAAAATGTGATTTTACCCCAGTTTTAAAGTTGATTGGATAAAAGTTAATTGCTAATATTATTGGCTAATTATGATATTTCAATCAAATGAACTCTAAAACCCTAATTAAATACTCAAAAATTAACACCATTATTTTTGGGTACCAAAAAATATAACATCCATTTTACATCATCAAGTTTTCAATATACTGAAATATGAATTGAAGAATGTTGACCCAACTAACCGGTGTTAAAGCCTAAAAATCATTTCAATCATGTTTAGATTCTTGGTCAAGTAAAACCAAGATTTTTCTTATTATATAGAATGCCGAAATTTGGAAGCTGAAAATCCATTTATCTTTACAGAAGAAATCGTATGTAATGGAAGAAGAATAATACAAAACATCCATTTTGTTAGAATTATCATTGTTTCAATGCATACTAGCTAACCTGTTGCGAGATAAGAACCAGAAGCCCTTGCGGCCCGACCAGGATCTCGTTAAGGAAACTAACCAACCCGAACCACACAACGGGAGTTACATCCACTCCTCCAAGAGGAGGTATCACCTTTCGGGTTGCAGTAAGAAAGGGTTCAGTGGGAGCATAAGCAATGACATATGGGAATTTCTCCACCGGAAGCTTGGGGTACCAAGACATGACTATTCTCAGAATAAATAGAAAGGCAAATGCTGAGAGAAATGGCCCTAAGATACCAATTGCCAGTTTAGCAGTGGCAGGGTCCAAATCGGCCAGTAACAATGTCCTACTTAGATCCGAGGTAACAACATCAGGTGGCATGTTGAGCTTAATGCTTGTTTCGATTCCAGCAATATGCGGTGGCTCCCTTAAACTAGATGGCAAGAGTTGAAAGGTAGAATTTGAAACAGCTAGGCAGCAATACGAGAGTCGATGGCCTCCTAGATATGAAAATTTCCTGCTACGATACTTGAATCTTTCCTGTGAAAGATAAAATGAAGTTTAAGCCCCAAATGGTAAACACTTAGATGACTAGTATGTGCTTATATTCCTTCTAAACCATATTCATTCCTCGCCCTCTAAAGCAGTAGTAGATGAAATTGGCTTCCCCCCCCCCAAAAAAAAAAAACTAAACACTGTTCATCCCCAAACAATTGGAATAACATTACAGCAACGCATGCTTAAAATATGAAAAGATGTAGCACTGAAGGATAAGTACTTACAGAGATAGCAAAATTGTTGGTCTTCAACAACAGAGGTTGCCAGCCTGATCCTGAGAAAAAACAGAAATTGTTGGTGGTTGTTCGGTGATAATCAATTCCCAGGAAAGGTTGAGGAAGAAATGAGATGAAACGCAAAAGAAGAAGAAAAGAAATGGGTACCTTTAATGAAAACGTTGCGTAGAAGGTGAGAGGACGTCGCCATTGGTGAGAGCTGAGAATAGCGTAAGACCGAGAGCGAGTGTTATAAGAGGAGGGGCTGGGGGGACGTTATCCTTTACTAGTAGTGAGGATGGATGGGGTCGGCTTGTTAACTAGGCTTATTTTATGTACTCTTTTGGGCCCATTACAGACTGACCCTGGCCCTATAACATAAGATTCGTTTCCCCTTGGCCCTGGCCTTAGCATTATTGGGATTCTTATCACTCATGTTGGTATCTAAAATTGATATTTGAATGAAACAGTAATATAAAATTCTAATCTACGAGCAGAGCTGAGCGTTTTATGCTTCTTGTATAGCTGAAGGCGTAAGAATAGGAAGGCACGTGCACTGATAGTAGGCAAAACGTGTCAAAATGTTGGACATAAATATGGCAGAATGGTGCCACGTCCTCTACTGTTAGTAGCTATATAACTTAAACCAACCAGCGAGATCCCATCGTCAACCAACCATCCGTAATCTGAGTTAAGAGATGGCACAAAGCAAGGACGATATAAAGCATGCAACCGCACAGGCCAAGCAGTCTGAGGATGAGAGCTTGAGGGTAGCATACAAGCACGGCACTCCTCTTGAAGCTGGCAAAATAGCCGACTCTTCACCTGTTGATCTCTTTTCCAGTGCCCAAAGTGTTCAAAATTCCTCCTCCCCATCGCCGCCTCCACCTCAATCTAACACTAGTACTGCTACCAATGCTGATTCCACATCCTCTGCCAATACGTAACCTCCTCATTTCACTTCAAACCCTTCTTTATGGGTTTTTTTTCTTCCGTGTGAGTTTTGTTTTTCTATGTTCCCTTGAACTAAAACTAAATTTCTCTAATAATAACTATAATTATCTTATTCTACTCCCATATTTATACTTAAGCATGATCTACTTAAAAAATAGATAAATTGGTCCTTTTTATCTGTTTTTTTTTTTGTTAAAATTTTTATCCAATTGTAACTATATAGTGGATGAAAATATTAAAAAAATTAAAAAGCTAATTTAGCAAAATACAATTTAAATTCAGTATGATACTTTCACCACATGTATGCATGCGAGAGCAGCATCTTAAAGAGACAAACAAGAGACTTGTCCCAGTTGAGGCCAAGGAACCCAAACTAGTGGAGGCATTTAACCATATAACTGCTTAACTCAACAACCTCTGCAAGCCATACTATTCATATATATTGTAATATTCTCAGCAACCACACAAACAGCCAAACCACTCCTTTAACTCTTCGATCTTAAAAAAGAAGGGATATGAGTTTTCATTGCTCTGAAAGTGACAGTAAAAAACGCTATAGAGAAAAATAATAATGACCAAAAATGGAAGAAAACAACACCACTACCACAAATTACACCCATTGCCCAAAAGCCCATAACCCACACTGCGGCGGCATTTGGAAAGTAGGCTACATTGAAGGTTCTCAAGAGTCATAGCAGTGCAGCTGGCATTAAGTAAAAAAGAAAAAAATTGCAAGTCTTTCCCACAGCGTAGCTTTTTTGCCTATAAAAGAAAAAAGCATATCCTCAAGCAGGCACCAGTTTCAATCCCAAGTTTTCTTCTATCTCTGCATGGGTGAGAAACACCACTTTATATTAAAACAGCAAATGAATTTAAAAAACAAAAGTTGTACAATATTGAAATAACATACATACATGTACAGGGTATACAAACAACACATCAATCAACACCGAATGTCAAAAAAACCCAAGCTCTCTCTCTCTCTCTCTCTCTCTCTAAAGGAAAGAGGATGTTGCTATGCATTAGAATTGGCTGGATGATCGTCCTTCCACCCTTTAGAAAGCAGGTCATAGTTAATCGATGCGAGCTGGGATAGATTCTATCAAACCACCACAAAGCAAAAAACAGCTTGTGAGAGATGAATACCAAGAAAACAAAATTCAATCTTAGCAACAGCAAGTTTCTAGTTAAAAGAATACCTTAAAGGAGAAATTACTGAAAGAATAATTTACTGATGAACCGGACTCAAATTCAGCAAGACCTCCACATTCATCTCCCTGTTTCATTTGTGGCCATGTCAACAACAGAAATCATAGATAATAATCAGTTATGAAAATACAAATCTACGGGAAGAGGATACCACTTCATCTTGTCGGTTGCTCATGCAACTACTACTGCCACTTAAGCTGTCAGCATCACTGGAATCATCAAAATCACTACCAGGATATGTGTGGTCATTTGAAGTATTCCATGAGTAGCGACTGGTAAAGTAACTAGTATCAAGTGCACTGTCTGAACTGGGAACAAAGGCAGCCTGTAAATTGTGGAAAGAAAGGTGAGTGGATGCGAGACACTTCAAAACAATTAGATCGCTCAGAATTTCATAATTTATGGTGAACACATTCTCACCTTTTGCCTTGCAAGGGTGTCCCAATTGATATCTTTGAAAAATACATGTTGCTTCACCTGGTTAAAAATTTCAATCCAAGACAGACCAATTAAGAATCATGTACGCAGAAGTGTGAGAAATGGAAAATAGAACACCCAAAGATTGTTGTAGTCGTATTAAGAACAAATATCACCTCTGATGCTCCTTTGGCTCCAAGTCTCTGATTAGGATCTTCTGTCAACAACCTGGAAATGAATAAATTAAGAAAATTTAAGTCCATACCGAGACACTTGAACCAAGAAAAATACTAAAACGAAAAAGAGCATTACAGAAACTAAGAGACTCTTAAGATATTTTTAAGTCTGATACCAGTGACTTTGAAGAACCTTTGGTTAAACATCTTGATGCAGCGTACATATTTTTGGGATAAACATTCACAGAGTAAGAATATATGTTGCCAACTAATAAAACCTATAAGCCTCAACAATTTTTTTCTTAATATAAAAAATGGAGCATTAATAGTGCTAAATACATAGGATACTTAACAAATGAAGATGTGAAACACTGTAAGATCATTAAGATGTCGAACATAGCATATAGGATATGATCGGTTTAAGTAAATTGCTAAATAATTTAATAAGTTGGATTAGTCTTAAACTTCATATTAGCTACTTTCAAAAAGAACACAGAAACTTCTAGAAAAATAAAATTACCGACGAATAGGATAAGGACTTCATCAAGTATCCTGTGGGATGCAGTAGCAACAACTAAGGTGACATAGTAGTATCTCACTTAATCAGTTAGTATGCCTATGAAGGCAAGGTTTCAGTCCCATAAACTGAGAAAATAAATCTGTGACATGTGTTACGAAAATACGTGTTCACAGATGTGCATCAACATGCCTTGATATTAGAAAGTTGTTTTTGTGTTTGTCATGAGATAATTAGATTACACAGACATGTACTGTGTTTGATAAATCTGTGTAGGCACTTTGATTGAGCAACAATGTTGATGGATTTATTTTCGCTGTCTATAGGAAAGGAACCTCTCTGTAGCAAAGCCATTAGCCATAAGGCAAATATAGAACAGCTGTCTTTGCGAACCATGCATGCTCGATAAATGTTTTCAGAAAAAAGAACTCATAAAAGTTATATCCATCAAAATAATGCATCCAGAAACTACTTGGACTGAATCATTGCATTACTACTGTTATTTATTCCAACATGTATCAAATTCTCATGAAATACCAATGGCATCAACAAAATAATTTTCTTACCCATCAATTAAATCCTTTGCTTCAAGGCTCATTTCTTCTGGTGCCCGTGGCCAAGGTATTTTACGGTTGAGAATATTATCAAATATTATCTAGAACCAAAATATGAAAGAAAATGAATGTAAGAATGAGAATTAACTTAAAATAAAATTTCAAAGTCAAAGGCACGTTAATAATTGAACAGCACTCCAACAGTAACAATCTTTGAAAACTTAAAAGAGACCCTTAAAACAACACAATCATTAGCGTATCCATGTATCCCTTGCTTTTTGAACCAAATTATTATCTTTTTTTTTAAGTATTGGGTCTCCTGTGAAGTGTGAACCAGGAGTCCAATGTCCCAAAACTAACTGGAAAATGAGTAAACCTAACATGATAGCTATGTAGCTTTCAATCAATCAAACAGAAGATCCACCTCCTTAATCATTCAATATTCTAGAAAAGGAACATTGTACTTGAACATAATCTCAAGCAATCTGGAGGAAAAAATTGATAGCCTTCAAGTTTTAGATCAATATAACAAGAACAAAAAAATTTAATCTATACTTTGAGAAGGAAGAAACAGAAATAAAATGCAAAACATGTCAAGTCAAAAGGAGTATTTCTAGCAATAACTGGAACTCATAGAATAACGACATTACCTGTGGATGCTCTGCATTGAAGGGTGGAATGCCGACAATCAGTTCAAATAAAATTACACCCACAGACCACCAATCCGCAGTTGCACCTGAGGAAAATTGGATGATGTTGTGAACTTACTGCTTTAAAACGTGTTCAACCAGAGAAGAAATGCATATGCATCTCAATTAATCAGCTAGCGTAGGTTTTAACCTAATTATAACCAGCATCAATCATAAAATCAACTAAATAACTTGGATCCAGATTGCTTAAGCTTCTGTAAGATAAACAATTTTCAGGTTAACCAATTCTAATCAAGCTTGATCCTCAGATCAGGCAGGTAACAAAAAGATAACTAAAGCACCTTAAACTAAAAAAAGGCTATACCAACCATGTCCTGTTCCCAAAAGAATCTCAGGCGCCAAATAGTCAGGTGTACCAACAGCAGAACGTTTCTTCCGCCTCTCTTGCTGATGCTCAGATGCAGATAACTGAGGCTGCTCATCATCAAGTAGAGATGTTCCACTAACTGCTGGACCAGACAAGTCATCAGTACTGTTGATGAGACCAACCTTTGAAAGCCCAAAATCTGTCAACTGCTCGTAGGAAAAAAAAATTATCGTAAGTTTTAATAAATAAATTAGGTATTGTCCAAGTAACCTCAACATCACATTCCATTTAAGGTATCTTCATTTTGCTTAACAAACTAACAGCTCAAAGAATAAACATACATCGTCCCCTGACCCTCAGTCACATCCAACCTTCCAACATAACGGGTTTTTCCCTAAATAGTACAAAACACACTTCATCTTGCCATTGGTATCTCAATAAATTTCATAAATTATGATAAACAGTACATAGAAAAATGATATTTTGCATTATGAGTATTGACAACAGCAATGATGATAACAACAGGAAGAACCAAAGGTAAATAGAAAGATGACATTAAGCTTCTGATCCAAAAGAAAGATGATATTTTACACTATTGATGCACATTTAGAATTACTGAAAACAACTGACCAAGTTATAATGCAATGTATATTCAGTATTTGTCAAAAGAATGGAAACAAGACCATATAAACAGTTACCTTGATATGACCATCGTGTGCAATCAACAAATTATCAGGCTTCAAATCACGATGAACCACATGCAGAGAATGTAAATACTCCAAGGCAAGCACCTGTAAAAATATGTATATAACTATATAATAAAACAATAGAATTCAACTAAAATATGCAAAAAGGTAGATATCCCTTGTAATAAATTAATTTAAAACTTACAACTTCCGCTATGTACACACGAGCAACCTCTTCATCCAAGCAGCCTAAATTTCTCAACAATGAATATAAATCACCTCCATTTAGATACTCCATCACAAGATACAAGTTCTCACGGCAAGTAAATGAATAGAAGAAGCGAACCTGATGCAGCAAATTGATGTCAGAATAAGATATCAAGTTCTCAAAAAAGATAAATTCTTTGCAAGCAAGACCTGCTCACCACAAATGGGTTGCGGACTGAGATCAAAATATTACGCTCTGCTAATATGCTTTCAACTGCATTCTTGCGAATCATATCTGCCTTCTTTAGAACCTGACACGGCATAAACATGATTTTAATTGAAAATTAACCTCTCCCTTGACCTCTAAGTAACAAGCTAACAGAAAAAGAACGATGAAAATGATATGAAGTCAGACATGATACAACAGAAAATATAGAGGGGAACCACAATAAAAACCAAAAGCAAAATGCCATTAATATAAAAGAGAATCCTATTGTAACTAATACAATATAAAATAGATACATAGATAAAATAAACAATAAATAACTAAACATTATATTTATAAGTGAAAATGATCATAGGGGAAGAAAATCAAACTCAGGTACCTTTATTGCAAAAAGATCCCCTGTTGTTCTCTTTTTAGCTAAGAAAACACGCCCAAATGCTCCACGACTAATTGGTTTTATTATCTCAAAGTCATCTATGGAGGTACGGTCCTTAGATGAATGGATAGGGCTAGTTCTCAAGCTACGAACCACATCATCCTCTAAAGGAGCATCCTCATCAATGACAGTGTTTGATATATCAAGCTTTTCATCCTCGACTAGCTCACAAAACTGCAAGTACTTCTCCCTAAAATATCAAAATCATAACAGAATAAGAAACAAACTCAACCAGCACCTTTTGCTCAAAGTTCAAACATTCCATTGAAAAGGATGTTCAGCAAAGTTTTCATTGTATAGCTAAATTTTACTTTTTTCCGGAGTATCTACAGCATTTGTATTTTTACTATATAAATATAATAAATAAGAAGCAGAAACAAAATTACCTGATCAGCTTCTCAATGCGCGCACCAAACGTTTCTACTGTAAGTGCATCAAATTTTCTGCGGTCTATGACAAGTCTCAAGTCTTCAAGACAAGACAGCAAATATGGCACAGACCGATCATCAACTGATGGTGTATTTGCTACACATCTGGCAATATCAGCAAGTTCATTCATCTGCATGATCAGGAACAAATTAAAACCTAGCACTTCCAAAGAAAGACTATACACTCTTAACTGGATGGCAAAAAGCAGATAACTAATGCATCTGCGATGTTGGAGTGGCTCCTATACATTCCCTGAATATTCAATAATTTGACAGTCTACTGTGGGTGCATAACAGCCTTGAATTCACAACAATTAATTGAAGCAGATAACAAAATCACTTAGAACAGAGAGAAAGAGTGAAAAAGATTGCATTTCATATGATAAGAAATAAAAAAACCTACATGAGGAACACAAAAGGTGAGGAGGAGAGCTGCATGTGGCAGGAAAGTTAGAGGGGAAAACTATAAAGTTGGAAGTAAATATCAAAAAGCATAGCAACCAAAGCATGTAGTTCAGCACCTCTTGAAACATTTTGTGTCTTTCTGAAATAAAAAACTGGACAAAGGATACCTGTGGAAGATCTTCTTGCTCTGTAAAAACACCCTTGCCTGCCAATAACAAGTCTATTTGACTATTTCTTGGTGTCAATAAAGGAGATCTGGGAGTCATGCTTCCTGCAGATGATGTTGTCATTCCTTGATCAGACTTTGGACCAAAGCGAGTTTTACATGACATTGAAGGCAAACCCTTAAGGTCATCCATAAGAACTGAATTATCCACTTCAGGAAAACAGTCAAGCATGTCTTCTGAACCTCTCCTGGACCAATCACTTAGTTTAGGAGATAGGACATCAGATTCTTCAGTCACACTCGAATTTGATACTTTAGCAACATCTGGACTCCCTACATGTTGCATATCCTTATTAGCAAATAAGTCTGTCATTTTCTCAAGCATTTCAGCAATTCTTACAAGGCGTTCATCAACGTTTAAACCCTTCTGATCGCAACAATCAGCAACAGCACATATTCTTGAGTGATCTTCCACATTTGAGGTGGGTACCTCCTCCTCACAAATGCGGCATATTATAGAACTTTCTTCAGAAACATTTGGTTGGTCTCCCCAATAACCCCAAGAAACTTTGTGCTGGTGCTTGGAAGAGTGTTCTTGAGATTCTTTTGCAGGAGGAGGTTCCTGAAGCTTAACAACAGCCAGATCTACATCAGAAGCTCCTGTTTTTTTCCAGGTTTCAATCATACTATTGTTTTGCTCCTTGGAAGCAGTTACTTCCTTTGGACTTTTTTTGGCAGGAGACGGGAGTTTCTTCCAGGAAGCTATCCTATCTCTACTTGCAGGAGATTCCAAGTTCTTTTGAGTGTCGTCAATGGAAGTGATCAAACTTCCAGGCAGCACAAGATGGTCCTTCCTCCAATGTTGCTCCTGACTATAAGATTTCTTAGATGTGGAGGCTTTTGACGCCTTTGACGCACTCAAACTTTTTGCTTCTCTTAGGACTCCCGAGGAAGTTCTCTTATCTGCAGGATGCAGGACTCTAGATTGGCGAAGCTGTATCACAGGTTCATCTTCAGCCAGCCCACTTTCTTTGTGAAACTGCAACAATCTTGTACACCTTGTGAGAATGAAAAGCATCCGTGTATACAGCTGCTTCAGTGTTCCTGGATGAAGTTCTTGACGCTTATCATCTAACTCCTGAACAATGCCTTCACACTGAAGCCAAAACTCTCCGGGTGGTGTCATAGCACAGCTTCGAGCCAGAACCAGCAAATCCTCGATAGTTTCCTGCCACTCAGGATGACTTTCAGAGTTCTTTTCAAGAAGTCCAACCAGATCGGCAGCAAAAATAGCCAAATCAGAGTTCACTTCCTCTTTTGCTTTGTCAAATTTTGCCCGAATCACAACCACAATTTCCTGCATAAAACAGAAATCTAGTTAGGAATACAAACTGCAAGAAAGTAGGAGACAAGAAATAGGATCAATGTACCTCCAAGTTGTTTAAGCGTCTAGGTTTCCAAAATGGAAAAGGCCGTACTCCTTTTGAATTTAATTCATGGGAAAAGCTCTTAATATCAGCTGGAAACCTCTTCTGCGGCCCACTAGTAAGGCGAAGAATGGCTTGAAAACGGGGGGATTCAGACTCTTTGGAGTTTTCACAATCATATGAAGTCTGGAAAGAAAATATTCTAATAATCAATAACATCACAGTTTGACAGTAAAAGAATGCAAGAGCAGTCACTGAGTAGTAAGTAACTGCAAGGAGAGGATCAATGAAAATACTATTGTACCTCTGGCGTACAAAAATCAGAACTTTTTAAGACTCCAGAGTGCCCCCGTGATGATTTGAGTCGTCCTGGTAATAATATTCAAGCCAACAAAAGTTACTTTTGAGAGAAAAACATAACAAATTGCCAGCATTCCTTCAGGAAATGAAACCATTTCTACATTAACTAGCATTCCACATAAAGCAGTTCTAATGAAGGAAATTGCTCACCTAGTTAGAACAGAAAGGACAAGGAAATGAAGAAGATGCATAGAGAAAAATTTTGCTGCTCAAAATATATGCATAAGCATTCCACATTAAGATCAGCGTGCTTTCCGATCATATAATGATTGAATAGATGATAATTTTGTACACGATAAGAATACAGAAGACACGAACGATACAGGATATATAAGCTAATATTGAAACTTATTAGTTAAATACATTTTGATTGAAGAAATAATATTTACTTAAGTAAAGAAAATTGTGAGTATTAAAATAATAGGGTGTATGAATTCACTAATTAAATCTATGCATGAAATCAAAAGCAAGCAATTAGCAGTAACATAAATGTTAAACTGGTGTTATCCCACATCAATGTCATATATTCAACTTGAACCTCTCCACATATTTCAAATTGTTTAAGGTTGGATGCTTGAGTGTTAGAACTTGGGCCCTATTCTGTTGTTATTGCATGTTACAATGCCCATTACCCCTTTCGAGTTTGCCACGTGATAGGCTTCTCCATCTCCACCTACACACAATGGGGTCTGATGGGGTCTGTTAATGTGGTTTTATTCCACATGGATGTCTTATATATAATCAAGTTGGATCCCTCCACCTATCTCCAATCAGTTTTTAAATTGGATCTAAACGATAAGCAGCGTAATGTGGATCTCATAGTAATAGTCTGATTTCTTGACCTCCTGATTTATTTCATTATAGTATGACTGTAGACTCGTAGGGTTTGATTTATTAACAAGTTTTCTGAGGTTTGACCCTACTTTTTTATCAAAACAAGTTTTGGCAGGTCTTGGTTTAGGTTCTTTAGGGCAGGTTTTTGAGGTCATTTTCTAACCTCTAATGATATCTACCTAGTATGATCTGAAGTGAACATATCATGCACTTATACTGACTACATTTCAAATTTAAGATGTCGTTGTTTTCCTCAGAATTCAGCAAAAATCTAAAGAATATATTGACTACCATAAAGTAGACTTCACAGAAGTCATTTCAGAGTATACTTTTCCATTTTGGCCTCTATCAGCTCAAGTAATAGCATAATCTTAGATTATTTCTTTTAAAAAGAATAACAAAAACCTGATTCTGGATTCTTTTCCTTTTTTTCATTTGTCTGCAATATGCATACTGCTAACTAACCAAGGACCATGAGAAAGCAAATCCTACAACCTAACACACTCCACATCATTTCTACTGCATATTGTAATTTGTGTATCAGATCAATGAGCAGTTATAACCCTATTTTGACATCTATGCTCGATAAGAGAATAAAATTATTAAACCTTGTGGTGAATTTAAACTTCCTTAACGTTCTACCTAGCCTTCCAGCTATACCTATATGACGGTCAATGCGAAAAAGCTCAGAACATTTACTCCGATCTTACACTGGGGAATCCTAACCAGGTATGTGGCATCATCAGACTGTTTTGAGCATTTCTATTCGCTACACAACAGTACTGCCACTAAAACATCATCCAAGGCAGAATCGGAAACAACAACTAATATTCCAGAAAGACAAAAAGGGTAATGAGACACAGCAAGAGCAGTACCAGCTTCAGAGGATGATTCCCCATTCTGCAACCGAGACTTCCCCTGTACACCAGGGCTCTGCTCTCTCGAGTGCCATCCACCACTACCACTTCCAGGTGACATACTGTCCGAATTGCTCACATTATCAAGCAAACTCTCTTGCAATAATCTCTGGTTCAACCCATCTTTCTTCCCAGAACCCGATTTCCCTGAACTACCACCGCCCCCAGCACTACTCGAACCTCCAGCCCTGGACAAGTTACTAGCTCCAAGCACCGAAGCGGCGGCACTTTTCTCCCCTCTAAAACTGAAAAAACTCTCCTGGGGCAAGGGACCGGAGCGAGTTTTAATCCGATTCAACCCCAAGGAAGAGGCGAGTAAAGGCGAGACAGAGGAAGGCCCGTCCTTAGCATCGGGTTTCTTGGAGGTAGAGGAAGAAGGTTTAGCAACTGGGGTTTGGGGTTCGCTGGGTTTGAGGTCCTTGCGAGCGGGTCCATCTTTGACTTGGGTTGGCTTAAAAGCAGTGGGACTGAAAAGGGAAGGTGAATTAGGGATCTGTTGTGAATCAGAGTTGGGAAGAGAAGCTTTGGGTTTTTTCTTATCGGATCGGATCGGGGAATTAGAAGTGGAACGAGGGCTATTGGATGATCCATCAGGACTAGAAGAACCCGATTTCTTAGAAGAGGAAAAGAAGAGCTTGTTCTTGAACACCATTTTTGTCCTGTTTCCTTCGGCATAAGGATCGATGAAAGGGAAAAGCCGCCACTAAATGATTCTTCCTTTAACTCCAACCATGTTTCTTTTTTATTTTAAAAAAGAAAGAAATACCATAGAAGTAAGCTTAGTTTGGTAGTTGAAAAAAAAAAGCGTTGAAGTTTGAACAAGTAAGAAATTGGTGAGGTTCGTTCGACTTTGAAGCCTCTTAGGACCGAAATAGGGAAGACGAGAATGCGACTTGCAGCGGAATTGTGGATATATGGAAATTAATCCACGACTAATAATAACCCCTTTATTCGTCAATGGGCAATGCTCTAAATTATTTTACAGGTTTTTTTATATTTCTATATTTTATTTATTTCTCTCGCTAAATTTATTCTTTTAAATGCATATTAAAAATGTATTTTCAAACAAAAATATATATCTTTTCTCCTTCTCTCTAAATGCAGAAGGCAAAAAACCCTAGTTTTTTCCCTTTCTTCACCGAAGTTAAGATTGAGTGAAATTCGTTTTATTGCATATCAGTGAATAAACAAATTCATACTTTATATTTATATATTATGTGAAATAAATAAACACGATTAATATGTTAAATTTTATCTATTAAATAAAATCGACCAAATGTTAGATGTCTTCTTTTAACATGATGAGTTTCAGTTCTTGTTAATCCTTTTTATCTGAGTAATTTCATTACATTTGCCCTTGTTTAGGGTGATAATTCGGATTAACTTATTAGTCCGAACATTTGAGAAATTAGATTTATAAATGAAAAATCAGAGTTTTGTATTTCATAACTAAATATACCATGTCTCCATGAAATTAATATAAAATTTTATTACATTTTGGAGATTTTCTCGTTAGATTCTTTTTAAATGCTTTTGGTTTTTTCTTAGTGAATTTTACCACAAAAGGAATCCAAATCTTTAATCTTTACCTTTATTGCTTGATTAATTGTACTAACTTAATTTAATGAAGTCCAAAGATAGAAAGAAAATTTCTTTAAAATCCCTAATCCATTAACCTAATTTGATCTGGAGTCCAAAAGTTTTAATCTTTTTAAACTCTGTCTTAAATGTAATTTCATCAAATTATAGGTGATTCGTTTTTTTTATGAAGAGTTTGATTTTACGTGAAGTAAATTTAAAATTTAAAATTCTAGGGTTTTTTTAATTCATGCTACCTCTGTTTCTTAAAAAATTATATTTATTTATACATATGTAAAATATAAAATTATATTACATTTTTTATATTTTCTCGTCAGAATAAGCGACTATATTTTCTTTTAAATGCTCTGGATACTCTTTTTGTCAATGTGGATTTTATTACAAATGCATCCAAATATTTAATATTGACCTTTATTATTGGCTAATGATGGATTTCTTTTATATTTATGGAATCACAATTGTTTAAAATCCCTAATCGATTTTTTGTTTTTTTTTACAATAAAACATTACGTAACTAATTACATAGAAATATTTTGAAAAGAAAAAACACTTTTAGCCTTGTCCATTCGAATCATTGCAGGAAATCAAAAACCTACAAAATTTTTTTTCGATCAATGTTTGTTCAGCTAAGCATTCCACAACTTGATTCTGTTCTCTCAAGATATAACGCAAAAACCACGTATTTTCTTGTGACAAAATACTTTGAATTCCTTTAATTAGAGTTCGATGTGGTGAGAGTACTTCCTAAAATAGTTATCTCCAAACTATTTAATTGAATGATTACTTTATCATGACCTTTATGTTGGATAAGTTTGAGCCTCTTAAAAATCAAACATTTTTCTAGATATCGGTTATATCCAAATATTTAATTTTCATTCTCATCACATACAACTCCCTCGCAATCTGTGATCGATTAATTGTTTTAATATAATTGGATCTAGTTTATCGATGAAGTTTAAAAAGAAAAAAAACTTTTAATCTCTATCCTAAATGTAATTTTATCAAATTAGAGATGTTTCATTTTTAAAGGAGAAAGTAAGTTTTAATTTTTGATTTTTTTGAGGGTTTAAAATTTAAAATCTATACATAGAATTTTATTTGGTTAGATTTACTTTTAAATGCTTTAGATAAATTTTGTTATCAACGTGAATTTTAATACAAATGCATCGTTAAAAATGGAATTATTTTATACATATATAATAAGTGGGTGGATTATTGGCATCCAAATATTTAGTATTGGCATGTTAAAATTGGATTTGTTTTATCTTTATGAAAATGGTTTAAAATTGGTAATCAATTAATTTTGATCCCATACATTCTAATTTATTTTGTAATCCCATCCTAAATGCAGATGACCATTGTTTTTGTACCAAAAGTTTGATTTTATGGAAAGTAGTCTTAAATATTGAAATTCATGTTCATATATAAAATGTTATTTCATTTTAGAGATTTAGAATAAGCGGCTGGATTTTCGCATCCAAATCTTCAATATTGACCGCTAAATTTGGATTTCTTTTATCTTTATAAAATCCCTAATCGTTAATTATAGCTACCTAATATGATTTGGTTTATCCGATGAAGTCTAGAAATAAAATTGCACCGACACATTTTATTTTAAATGTAATTTTCTAAAATTAGAGGTGATTTTTCTTTTACCAAGAAAGTAGTCTTAAATATTAAAATTCATGTTAGGTTCCATTTTAAAAAATTATATTTATTTATACATGTATAAAATATAGAATATTATTACATTTTAAAGATTTTATCGTTACAATAAGCGGCTAAATTTTCTTTTAAATGCTTTGGATTTTTCTTTTTATTACAAAGGCATCCAAATCTTTATTGTTAACCTTTAGTACTTGTTCAAATTGGATTTCTTTTATCTTTATGAACCGACAATTCTCTAAAATCCTTAATCAATGAAAACCTAAAATAGAAAGAAAAATATACATCCACACATTTTCATCTTTTATAATTCCCATAGGAAGCTTTTCTTAATTTAGTCTCTAATTTTGATTATGTTAATATATGATTACGTGATACTTTAAGATTATGTCATATCATTATTTAAAAATATTTTATTTTTATATTTTTAGATTTTATATAAAAATTTCAAATTTTTAAGTAATGAATCATAGTGTCACATTGTCACGTCTTTAACAAAATCCAAAGAAAATTCAGGGACCAATGTGGGAAAGTTGTCAAATTCAATGACTAAATGTTGCTTTACCCCTTAAAAACTTGACCTACCAATGGTTTTTTTAATATATTATTGGGTCAATATACTAAGACACTTGAGTTTAGTTTCAATGTTATAGTTTGATACTTAGATCAAATGGCATTATGTGGCCTAATGAATAGTTAACGTGTATGTTCTAATAACAAAAAATTGGTAAAAATACTCAAATAACAAATTAAACATTTAAACTAAACTTAGGCACTTAATTGTGACCAAAAAAATCAAGTGCTAAATTGAAAAAACTCAGGTAAAAAGTTGAGCATTGAAGCTAAATTTATGTACCAAATAAAGATAAAAAATTCAAATACCAAATTAAATATTAAGATTAAGCTTAGGTATAAAATATTGAATTAACTATTTTCTTTAATACAAGAGCCTGTGCGGCATTCTCCGATTGATCTTTGAATTTCTGTGACTGGGACTCAGTTAGAATTTGAAAATTGTTTTGGATCTAATTTTAAATTATAAAAATATTTTAGAATGGAAAATTATAATATGAAATTTGGGTTACGCATTAAAGGTTCTTTTAAAATGTCAGATATTTCATTAAAAGACATAATTAAAAATGGATAATCTGAAGTTTACAAGAACGGGATTAGGTGTTCCATTAAAAAAAATGTATCTAATCTAGGTTGTACGGGATTTTTCCCCTTAATTATAATGAAGAAGGAAAGACAATGATGGTGTACGCTGAGGTCCATCACTAGTTCCATGGACCCTTGTGGATCAATCAAGACATCATCGCTTTCAGTTTGATAAAAAAAAAGTGAGGCCACCACCTTGGTTGGCATCACCATCCTTCTTCTTCACTTGCTTTTGGATCCTGAAAAGAAAAGGAAGAAAGCATAGAGAGAGAGAGAGAGAGAGAGAGGCATATGCTACTGTGATGGATGCTTCAAAGGTAGCAGACCTAAAGCTCCTTGTTGATCAGTGCAAATCAAACCCTTCAATTATCCACACTCCCTCCCTTTCCTTCTTCAAGTCCTATCTCCTAAGGTAATATTTTTTCCAGCTTATACTTAATATAATTGCTTTTGCTTCTGATTTGTTGACGAGGCGTTGCCATGTTTTGATTTATTTTTGAAGTCTGGGAGCTCAAATTCCAACTGACCCACAGACGGTAAGATTCAGCATATTTACCAAAGTTTCGATTTTTCTATCAAAATTTGATTATTATATCTTCATTTTCTTCATCCAAGATTTGGGTATATTTGCTTAGGATTTTTCTTCTCACCACTGATTTTATTTCTTTTCATCGAGCTAGTGTTCAAGTAAATCAATAGTCTATTTGCTTCCTGCTTTGCGAGAGAGAAAGTACTTTTTCCTTCTTTATGTTTTTAGTATGTAATGATTTTAGCAAAAAGTGAATTATTTTCTGGCCTAATAAGATTTTCTTTAGTGATGATGGTGAACTTCATTTGGCTCTTGGTCATTTATGCCAATTTTCAGGATAGAGGTGGTGTTAAAATGGCAGACCCTGAGCAACAGTCTGATGACAAGAAACCCTATATTTCAAATGAAGAAGATGATGATATTATTGAGTCTGATGTCGAGTTAGATAATAACGGTGTTGTGGAACCTGACAACAATCCTCCACAAAAAGTGAGTGATCATCCAACTATAATTACTTCAGTTAACTGGACTGTGATAGAGTTTCATGTTAAACTTGTAAATGTTTTGTGTCTTTTCTTAATTTCAGATGGGAGACACTTCGGTTGAAGTTACGGAGGAAAAGCGGGATGCTGCTCAATCAGAAAAATTAAAAGCCATGGATGCGATATCTGGAGGCATACTTCACCTTTTGAATTCATGGTGTGTTTTCTTTTACCTATTTATTTCTTTACAAATTCTCAGTTTCTTTCCTTCCTCAGGTAAGCTGGATGAAGCTATAAATTATCTAACAGAAGCTATCATGTTAAATCCCACCTCAGCAATACTATATGCAACTAGAGGTAATTTTATTTGCAACATAATTTATACTTTTTTCCAAAACATTTGTCTCTCTCTTAAATTTCTGATATGCTTGTTTTCAGCTAGTGTCTTTGTTAAATTGAGCCAACCAAATGCTGCAATCCGTGATGCTGATGCAGCTTTAAAGGTATCCCATTTCTCTCAGTGCTTGCTTAGGTCACAAACAAAAATCATGCTAAAGAGTCTGTGGTTTTATTTTATTTTTGCTTGGAATCATGCTGATGCTTTGAAGCTAACTATTTATGTGTAGATCAATCCTGACTCAGCAAAAGGATATAAAGGTCGAGGGATGGCAAGGGCCATGCTTGGCCAATGGGAAGAAGCAGCAAGTGATCTGCATGTAGCGTCAAAGTTAGATTATGATGAGGAGATTGGTTCCGTACTCAAAAAGGTAACATTTCCGTTCTTTCATTAGTGTTCCTCTGCAAATGCTTTCTCATGGCAACCCTTTACTTTGCAGGTGGAACCTAATGCACACAAAATTGAAGAGCATCGCAGGAAATATGAACGCCTGCGGAAAGAAAGGGAACTAAAAAGGAGTGAACGTCAGAGGCAACAGAAGAAAGCTGAGGCACAAGTAAGATGAATTAATTAATTTGATTGTATTTATATGGCATAAATACTTATCACTTCTGGCGCATTAACTTTGCCATGGATTCGTTATGATTTAGAAGAAGGAGCCTCTTATTAAAATAAAGTTTAGGGTGCACCTGCCGCTTAAGCCTAAATTATTTTCTATTTTCTTTGTCTAGGAGAGGTTACTTCATTAAAGTAATTTAGTTATCCGAGCAAGAACTCGGATGTTTTAGTAGATTTGGACATGGTCAGCATGGGCTGATTCATGGATCTAGGGTGTCGTGCATTTTGGTGTTGTTAGATAGGATTACAAGGGAAGCTTATGATGTTTTAGTTTTTATTCTCTATGCAGTGGTAGGGGCTATTAGCCAAATAACTTAATAATATATTGTCAGCCAAGTATTCCCATCCATTCCTAACTTTTGTTCTGTCGTATATAAGCAGGTCACTGCATATATTCTGAAACTTGTTTATCTTTTAATTTGTGCAGGATCAGGAAGCATTATCTGCTTTTAAAGATGGTAGGGATTGTTTTCTTTCTCATTCATTTTTCTTATGGTAAATGCTTTATATAGGCCTCAATTGAAACACTCTTTAGAAAGACTGTTATCTTTGATGAACTTAGACTACCTGCATCTAAAAGATGCTTATGTTTCTCGTAAGAATCCCTAGGGAAGGCCTTAAAACTTGTGCTACTCTTTGTATGATGTGAATTAGTCTATGCTTTAGTTTCCTGGGTTCACCATAATCATCACTCAATGCATATAATAAATCATCAATACCTTGGTTAGATGACCTTGTTGATCTTCATACAGTTGCATTTAGACAATTTCAGACTTCTCGATCCTAAGACACTTATTGATCAATTACCATTAATATCATTCCTTTTGTGTGCGTATGAATTACTTTACATGAGTCATGGGACATAATTCCTATATGTTAACCTTAGTATTGTTTTTCGAATGACAGGCCAGGTTATTGGCGTTCATTCCACCAGTGAGCTGGAAATTAAGTTAAATGCTGCTACAAGAACATCACGGCTGGCGATATTGTACTTCACCGCAACATGGTGTGGTCCCTGCCGCTTCATTTCTCCTCTCTATACGAGTTTAGCTGCAAAATATGCAAAGGTAGTGTTCTTAAAAGTGGATATAGACGAGGGTAGGGATGTGGCAGCGCGATGGAACATTAGCAGTGTTCCTACCTTCTTCTTTATAAGAAATGGAAAGGAAGTTGATAAGGTAGTTGGGGCTGATAAAAATACACTTGAAAGTAAGATTGCCCAATATGCAAGCTGATTTTGAGCCTATGCCTATGAATGAAAGGAAGTTAGACTCCAGCTATTTGTAATGCCCCTTTCCTTGCATATGCATGTGAAACATATCAATAATGAAAAGACTTGGCAATATCTTAGGAAAACTGTACCATATGTTTTATTAAACTGACCTGCTGGGGGATGGGCTTTTTTTTAATTAGAAAAAAAAGAAGAAGAAATTCTGGTGCTATATCCAGTCTTCTATTATTAAAGTTTGTAGTTACCTATAAATTATATTGATCAAATCATTAAAATGTTTAGAAAGCAAACGGATGAACTTTTGCTTTTAACCAAATATGAATTTATTGGTTAATAGGGTTTTAAATCTGAAACTTACTATTTCGAAGCTACAGATTTTCTAAACAAAAAATGCATGCATATCAATCAAACCGATCATAAAGTTTCTACTAAACCAACAGCTTAGCCATGTAAAATTTTACATCATGTGATTGTTTTATTTCTAATTACTACCTTGTTTATAATTTTATTAAAAAACTTCAATATCAATATAGAAGTCAATAAAAGTCAATCCCGGGTTATATTCTTAATTTGATATAAGTTTTTTTATTTATCAATTTTAGATTTAATGTATATATATATATTAAACTTTCAAAGAAGCATTACCTTTTATTATCAAATAAAATTAATTCTCTAAATAAAATCACAATTTCTATTTATCAAATGCAAAATTTAATCAACTTTTGTTGCGCAGTGAATAAATTAAAGATTTATTAGTGAATAATAATACGGAATAACATAATTTCTGACTCTTGAATATGGTAATTAGGTCCACTTTGGTATTTATATATTTTTTTGTTCATTTTGATCTTTTTGGTCCTTGAGCTTGTATTTTATTAAGATTTAATGATATAGCCAGTGTTACTAGAACAAGATTGGATCGGATGAACAAAAAATTGATTGATATAACGATCCGAACAAAGGGCTTGAACCAATTTACTCGAAAACTATTTGAAATTGGTAAATATCGAAAATCGAGACAAAAAATCAACCATTGAACAAATCAATCTCGTTTAATAAATTTTTTATTTTTTAAAAATTTCATGAAATTTTAATTATTATTGATCTAAGAGTCGAACCGATTGAACTAGTTGAATTGGTAACTAGTGGTTTGACCTGTTCAACCACCAGTTCGACTATTAAAACACAGGATGTGTCATTATGCGATACAATCTAAGAATGTCACATCATCAAACTTTTTGTTTTTTTGAAGTTTCATCACCAAACTTTTATATTTTTTATGTTTAGGGACCAAAATAGACTTTGTTGTCAAGTTTAAGTGCTAAAGTGAATAAAAAAGTATGTGTACTAGAGTGAACCTAGTTGCCAAGTTCAGGGGTCAAAAATTATTTATCCCTTTTATGGATTAAGTAGAAAAACAAGGTTAAAATATGCCATCAATCCCGTACTCTTCTCAAATTTGAAATTTAGTCCTTATTCTTTTATTTCTAGTAAAGTCCCCTACATTTTAGATTTTAAAATTCAGGTTCATTACAATGTCTTTTTTCAATTACATTGCTACTAAATGAGTATTTTTTATATTAAAATATCACACCCACAAATTTAATAGAAAAAATCAGTGTTAACAATTGGATCTGAATTTTGAAATATGGAAAGTAGATGACTGAAGTCATAGAAATAAAAGTACAGGGACTAAATTATAAAATTGAGAAGAGTAAAGGGACTTGTATCAAATTTTAACCAAATAATTGAAGGGAAACCGAAGGATGCAGGCTGACATGGCAAAAAGTGATTGGGTGAATGAGAAATGTAAACGTGGCAAAAATGAAGCACCTCTCTCTCTCTCTCTCTATCTCTGTTTCTCTTTCAGTCTCTGGAATGGATATCTCGATTCGACCGTCTTCTGATCTCATCTGACTTCTTCTCCCCCCCAGAGCACAGGTATTCTTTTGCCTTTTCCCCCAACAAATCCAGTGCTCCGACAAATCCTCCCTGTTTCCGACACACACCTACATCATCATCATCATGTCTAGGTCAAGCTGCCATCTCTTCCTCTTCCTCCTCCTTTTCGCCCTTTTCCCCTTTCCCCTCCTCGCCCGCCCTTTCGTTCTCGTTCTCTCCCAAGACGACCTCAAGGATGTCCAAAACGACGACGTTTCCCCTCTCGATTCCGATTCTTCTTGGGACGACGACGACTTCGGCGGTACTCATGTTAAGCCTGATGACGAGCTCGATCCTGGATCTTGGCGCCGTCTCTTCGAGCCACCTACTACCCTTCTCTCCCCTTCTCATGATACTTCCCTCGATTCTTACTACGCCGCCGTCCATAAAATCATCTCCGCTTCCAACAACGGAGACGCCAGGTTGATGGAGGAAGCCGCAGCTGAGATCGAGACCGCTGCTAATACGGACGGTGATCCGCACGCTCGTTCGGTGTTAGGTTTTCTGTGCGGGATGGGGATGATGCGTGAGAGAAACAAAGCTAAAGCTTTTTTGAATCATTATTTCGCTGCCGAAGGTGGTAATGCCCAGTCCAAGATGGCTTTGGCTTACACTTACTCGCGTCAAGATGTAAGCTTCTCTTTTCTTTCTTCCTTTATTTTTTTAAAGAAATCTGATATCCCCTTTTGTGGCTTTTCCCCCAATTTTCCTAAACATTTATTTTTTTTTAAAACTTTCAGATGCATGAAAAAGCTGTTAAATTATATGCTGAACTGGCAGAAATAGCGGTAAACAGTTTCTTGATATCCAAAGATTCGCCGGTAATAGAACCGATTAGGATACACAATGGAGCTGAGGAGAACAAGGAAGCTTTAAAGAAATCAAGAGGGGAAGACGATGAAGATTTTCAGATATTGGAATATCAAGCACAGAAAGGGAATGCCGGTGCTATGTACAAAATGGGTCTTTTTTACTATTTCGGATTGAGAGGGTTGCGCCGTGATCATACCAAGGCTTTGATGTGGTTTTTGAAAGCTGTGGATAAAGGGGAGCCTAGGTCTCTTGAACTTCTTGGTGAGATTTATGCTAGAGGAGCTGGAGTTGAAAGGAATTATACCAAGGCACTTGAGTGGCTTTCACTTGCATCCGAACATGGGCTTTATTCAGCTTACAATGGGATGGGTTATTTACATGTTAAAGGCTATGGTGTGGAGAAGAACTATACCAAAGTATGTTCATTTTTCTCTTCACTAATTTTTCTTTTGTCTTGTTATATCGACCGTGCTTTAGATCAGTGTGCCTTGTTTTTTACTTGTGCTGGTGTCTTGACTTAGGCATTGTGCTTTCAAATCAGATGTTCTTGGCTTACGTTGTTTACCTGAAAATCTTAGTTCAATATGAATTATCTTTATATTCAATGCTGTTTGGCTATACTTGCACTGGTTTATAGTTTTTCACTTCATTGAATGTTTTATAATTTGAAACTTATGGCAGACTTATTCTGATTTCTATTTTAAAGTTTTTCTTTCTTCTATTACTAATCTGGATGGATCATGATGTTTTATAGCTTAGATTGATGACAGTTATTAATGGGTTAGATATACATAGTTTTGAATCTAAGAATAATTGGTCATTTCCATGGCTGTTGTTTGTTCCTTTTGTAAGATTTGAGGCTACTGAAAATTCATTGGATAAATTTTTCCCTTTTTAAAAGAAAAACGTACAGTTTCAAACCTCTTAAGAGTGAAGACAAAAAACTATATCTGGATAGCGTGTGGTTATAGTTGGTATGTTAAGTGCAGAGTTGGGCCAGAATGTGATTCTTTTCTTTTGTGCAGGCAAAAGAATACTTCGACAAGGCTGCTGATAATGAAGATGCTGGTGGGCACTATAATTTAGGAGTAATGTACCTTAAAGGGATCGGAGTGAAGAGGGATGTGAAGATTGCTTGTAAGTGTTTTATTGTGGCAGCCAATGCAGGTCAACCAAAGGCGTTTTATCAGTTGGCTAAGATGTTTCATACTGGTGTTGGGCTTAAAAAGAATCTTCCTATGGTAAATAGCATGGTTTATGCTTATAGTTTTTTGGTTTTTTAACTTATTGCCTTCTTAAGAGTTCTATATCTTTATGAATGACATACTTAAACTCCATTTGCTTAACCTCAAGGTTCTATATTTATGTTTTCTTTTTGTAATAATTTCACCTTGCATGTATTACCAGGGGGATGTTTTTTCAGAAAATGTCCCTGATTTACATTGAGGTTTTAGTGTTAATATATGCATGCTAGAGCTTTCATCAGTATTTCAGTTTCATTCCTAAAAGGAAAATGAATCTCCGATCACTGTAGAAGATTTTGAAACTTATAATTACTTTAGAAAAAAGTTTGCAATAATTATAGCTCACCTTTGTTTATGTTTCATGCATGAATTGTGACATGAATCCCTTTAGGATCATGAATGATCCTAATGCCCATGTACATTATAATTAGAGTTTGTTCCCCATTTCCAGGCTACTGCATTATACAAGCTAGTTGCCGAACGGGGACCATGGAGTTCCCTCTCTAGATGGGCACTTGAATCATACCTAAAAGGTGACATGGGCAAAGCATTCCTCTTGTATTCTAGGATGGCTGAGCTAGGTTACGAGATAGCACAGAGTAATGCTGCGTGGATCCTTGACAAGTATGGTGAGCGCAGCATGTGCATGGGTGAATCTGGGGTTTGCACAGATGCAGAAAGGCATCAACGTGCTCATTCTTTGTGGTGGCAAGCTTCCGAGCAGGGTAACGAACATGCAGCATTACTTATTGGGGATGCATATTACTATGGCAGAGTATGTATCTTAGTCTCTATAGAGAAGTACTGGCTACTTTTTGGGATAATGTTTACCCGAGCATATTGCTATCTTATTACTTGGCTGAGGTTTTCTGTAACTATTTTCTTCTCTTTTTCAGGGAACTGTGAGGGATTATGAGCGTGCAGCTGAAGCTTACATACATGCAAAATCCCAATCGAATGCTCAAGCTATGTTCAACCTGGGATACATGCATGAGCATGGCCAAGGACTTCCTTTTGACCTCCATCTTGCCAAGCGGTACTATGATCAGGCATTAGAGCTAGATCCTGCAGCAAAGTTGCCTGTCACACTGGCACTGGCAAGTTTGTGGGTACGAAAGAACTATGCTGACAGTTTCCTGGTGAGTTGCTCTTTGTGGTATATGTCCTGTTTTTGCCTCTCCCTGCCTGAGCATGTCTGAAGATCAAACCCTGTTCAATCTTTAATGCAATTATGTCCTGTTCACTCTGTCAAATGCTTACAGTTGAATACAAGTGATTGAACAGAGTGAACAGGATATATATTTTTATACACACACTCATATTTGAATGGTAACTTCAGTTGTAATATGTACTGTTTCTCCATTACTTGTTGTCCTCACCCTGTCCTGTGTTCCGGTTATACAAATGCAACCACTAGTCCGCATGCCATTGACCACATGGACTTTTTAACTGTAAAACTGGAGCTGAGCCTAACATCTTCAGACCCTGTGAAAGCAGCTTGGCAGTGTGTAGATATTGATAATGAAAATTTAGTATCCTTGGTTCTGGATTCCCTCCTTGAGACAGTGATCGGAATTTCTGCCAAGTACATGAATCTCGAAACTGTTTTTATACCAGCTGTTTTAGTTAGGTCTTCTGACTCATTGCTATTTTGTTGTTTCAATTAGGTCCACGTAATTGATTCCCTGCCGGAAGTTTATCCTAGAGTTGAAGAATGGGTGGAGAATGTGATCATGGAGGAAGGAAATGCAACAATATTGACACTATTTGTCTGTCTACTCACTGTTCTATACCTTCGTGAGCGACAACGCAGGCATGCTATTGCTGCTGCGGGGGCACACGAACCTAATGAGCATGTTGTACCTGCTGCACGCTAATTGTCAGTGTTGGTATTAAGATTAGATGTGTTTTTTTCAAAAGTTAAAATCTCCATAGCAAAAATGTATAGATCGGCTTCTTTGGCCCTGTTCTAGAGAGCTCCTACATTGTACCATAGAGAATATTCTAGTCCAAAAAAGATTAACATAAGTTGAAAAACGATCTTTTGCCTCTAATATCAAAACATGTACTTTATGCTAATTTCAGTTGGGTTCTTTGCTTTATCGAATTAAATAGTTTGTTTACTTCAAAATTATACATGCATTATTGATTCAGAAATTTTCAAGTATCCATGATGAAATTCCCTTCCTGGTTCAATAAAATAATATTTGTATGTATATATATACCAAATAAATCAATCTAACTTTGCAATGGACATACTGGCCACAATCATTTTTGCTATATTGGAAAAAAATTATGCCTGTCCTTTGCACTGCTGTTTCTGCTAGTCCTCGGGCTCTTAAGAAAAGGCTTTCATGGGAGGATCTCAATCGTTTGGCTATGGATGTTGCTGAACCTTGGGTTTTATCTGGTGATTTTAATTCAATTCTGCACGGAGATGAGGAAGGTGGAGTGGAGTTGATGTGGACGGGGTCTAACCTTCTTCGCTCATTTATTTTTTATAATGGTCTTCATGACATGGGATCTCAGGGACCTATGTTCACTTGGAATCGGGTTAACCTTTTTAGCAACTCGATCGAGCAATTTGTAATGATCTATGGAATGTGATCGCTCCTGAAAGTAACGTAGGCACCTTCCTAGACCGAAGTCTGATCATCAACCGATTTTATTGTCTGTCTTCAAGGCCGCACATTACTACTAATCGACCAATTTGTTTCTTAGCTAGTTGGTTATTGCACCCTCGATTTCGAGGTCTTGTACAAGAAACTTGGAAGTGGACTCAGGATAGTGATACTAACTTGGATGATTTTACTTTGAAAGTCTAAGAGTGGGATAAATGTGTTTATGGTAACATCTTTGCAATTGGGTTGGGTTCAGAAAGCTCTCAAATATTTTGACACCAATCGACTCCAAGGACAGGAACAAGTACTTAAAGTTGAGCTTGAGAGCATCTTGAGTCAGGAAGAGATCCTCCGGTACCAGAAACCGAGAAGCGATTGGCTTCTTAATGGCGATAGGAATATGAAATTCTTTCATAGCAAAACTTTGGCCCGTAGGAAGATGAATCAAATTGAGGCTCTTAAGATTGTTGGTAATTGGTGCTTTGAGAGTGACATTCTCTGATGCCATGCAGTGAAATTTTATAAACAGTTGTACATTGTAGATTCGCAATCAACTCCTCGTCTACTTTGTTCGGGCCAATTTCCTTTTCTTAGTGCATGGGAGAAGGACTTGTTGGTTAGTAAGGTTTCAATGGCTGAAATTAGGCAGGCGGTCTTTAGTATGGCACCACTTTGGGTATTGATGGATCCATGAGAAATTTTATCATTGTTGGTAGTGTGCTAGATCTTGTGACACGGGTGTTCCAAGGGTCTAGGTAGGATCCTAACCTTAATAGAACTTTGTTGCTCTTAATCCCAAAAGCGACGGGAGAAGAGATTTTAGCCCAATTTCGACGTATCAACTTTTGTACGGTTCTCTATGAAGTTATTACGAAGACCTTTGTTAATCATTTATGTTCGGTCATGCAAAAGTAGATTGCACAAAACTAGGAGGAACATTGCGAAGTTGCTCAAGAAGCTATCCATATTCCATACAACGGTGGGTGAATGGCGATCAAGATCGATTTAGAAAAGGCTTATGACAAGATCCGATGGAATTTTCTTGAAGACTCTTTATTGGATGCGTGTCTTCCTGTTTCATTCGTCAATGTTATTATGCACTGTGTCACCTCGGCATCCATGCAATTTCTCTGGAATGGTTCAGTCTTGGAGTCTTTTCTTCCATCTCGCCGGGTGCGTTAAGGGAACCCATTGTCTGCATATTTTTTTGTCTTGGGAATGGAGCGACTGGGGCATTTGATTGATCAGGCTGTTGCGGAGAAGAATTGGGAACCGTTGATGCTTTCCCGTAGAGGTCCAGCTCTTTCTCTAACCTAATATTGTTTTGTCGAGTATATTTACGTCAGGCTATGATAGTTCATGAAGTTCTGGAATCCTTTTTGCCAAGCTTCGGGCCACAAGATCAATAAGCAGAAGACTCAATTTTTTTTCTCTTCCAACACACCGGATCCGACTACTTTGGCCACAAGTGAGAGACTCAGGTTTATTATGGTGACAGATTTGGGAAAGTATCTTGGAATGCCAATTTTTCATAAGCGCGTCACAATCTCCACGTTTCAGTTTGTTGTGGATAAGGTATGATCCAAGTTTAATGGGTAGGATGCCCGTCAACTCTCTATGCCCGGTAGGATTAGCTTAGCGAAGTTTGTACTCCTTTTTATCCTAAATTATTCCATGAGTTCTGCTCACATGCCAGGTTCTGCATGCCGGGAGATCGAAAGAATAACCTGTGGGTTCATCTGGGGATCCAATTACACAAAAAAGAAGCCCGCTCTTGTTCGCTGGAAAGACTGCTGTAGACCAATTGACAAAGGGGGTCTAGGTGTTCGGTGTCTCCAAGTGCAGAACAAGCTTTTTCTACTCAAATTGGGCTTAGTCTCCTTGCTAATACTGATGCATATTGGGTACGTATTTTACGTAATAAGTATAATGTACATGGAATGATCCTGGTGTATATCAACTGTAGTAACCACTCTTATATCTGGCGCTCCTTATCCAACGTTTGGCATCACGTGACGAAGGGAGTAGTTTGGTCCATTGGTGATGGGAGATTGATTAGTTTTTGGAATGATGTTGGCCCCCTTAAACCATATCACATACCTGGAGCGAGGGTTGACAAAACTGTCATCGTTTAGAAACTCTTTTGCCTCCACTCATTGTTAACAGAATTGTCGGTTTAATGCCCCCAATGCTTGATGGAGGTCCTGATCGACTCACTTGGAGATGGTCATCGGGGGGTCGTTTCTCAATGGCTGAAACATATGGCTGTTTGTTTGATAATGGTGTGATGAATTCTTGTAATTTATGTCTTGAAACTTGGAAGGTCCTTGCTCCACAGCGTGTTCGAGTCTTCTTATGGTTACTTGGCCAGTCACGTTTACTCACTATGATGAGCGAAGGCATAGCTGTATGACAGAGGAAGGCTTTTGCCCACGCTGCGGTGAGTTCTCAGAAACAACATTGCAGACAGTGAGAAATTGTCACTTTGCTAAGGGGATTTGGAGAGCCATCCTACCTGCTGCATCTCGGAACTCGTTCTTGACAACATCGGGCAATGGTTGGCTTCAATGGTATCTGAAAAATAAGGGGGACATTGTACTGGTTGAAGGTGAGTAGCCAACCTTTTCTCTACAACTTGTTGGCTGCTATGGAAAAATAGAAATGATTTGGTTTTCAAGAAAATGAGCAGTGGTAGCCATAAATTAATCTCTACTAGTGTGGCTTGGACGAGAAGCTATTCAGATGCTAGAATGAAGGACTGTTTTAAGAGTAGTCAGGTCACTACACAGCCATGGCAGACGCAGAAAAAGGGGTGGGTCAAGCTGAATATCGATGGCTCTTTCACGAGTCACATACCTAGTGCAGGTATTGGGGGAGTTATTCGGGGGTCTAATGGAAATTGGGTAACTGGTTTCTCAATGGAAGTAGGTGAGACAGATAGTTTCCAGGTTGAGGTGAGGGCCATGTACGAGGGTCTTATGTTTGCTTGGAGCAGAGGCTTTCACCAGGTCGATGTTGAAAGTGATAATGTTGGGCTAATTGAGTTATTCTGCAACAGTTATGCAGCAGATAATAGGTTACTGGTATTACCCTTGGTTCGTGCTCCTTGAAGGGGGGATTGGAGGGTCTAGTTTTGGCACACAGTCAGGGACAACAATAGAGTTGCAGATGGCCTGTCCCGGATTAATTTGCCTATTTTTTGAAACTTTTAGTTCAAATGTATAAAGATTAATTTGTTTATTTTTTAAAGTATTAGAGTCTCCATGTTACATTTATTATATTTTTCTTTTCCAATGTTGATCGTTTTACTCCCTAGTTTTGGAGATTTGTTGAAAACTAGTGATTTACTATTTACATGATCGATTTTGGTAGACGCCCTATTTATTTTCCTAAAGTCTACCAAACTATGAGCTTTGATGGCCACAAAAAGGGGGAAAAGAAAAACCGTAAACTTTCCATCATCCTGCATAAGTGTAAACATTTGCATGATACATTGTAACCGCAAAAATTGGCAAACTACAACTATACTATGTGAACCCAAAACTCAAAAGCATGCCATAGGCTTTGACAAACATTCAGCAGACAGCAATCACTTACCATTGCGCACTTTGAAGAATGGTACTCAAATACCAAAGGCTTCATGTTATTAGGACCGCTGAGGTCTCTTCCATGTGTGCTCATCATACTCATTTGTTGCTTCTTCAGGGCGTTCATGTTTGCACTTTAGACAAACCTGGTTCCTTCTGTAATTCAAGAAATCACATCTGCACAGGATATTGTACTAGTAAGTAATATATCAATTTTCCAATCAAAACTGAACTTGAGAGGGATAATAGAGAGACATACGAAGGGCATTCCCATTCTCCAGGATTTAACTGTCTCTTGGGCCTTGCCACTTTGCAGCGTAAACATTTCCTATTACTCGCAAAATTCATAAATCCACACCTGCATAGAGGAAATCAATATTAGGATAAGCATGAATGGATCAACTTTAAAAAATTGCAGACCGGAAGCAAGTTAATCCCCTGTAAATCCATGACAAGTATTCCATCAGTTATATTTAAATTCCTTTTAATGTGATGGAATTTCAAAAGGCTCCATTTAGCCCCTTTACTTTCGATCTTGTTGGTTTTCAGGTTTTTGCTTTGTTCCCCCCTGTTTTCTCTCTCCAACAAATTGGAATGGTGAAACTTTTATATCTTTGAAAACTGAATATTAAACCAATTTGTGCAAAAGCTAACTCTATAATCATGTGAAATACACATCTCATTTTGCGGGCATATGCTCAAGCATGATACGTGTCTTCAACCCAAAAAAGAAACCAAGAATACACAGCATAAGAATCAGATGAACCCAAAACCCAATAACAAACATGGGTTTGAAGGAATAGCAAGCTAGGTTTTGCAATATCCCTTCACCAGCTTTATGTTATTAAGCACATATTGTTCACGGGCTCAAGCTGGGAGCAGCAAATAGTGAATGCTAAAGCCTAAGGATCCTAGTGCACATCATGGTATTTCTTTGTTTTCTTCCATTACTTTATATTGTGTTTTATTACAATCTATGCTAATACGATATGCATGAGACTTAGTTTGCAACAACAGGACAAGCATGGATGTAGCCAAATCATCTAGCAGATCATAAAATATGGGACTACAGTACAAAATCTATTTAATAGAATTATACTGAAGATGGATAGTCTTGAAGAACAAAAAGGCTTCTTAACAATATAAACCAAAAAGAAACTTACCCTGGGCAGTTCCAATCCCCTTTCTTCATTTGGACATCATCCGTGGCAACCCTCTTTGGACCCTCTGCTTTACACTTTAAGCACCTTGTATTTCTAGAAAAGTTCATGAAACTGCACCTGTAACATAAAAAGCAATGAATAGCCAAGGAAGAATGAACAAACAGTCATACTCATCAGAAAAATAATTTCCAACCGTTGTATCAAACCATAACTTTTAACTGTAAGGCCTACATGTCCGACTTTTTAGTTGACCAACTATTACACAATAAATTTAATGACCTTATTCCTTCATTTCAACATATGTCATCCAAACAAACTTGTAAACATATTAATTAAATTCTGACATTATTTTGAAATCTGAACCAACAAAGAGTAAAGTGCATGACAATGTACTATAGTGATAAAGATGAGCTTCACACCCATTGAACATTCATAACAAGCAATTAGTATAATTGGGAAGCATTAAATAATAGATGATGACAGCTAGGAAGATAAATGGAAACTCACTCTGAGCAAAGCCAATCTCCTTTCTTCATCTCAATTTCTTCTCCACGAACATTTTTAGGGCCACCTTCTTTGCATTTTAGGCATTGCAGATTTCTAGAGAAGTTCAAAAAGTTACATCTGCAATTCAGAAGCAAACCTGGCTTATAACCATGAAATTCCATGCAGAGATTTTAGAATGCGATGACATAGGAGAATAAAGTTCATATCCATTCACTTTCTATTCAACATGATCTCAGGAAATAACCTCGAGCAATTAAGCTTCATATAAGACTTACTTGGGACACATCCAATCTCCTCTCTTCATTTCAACATTTTTAAACTCTGCATCATCATTGCCACTAATTTGTTTTTCCTTCCGAGGACGAGCTTTAGCAGCAAGCTTAGGAATTTCAGCATCACATGACGTCTCACTCAATTTTGTCAAGTCTGAAAGTAGATTCCTTGCAGATGCATCAATATGCTCTCTACCAGGAGGTTTCTCTCTCTCCGAAATAACAAGGGGATCAAGGGCATAAGATAATAATATACGCACGATGTCCACAGTACGAGCAGCTGCTTCAGATTCCTTTAGTATCACGTAAGCTCTGTCGCAAGAACCACGCAGATTGCAAGCACCACAAACCTGCAGAAAAGTGCTTCAGTCTGACATCACTTGAAGTTCTTATAGGCCGGAGCAGTTGGCAGAAAATGTGCCTTTCCACACACAAGTTTTCACTTTTCCATGGCATAGGAATGTTCAAAAACCAAATAAATTTTAAATAACTGCATATTCATCCTATGAAGAGCATATTTCTTGCGATGTGCAATATACGACTAAAGATAAAGAATTAAAATGCTAATAAGGAAAACGACATACTTCCCCTTCGTCGAGATGAACATGGGCTCTCAACCTTTTAGCTGAATTAACGGATTTTCGTAGAACATTAGGACATCCACTCCCCACAACCGTTTCAATATCATCAGTAGATAACAATCTGCATTAAACAGAAACATGAAAGTTAAATTTGTGATCATTAGTATTATATAAATTGACTCCAACAAAACAGATAATCTGCACCGCATTGCCCCTCATGAATCTTCAGAATCCTACTTTCTTTTAACTTTGTAGGAGCATAAGCACAGAAATAATCTTCCATTTGACGAAATAAGAACTAAGACTATGTTTAATTGTCACATTTACTCTACCCCATCAGATTTAGGAAATAACCAGCCTAAATACTAGTCTTTAAAAGAGAAAAAAAAATAGTGAGCTTTTGCATTTGCATTTAACCAATTAAGTGTTATTTTAATCAATCACATAGTTTTATTTATGTTAATGAACAGAAAAACAACAAGCAAAAGGAACTTTGAGTTAATTTAGAGGAGAAATGGAAGTGACGATAAGCAAATAGCAGCAAAGTGAAAAAGAGAAAGAACCCATTACTTGAAAAGATCGAAACGGTCACGAGCAAAGCTAATGCAAGCGTCTTTCACAAAATTCATGTCCTTATAATCATTGCCAGCACCGGAAGTGACAGTATTATTAGCTTCAACAAAGTAACCTTTGCACTTTAATCTGTCAATGAAAGTGACCCATTCGGGCCAGGGGTGGGATTGAGGCTCAGCGGCAACGGTGTTGGCGTTAAGTGTGTCGAGGGCGGCGGTAGAGGAAGTGTAACGGTGGAAGCGGAGGGAGAGGGCGGGCGGGGAAGAAAAAGGAAGAAAGAGGGGATTGCGAGCACGTATGATAGAGGTGCTCAGGTGTAAGAAAGCTGAAGATGACATTTTCTTTGGTAGATTGTATGTTAAAGATGATGAGAGAAAATTTTGTAATGTGGCCATTTAAACCTGTTCAAAGAGCCTTTGATGTTATGCGGGTTTTAGACGAAACAAGAGAATGAAGATAGGGTTTTATGTAGTGTGACTGCAACAGCCGTGTGGATAGGGTCATAGCATTCTAGTTACAACGCCTACTGGTGTAATCCAACCGAGCCCAACTTACTATTATCGGGATCGACTCAAATTTTGAAGCTTAGTTTGCACTCGATGTTTGTTTATTTTCAAGTTTAATTTCGCTTAACATATAATTGAGTTATTTCAATTTATTTATAAATTTTTATATTTAAGTTTAAATTCAAAAATTTAAATTTGATTTAATAAATAAATTTAAAGTTAACAATATATTAAGGGTAATAACATAATTTAATAATATAAAAATATGAAAAGTTAAATAAGGCTAGTGAGTTATTCAAATTTCAAGTTAAGTATTATTAAGCTTGCTGCTCGAGCTCAACTCAATATTTACCAAATTGAAATAATTATAAATTACCTTATATTAGCTCATTTCGATCTTTTCTTTGAAATCGAGTTCAAAGTAGATTAAGTGAGTTATTCTAAATGAGGATTATGTTAGGATTAAATTTAACTTTATCTATCTAATCTCACTTGAAATAATTATAAATTACTTCATATTAATGAAATTAATAAATATGTTTTAAAAAAATCTCCCACCCATCTTGCCACCTCTGTTATCCTTCGGCATAAACTCAAAACTATTGTTTTGTCAATAATAATAGACTTTATTGAATAGGAAGTATTTTGTTTGAGTTATGTATCTAAATTATTTTTTAATTAATTTAGATATTTAAACTTTGGTTTGCTATTGAAATCGGTTCTTGCTTATTAGTGTTCGTTCAGAAAAATTCCAGCCAATGGAATCGCACCACATCACCATCCATTAAAATATAATTAAAAATAATTATATTAATATTAAATAAAAAATTTTACCCCTCTCCTCCCCCTTTTCTCACCCTATCCACCATCCCTTCATCGCTTCCTCCCAGCTTCGTTCCTCTCCCTCTCCCCCTCTCCCTCCCATCAACTGAGGGGGAGGGAGACAGTTAGGAGTTCTTTTTAATATTAACATAAATAGTAAAATAAAATATTTTTTATTATATTTTAATAGGTGGTAACATTACGTTATCTTATTAACTGCAATTTCTTTTAACGATGAATATCAATTTTAATAACAAAATCAAATTTATATGCTCAAATCAATAAAAAAAATATTTAAATACTTAATTTGAATAAACTTAATAAGTTACGTTGCTCCTATTGGATTAATCCTTAATAAAATGCACATTGATTCGAGAGTAAAATATGACGATGCTCTATGGTTATTTTACAGACCATTGGCTTATGAAGTTCTTTTATAATGAAATATGAGGTTTAATCAAATTTGGTGGGTTTTTTATTTGTTTAAAACAAGTTCATATAAACTAATTGTTTCGAAACAGCAATAAAATTTGGTAGTAAGTATGATGTCTGTTTAAATTTATTTTCACTTACATCCTCCAAAATTATTTCGATCTAGATTTTGTGCTTTGTAATTATTACTTCTGTTTATGACATGATTCATATGTATTATATTGATGATTGTTTATTGGTAAGATTGTATTTTGTATCTCTTTTAAAAATTTTCAATTTTTATTTAATAAAATTGATAAATTACAATCAATATCACTAAATTATTATTAAGATAATATTCTGGCCACTCAATTTTAATAAGTTACGAAATGGTCATTGAATGATTGAAAAAATATCATTTAAGCTACTCAGTTGTTAAAATCATTATTGCATGGCTTTCTACGTTCGCACCGCCTACTCTAACTGAAAACCCTTTTTCCACTTCTCTTTTACAATTTAAGTTTTTTAATGAAATAACATTGAACATTATAAATCTACGAATTAAAATCCAAACAATTTTCTTCTTCGGTCTCTAACATTTATCGTCAAATAAACTTGGATCTAAAGTATGTTCTTCTACTCATCAATGAGCTTTAATCCACCGGACCAATGGTTGCTTGATGCTAGCTAGTCGAATTTAAAAAAAAAAAAAGCTTAACTAGTCGGTGATTTAAATAAAAACTTTTTAATAGTTTAATGAATTGAATGAAAACATTTGAATAATTCAATGATCATTTTGTAATTTTTTTAAAATCAAATGTTAAAAATGTAAACTCATTAATAGTTTAGTGACATTAGGTGCCAGTTGAAGTATCTCCTTCATAAACCGTATATAACTTTTCGTAAAAGTCGAAGACAAAACTAAATTCTCAATTGTTTTATCAATCTTTTTTATAAATATATTTACTACATAGACTATGAATCTACTATATTATAAAGTCACTTTGACGTATAGTTAATAACAATCTCTTACTAACCTTAAAATGACAAAAACTAATATTTTATATTTAAATTTAATGGGTAAAAGGTTTTCCTTATTTTAAGGAAAAAGTATATAAGAGGTGACATAATTCACATATATCTCTATTTGCTAAGGGCATTTAAAATGTTTTAAATTATAACAAAAATAGGTATAAATTGAAACACTAGGATAAACATTATATTTAAATTTTATTTACTTTTAACACAACAAATTCTAACTCAGTTAGAAAACTACAACCAAAACCAAACCATAAATTAAATGATGTATTTATAATGTTTTATTAATAAATTAGATAAACTACACTTAATATCACTAAATAACTAATAAATTTACGTTTTGACCACTTAATTTAAAAAATTCCAAATAACTACTAAATTATTTTAAGGACTTCATTTAAATTACTAGACCGTTAAATTCGTTATTAGATGGCCTTCTTTGTTTGCACCGCTTGTATCAATCAAAAGTTTTTATTCACTTTTTCTTTTACAGTCCAATTTTTTTTCATGAAACAATTTTAAACATTACAAATTTGTGAACTAAAATCCAAATAGTTTTCTTATTTGATCTTCGTCATTGAGCGTCAACTTAATTTGAATTTAAGGTATAATTGTTTACTCGTCGATGGGTACTGATCCACCGTATCGACTGCTAAGTCAGTCACTTGAAGCTTGCTAGTTGAACTTAAAAAAACGCTTAACAATTTAATAATTTAAATAAAACATTCTATAATAGTTTAATGACTTTATATTTAGTTTATTCTAATAAATAAAAAAAGGTAAACTACACTCATTGTCACTTTAAATAAGATAATTGTGCGATTAAATTTTTTATTTTTTTAACGAATTAGTGATGTGGCATATAAATCTGTTAAAAGAAATTTAACAACAATAATTAATTTACACAATTATTTTATTTAGAGTAATTAAATTAATTTTATTTTAAGTGATACAAATAGCGGTGATCATGAGCTGAGCATAGACAAAATTTTAGACCCGGGCCCGACCCAAAATATAGGCCTAAAATTTTGTCCAAGTTCGGCCCGAAAGAAAATTGCTAAGCTCGAGCCCGGCCCGACCTATATTAAATATATATAATATATATTTGATTAAAAATAAAATATATATATTTAATATATAATTCTGGCCAGGCTGGGCCGGGCTCGGGCAAAAAAAATTTTACCCGAGGACCGGCCAATTTTCTAACGGGCCTCAGTTTTTTCCCCAAACTCATATTTCAAGCCTATATTTTAACTCGAACCCTCCCAATTTTAGGGTGGGCCATCGGGCCGGGCCGGATAACCCATCCCATGATATAAATAAAAACAATCCTATTTTGAAGTTAACATGGGTGGAGTTTATCCTAAACTAGAAGGAAAAAATTAAAACAAAAAGATAACACACGCAAACAAGCAAAGCAAAGCAACTCGACACATATTCCGTCTGTGAGTGTAGAAATCTACAATCCAGCGGTCTCATCCACGCACTGCCAAAAATCCTCAAAACCCACCCTAACCCTCTCTCTCTCTCTCTCTCCCCTTTTTCTATTATCATATTTTTGTTTCTTTCCCATTCAAATTTCTAGGGCCTGACCGCCGCAGACATGGCTTCTCACGCCGCCAATCTATGGGTGCTGCTCGGCTTGGGTTTAGCTGGAATTTTTCTGATGACTAAAAGGCTTAAGAAAACTATTAAAGCCGACTTTGGGGCTTTTATTCAGAAGTTAGAGTTGCTTCCTCCGCCTCAGCCTGCCCCTCCTAAAGCTCCCCATCCTCTCACCGGTCTCAATTTCGCCGTTTCTGATGTGTATGCTATTCTTTTATCCCTTTTGTTTTTGAGTTTGTTGTGGTTTTTTGGGCAGTCGAGGAGAGATGGGAACCGGGAATTAATGAATTTATTTTACTATTGATTTGTTGTTACTGTTTCATTTTATCGAGCAGTGATAGTAAGTGGAAATTAATGAATTGTTTTTAGTTTTGTTTTGTTGTCACTGTAAACTGCTGCATTTAATTTTTTAGATAAGAGAAGTGATTAGGGTTAATGGTCAATATGTACGGCATCTTTGTTCTTTAGGGAAATAAAGAAATCCCAAATTATTAATGGGATTTTGTTGCTTCGACTAAGTTTCAGCTACATATGGAGTGGCGTAGGGTCACTGTACTTAGTTGAGTGTATTGTCTTCCTTTTTTGACCATTAGTAGTAATCCAGTTTGTGAGTTTGATATTTGAATAAGAAATAATGACTTCTCTCTATAAGACAGACATTCTAACTCGTTTTGATAAACCTTAACAAGGGTTTGATTGTTGCTTTTAATACCTGTTCTTGTTTTATGGAAGTGAAATGCATACAGAATGATTTGGAATATAAAACATTAAAAACTTTGAATAGTTAAAAAATATTTTAAACTAAGTAATATTTTGAATAATGCAATTCGGGACTTTATGTCTTTATAGAATAGTTAAGTTTGAATGTTTTCACATTTTAGCTTGCGAGGAAGCAAAAACCAAAAAAGAATAACCTAAATGTTTTTCTTGCTATTATGAATATTTTGGAATTTCTTGTATTTCATTTTCAGGGTTGTTTATTTCAATTTATTTCAAAGCTTTGATTTGAAGTCTGTAAAGGTATTCATTTAATTTGATATTCACTGCCCCATTATTTCTCAAAGCATGTGTAAGATATGGAGGCAAGATTTTGCCTTGGGTTTTCTGCTCAATTGTCCTCTGAGTGGCTTGTTATTATCCATTTCTTTACCTTTTTCTCCTTTCGAGCAAAATTGTTGAAAGAGTTAATTCAATTGAACATTTCAAATTTCTGTTATGCTCATGTGTTTTAGACTTTTAAGTTGTCAGTTCAGATTATTTATGTTAGACATGCATATAAGCATGTTTGCTAGTTCATATGTTCTACGTGATGTTTGTCAATATCTATATGGCATCTAATAGCTGATATTTATGCCATGCTTATCAGATTTGACATTGAAGGGTATGTGACTGGGTTTGGCCATCCAGACTGGTTGAAGACACATGAACCATCTACTCGCACATCACCTGTGGTTTTGGCCCTTGTAGAAGGAGGTGCTACCTGTATAGGGAAAACTGTTGTGGATGAACTGGCATACAGGTATTTGCCATTGCAAACTGTTTTCCTGAGAAGCAGACTTTGGGTTTTCAACAATGTGTTGGAATTAAGGGGAATGGATGGAGAGGAAGGGAAAGGCTGGGGGAATTGGAGGGAATGATTACATGTTAATTTTTTCAACCAGACAAGGTTGTAATTTCCCCCTTTTTTATAGTTTTAATATGCAAACATGGGGAACCAAGCCCTTTCCTCTCTACTCCTCTTGGTTCCCAACATATTGGTACATGTTTACTAAAGATGGAGATGTCTCTTGTTTTAGGAAGTAGTCATCAGACATGATTTAACTTTTTGGTTCTTAGGATTTGCAAGATGCTAGCTGCTTTTTGCTTGTTTGATTTTCAGTATCCATGGAGAGAATAAACACTATAGCACACCAACCAATCCTGCTGCACCTGCACGCATTTCAGGTGGATCCTCTAGTGGAGCAGCTGTTGCTGTTGCTGCTGATTTTGTGGACTTCTCTTTAGGTAGCTTTGCACTTCTGACTGCCTAGCTTTCTTTGTTTCAGGCTTTCCGCAATTGCAACTTGCATTTTTTTACTAAAATATTTGTAATTTTATATTTAATTGTAATATGTTAGGACATGCTACTACACTCTAGTTATTGTCAAGTTGTGATTTCCCTAATGAGTCAATTTGATCAAACATGATGAGATCTGTGACCCTGTAAAATATTGTATTCTAGAAGATCCTTCATAAAATAAAATTGGCTCTAATTTCTTCATATAACATCTTTGAGTAGGCATCGATACTCTTGGTGGCATAAGGGTACCTGCAGCTTTTTGTGGTGTTATTGGATTCCGGCCCTCATATGGTGTTATTTCTAACACTGGAATTATACCTGTTTCATCAAGCCTCGACACTGTTGGTACGTATGAAGGAATAACAAATGCTGTGTTATGCACTATGAAATTTTACATGTTGCCATATGGCATATGGGATGTGCAGTCATCTGTGTTCCCTAAAAAGTGGTTGTGATTTGATTTAAGTTTCTTAGATTATTTCCTTGTTTTAAAGAAGTTTTATAACATGCTGTTTGTTTGCCCATGTTTCAATTCAGTTTGCTTTCTATTATTTTCCTCTTAATTTAGTTTGAAAGCTTAGTTTGGTAATGGTTCTCTATTCAAAGCAGCCTTTAAGTTGAATATTTTTTGAATAGATTCTATTTCGAATGAGTTTTCCCTTTCTCCTGGTTTTATTCTCTATCTTGGGAATAGCTTTTCTTGTGTTTCAATGTACTTTGTGTATAAAAGTGAAAGCAATTCAGTTTGCTTACTATTGTTTTCCTCTTAATTTAGTTTGAAAGTTTAATTTGGTAATGGTTCTCTATTCAAAGCAGCTTCTAAGTTGAATATCTCTTCAATGTTTTCTATTCCAAATGAGTTTTCCCCTGGTTTTATTCTCTATCTTGGGTATAGTTTTTCTTGTGTTTTTGGTCCTGTTATATAAAATCATTGGTTGAGAAGCATTAAGCAATAGCCGGTGCTGATACAATAAAAATGCCCATTCAGCACTTCTGGCTAAGAACTACAGTCCATGAATTACATTCAATTTATGTATGATTTGAACAAATTTGCAACTTTTCTTCTTTTCTCCCCCCTCTCATATTGAACCATTACACAGCATTTTTGCGTGTTCTGCTTATAATACATTTTGACATTATGTGGTTTTAAATTTAGTATATGTTAGGATATAAGGAAGAAAAGGAAATGAGAGGTTTTTGTAGTAAAGTAAAAGATACTTCACTTTTTTGTTTGGATAGCTTAAATTAAGGGAAAGGAAATGAAAGTATTCTTTTGTTTGGTAAAGTAGTGGCAGGAGAAGACAGAGTATATTAGACTACATTTCTCCTGTAATTCGCTACATTTTTTAGTTATCATGTCAGTAGCTTTGACATGAACTATTTAAGAAAATTCAGTGTCTGTGAAAGAAAAACAATTAAAGTAAGGAGAGTTTTTTTTTTCAATGAATCCATAGGTAATATATATTTGGAATCATTTTATACAACAATATGTTCTTTCTAAACCAATCCGTTTATGAAGAAATTCAAGAATCTAAACTTGTATATCTTCATTTCTCCATATTCATTTTTCTTTTCCAGAATTTGTGAAGACTTAACTAAATGGTTGATGAAATATAGTTGATGGATGAGTTGTTAAAGATATAAAGGTTGCACGGATGGCAAAGTTTGAGGATTATAGTGTATTTGAAAATTAAAATCACAACTCAATTACAAGGGTATCGAAGGACTTCACGTTAAATATTTCAATCCTTTCCTCTCCCTTCTGTTTTCTCCAAATTGGGTAATTAAAAATTGTAGCTTTGGAGGGAAATGGGAGTGCTCAACCCCACTCCCTTTAATTTAAATAATATATTTTCTTTGGTGTCCTTCCTTTCTATTCTTTTCCCTCCGCTCCCCTCCCCTCAAACCAAAAATAGTGGCCTTGTGCATTGTCAAACTAAATTTGTCTCTCAGCAGAAAAGTGCTAGGTGATGATCACAGAACTTCTGATTATATTACGAATCAGTCATTTGCTGATTAGGCACTATATTTTCTTTTGTGATTCTATTCTTTAAGTTTCATGTCTTTGCTAATTTTGTGATTTAGTCGGTCAAAATCTTGTCACTATTCTATTTGGAACTTATTAAATTTGATTATATTTGTTTGACTTGTCAAACTATTATTGCAGGATTGTTTGCTAAGGATCCTAGCACTCTTCGTCGAGTTGGCCTTGTGCTCTTGCAACTTCCATTTTCTGTTCAACGCAACCCTAAGCAAATCCTTTTAGCTGATGATTGTTTTGAACTGCTAAAGATTCCTAAGGATAGAATTTCACAAGTGGTGACTAATTCCACTGAGAAGCATTTTGGAAGTATGTTCTTTCTTACATGCCTTGTTAAGGGTTTATGTGAATGAATTTGTTCTGCTTTGTTGTTTAGGGTTGTGCAAATTGCTAACTTTTCTCTTACTTACTTAAGGACAAGTATTGAAGCATGAAAATCTTGAGAAATACTTCAGTTCTAAGGTCCCAAGCTTGAAGGAGTTTTATAGCCAGAAAATAAATGGTGATTCAAAAATTTCATCCTTAACATTGCTTGCAAATGTTGCACAGATTCTTCAAAGGTGAGCTTTCATATTAATAATTTGTATACACGTATTAGCATTTGATGTTATTACCTATGCTGAATGATGATTATTAGTTTATTTATCATTTATGAAATTTCATATTGGCAAACCATGTTTAAAGATTCAACAAACAATTAGCTAGGTCTATTCCATTTCTATTAGTTCTAGATTATGAATTTACAGTACAGAAGTATAAATCCTTCACATATGTAATTGTTCCGATTTATTGTATTACTATTTTTAATCTTTCTACGTCTCTGGTGCAGTGTCTGGCATCTAGACAATTTTAGGAAATGGTTTGTTTTCTTTACTAAAACAAGAAGATTGTTCATTACTCAAATTTGGATTTATTTTTTAATTCTTGTTTTCTTTGTGATATCTCTCCCTTATTTCTTTTATCCCCCTACCCCGAGTTTCACTATTTCTCCAGCTTTTGCTCATTATTTCATGTTTTTCCATGCACGTGTTCTTTTTGTTATTATTGCTGAAAAGCTTTTTGTATTCCTATGCCCTATTTTCAGTTCAACAAACATAGATGTAACAATGAAATCCCATGCAATTTGTTGTGCAAGTTGGGAACCTGGAGAGATGAGGAAGTTCTCATTGAAATATCTTCTTTTGTGCTGTAATATACTGTTGAATTTGTTTGTGCCTGACTTCTATTGATGCTTTAACTGGCCTATCTAATAGTCTTCCTAGGCTATTAGGTAGTCGCTCTTTGTTTAATACCATAAGGGTGATTGCCCTGATTGAGATCTTTTTGTATTCTTTCTCCAGATATGAGTTTAAACGTACGCATGGAGAATGGATTAATTCTGAAAAGCCTGTTCTTGATTCTGCCATCTCTGCGCAAATAAATGAAACACTTGATATGACGGATAAGGAGATTGAAATTTGCAAATTGGTTAGGACTGAGATGCGTTTGGCTGTCAATAATCTTTTGAAGGTAAAGAGTTCTGTTAGATTCTACATTGTGAGTGTAACAATCATTTCCTGTTAAGTTAAAAATGCAATTTATTTAGCATTTAATTTCAATTCAACTTAGTATCTTTTCTGGAATGAAGTTGAAAGATGGTTATCCCATCTAACCTCCTTGTTCATACACATCTTGCACCCTAGCGTATAAACATATGAATTAGAGTTGTGCAACAAGTTGAGCTGTAGTATTGTTTTTAATCATGTAATTGTTCCTTGATCATCTAAGCTGCTCTTTAACTATAGACCAGATCTATATTCTTGTTTTTTATTTATGGATTCAGACTGCATGTTTGCACTCTCCAAACCAATAAGTTAATTAGTGATATGGACTTAAAACATAGTCGTTCATGTTTGTCCTGAGTCACATCATTGCAAAGCATAGTGTATCCAGATATAGCAATGTTTTACCCTCAGCTACAGGGAGGAGGAAAGAAAAGGAAGGAGGAGAGGAGGACAGGTTACTAATTTAGTTTGTTTAAAGGCTTGGCTGACAATTCTAGTGAGCTCTTGGTTTTGTTTATAATCTTTACTAATACCTTCAAGATTTTGAGAGCATTCTCATGTTCTTTTGATCTGTGATTCTGGATTGTACAATTTCTTTTATCAGAAGTTGGAGAAGCAAACTTCTCTCAAAGACTCTCTGTTATTTTCAAACTCGGTTTTGTATATTTTTCCTATAAGAAAAGGCCACTCTTTAGGGGAAAAAAACAATGGCAATGTTATGCCCAAATTTATCCTTCAACGCTGTTCGAGAACCTTTGCATTATGATTTAAACTCAATAGTTGTTAATGATGTTTGTAATTTTTTCCTCACCCCTTTCAATTTATGATACACGACAAAACATTTTCTCTTATGTTGAATTATTATACAGAATTTTTCTACTTCTTTTTGATCTAGGTAGATAACACGTGTGTCAGTGCATGCATCTGCACTGCTCTTATTTGTAGTGTTGTTTGATACTTTGATTCTATTGGACTGCTTTTTTTGAGGGTGGTTGTTTTCTATTTCTTGGGCTTAGGATGATGGAATTCTGGTGATTCCTACCACTGCTTATCCCCCTCCAAAACTTGGTAGTAAGGAAATCTTCTCAGATGACTACCAGAACCGTAGTTTTAGTCTGTTGAGTATTGCTAGCATCTCTGGTTGCTGTCAGGTGAAATTCTCTCTTATATTGATGTGCATAAAAGATTTAGTTTTAGAAGGGTTTTATTTTATTTTATTTTAAATTATCTGTACTTCATTAATGATGCAGGTCACACTACCTCTTGGATATCATGATAAGTGCCCAGTCTCTGTGTCCTTCATAGCCAGACATGGGGGTGATCGATTTTTACTGGATACAGTACAGACTGTATATTCATCCCTGCAAGAGCATGCTGATACTGTTGCTAAGTCTAAATTGTCGCCTAATGCTGTCAAGCAGGAACATTCTGCTGAGGCAGTTAAAGAAAAGGTGAGTATCATCTTGTAGTTAATCTGGATTGTACTTCATCAATAAGTTTAATGTAGAGTATATTGATTATTGAGTTCTTATCATAATTTGTATTATTTTGATAATCCTTTTTTGTGGCATCAACAGTCAGTAGAGCTTCTTTCATCTCAGTGTTGAACTGGTCTAGTCTAGCAGAATAGAAGTAATTAGCAGGTCATGGATATTATGAATTAGACTGATTTATGGTTGGCTTGGTTGGAGTTTACTGGTTATAGTTTTGTTTGTTTTCATAGATGAACCAAATTTAGAAACTAGAGAAAAATTTGGAATGATAATGTATAGAATATGACACATTATAAAACAAGTACTTACTTGCTATGGTTGTTAAAAGTAAGATTGCTCTGGAAAGTTGTTGTAGCTATAGGAAATTTGATCACAGTGCTTTCTGTTAATTGTTAACTCCGGAAAGGAACAGAGGAAACTGTTTGTTTTAGTTAAATTGTGCATATGTTTCTTTATTTGCCCTCTTGCTGAGCTTATTTCACTAAGGCTTGGCATATGTTCTCGGTACATGATCTGTTGTATGGTTTATCCTTGTATTGTTTCTTAGATTCTAGTGTATGTATCACATAGTTAGCTTTGTTGCACAACCCTTTTCTTTTCCTGCACATTTTCTCCTATTTCTTAAATAATTTTTTTCTGTTTACAAATTCTCTGGTTTAGGGCAACCAAGCATACAAAGATAAGCAATGGCAGAAGGCTATTGGGTTTTATACTGAGGCTATCAAGCTTAGTGACAATAACGCAACATATTATAGCAACAGGGCCGCAGCATATCTAGAACTAGGAAGGTAAAATTTGACTCTTTTAGAGTAAACTACATCCACACTGGTTTTTTGGTACTTGATTTTTTTCCCTCCCCTTCAGTTTCCTCCAAGCAGAAACAGATTGTACCAAAGCTATCAGCCTTGATAAAAAGGTAATTTCTTCCTGGAAAAGATAATGATTTTGATTGTATAACTGTTGTATATTTTATTCCGTACATGGCATTTTTATGCATTATCTTTGATTGAAGTTTACTTAAAATCATAATTTCTTCCCTGATTCCATTATCTGTTTCAACAAGTGTCTCTGTTTGCAACTTATTGTGCTTTGTTTCTCGTTCTAATGATATGATGTAATTCAATCGATGCTAAGGATCTGGTTGATTATTGTTTTTGCTTCTAAAGGCAAGTAGGGAAAGAGTACAAACAATAATTTTAGGCAGTAAGCATTTTAAAAAATTTACTTTCGTGGATAAACATCTGTATTTATTCAAATTCTTTGAAACAATTATTTTTAAGTTTTTCTAAATTTTTAGTCAATGTGTTCCTTCCATTTCAAATTAACTTCAGATCTCACCATTTTAGCATGTTTCTAATTACTGTTTGCTTTCTTGAAATAGGAAACAGTATCCATACTGTATAATAAAATTACTGACCAATTCATCAACTAATGTTGATTTACAAACAAAACAATATTTTACGTGGGCCATTCTCTAGCTTTTTTATGGAACTTGAAGGTTATGGTTGTAAAATAATTGATGAAATTGCTTATGTATACAAAACATTGTGGCATTTCGTAAGTGCAGAATCAATTTAAAAGGGAGGGCTTTTTTATTGCTTCTGCTTTAGATAACTTTTGATCAAGTGAAAGTTTAGTTTTAAAATTGTTGTATTTGCATTTAAAGATTCTATATATACTTAAAATGAACCCTGTCTATTAATAATGTATACATCCATTATATGATTGAGTTTGGTTTGATATGAAGAGGCTGGCCAATATCAAACTGGTTTCTTGGATGATCATGGAACAAAATTTTGCAGTTTCTTTTCTATTTCTCGTGGCACTCACTGAAATTTCTCTTAACAAAGGATGAAGTATTCAAGAGACTGCATATGAAAATAAACTGTTCTTCTATTTGTTTTCATTTATATACTATTGTTTGCTATGTTATATTTGTCAGAATGTAAAGGCATATTTACGAAGAGGCACTGCTAGAGAGATGCTTGGTTACTACAAGGAGGCAATTGAGGGTGAGTTCTTACATTTCATGTTCCAGGTATTCTGTATTGTTATCTTTATATGCAAGCCGCTCCATCTGCTTGATCAGTCAGAAATGAAAACAAAGGACTATGATTGCTCATGCCCTGTTTGGATTTGTATGCTTTTTGAGAATTTTGTTGAATAGAATCACACTGATACTGTCATGGCTGTTGCAATTTAACATGCATATAATGAGCTCTAGAATAACAGCATAGTGCTTATATCCAAGTTGTTTCTATACGAAAATTTCAAACCTTTATGTACGGTGAATGTACCTCAGAAGTCCTTCTATTATAGGGACCTTATCAAATTAGTCCCTCTATTATTAAATAGATCAATTTGGTCACTGTACTATTAAATGAGATCTTTTGGTTGGAATTGAACTGCAATTGAAAAAAAAATTCAAGATATTTTTTATATAGGAAGTGTCTGTCACAATTTGGAATTCTTTTTAATAGTATATAGGGACTAGTTTGATCCAGTTCCTATAGTACTGGGACTTTTCAGGATTTCAACCCTTTATGTACTGGATATATGTTGCAATAATGGCACCTTTTGCACTGCAGATTTTAGCTATGCTCTGGTGCTTGAACCAACCAATAAGAGAGCAGCCCTTTCTGCAGATAGGTTAAGGAAGGTATTTCAGTAAGTGAATGGAAGATAATAATGAAATTACAAGTGGATTCAGTGTTGCAGAATTGGTTCATACGAGTTCTAAGTCATCCTTTTGATTTTGTTGCATCAATTTCAAAGGATGAAGATTTTCATGCATCTGAGATGGTCGCAGGATGAGTTGGTTTTTCATACTATTAATTTTTATCTATCGCTTTGGTCTGCATCCTTTATTTTAAAATCATTATTATATTTTGGTAGGTATTTAGTCCAGTTTTGTTTCTTTATAATTGTTCTTTGTATTATTGTATAATACTAGGATCTTATTGACTTCTACACATTCCTTTTATATATCGAGTTTTATGCCTTATGAATGTCGTTTTAGTTTTATTTTTAATGCTCTTTCATTCATATTTTATTTACACCATTTAATCATATTGTTCTTAAAAATTATTTTTATTTTGATATTATAAAACGTATTACATACTTAGTTCATATATAAAAGATAAAAATATATTATTGATAGGGAGATATCTTTATTAACAATTTTACATGTAATTTTTGAATTGATTATATGTTGAAGTTGGATATTTCCAACTTTTATATGTATAATTTTTATGAATCGGTTATAATTATATTCATGACCAAAGAACAAAAGGAATAGATATAGTGGAGATCTAAAGTCTCTTTTCTATGTAAGATTTTGTATAATAGATATTTTAATTTATTCCTTAATTAAGTATATAATTTTCTTTTACGCCACTTGATAAATATTTGTGTCAAATGTTGTATTTGACTTTATCTTCGTTCTTAGCAACTAAGGGTGAATTTGGATAGGCGGTGTGTTTATCTGTAGTTAGAGTAAAAATAGTAACGGCGGTGAGATTAGATATTGTAGCGTGAGACAAAAAATAAGTTAAAAGTACTGCACCGTATTCAATCACCTATCCAAACTTACTCTAAGAATGGGAGAGGGTTGTCAGATGAGAAGATAAATTCCTTTTCAGCAATCATATCTCCTCTTCTCATTTTTCACAAAACAATATATCTATATATTTCATGATTTAAAATTTAAGTTCAACGGTTAATATTGTGAAATTTTTATTAAATTTATTAGTGTAACATTGAGAAATAAACATACAACTAAAAAAAATGTGACAATGATTAACCGTTGGATTTAATTTTAATATCTAAAAAATAAAAAGTATAAACTACAGGTATATTTTAAGATAAAAAAAATGTTATACATATAATTTTTATACAATTAATTAAGCATTTAAGAGGTGTGAAAGGGTGATCTGTTTTAAGAAATGAGCTAGTTCGGAATAAAGAGAGAGCGTGATTGAAATAAACAAGAGTAATCGATTGAATGCATACTTTAATTCATTACTCTTCCTCATGCTTCTATTCTACAACTCAAACTTGGCCTTCATTTCCTACTTACACCTTCAATTTTAATTTCAAAACTTCCTTCCCAACAATTATTGCAAGCATTTTTATTAAAGTTTTTGGCAATTTGCATTTAATGCTACCAACTCTATTTCAAAAAGTTACAAAATAGTAATTAAATTATTTGAAAGTTTTTCTTTTAAGTCACTAGCGTTGTTGTATAGTCTTTTTTGTTCACATAACCTGTATCAATCAAAACCTTTTTTTCTCCTTCTCTTTTATAGTTCAGTTTTATTTTCATGAAACAACTTTAAACATTATGAATTTACGAATCAAAATCCAGATAGTGTTCTTCTCTAATCTTCGCCACTAACTATTAGATCAACTTAGATCTAAGATACATTTTACTTGCCAATGAATACTGAATACTGATGGTCAAATCATCTCTTAGAGCTTGGAAGCTGAATTTTTAAAAAAAAGATTAACACTCTAATGACTTAAATGAAATTTTTGAAGTTAAGTAACTAAAATGTAATGTTACTAATAATAATTTAATGAGCTTAGATAGATTTTATCCAAAGCTTTTTAACTAGTACGTTCTATTTATTCAAATTTTAAATATAAATTAAGAAAAAATGTGATACAATTAAAAGAACCCTTCTATTAATATATCATATTGAGGTCGACGTGATGGGATTACCCTTCTCGTCTCTCAAAACATTTCATCTGTAATTTGGGAGTTTTTCATATAAAATGCCCTCAAAGTAAATAGAAGATATTATTAAACCTTATGAACTTACAGAAGCATTGTCATCTTTGCTTCAATTTTTTTTCCCTCACATTTATTAATTCATTATTTTACATATTTTTTTAATATGAATAACCAAAATTCAAAATATATATTTTAACTCTCTTTGTGTAATGTAGTTAGGTTCTTCAAAACATAGTTATATCACCTCAAGTTAGCCAATCCTAATATATGAAACACAAAATGATAAATTGAGTGAAGTGTTGTTAACATTTTATTAACATTGTTTTAATTTCTCACATATCTAAAGCTCTAAGAATTGAAGTTAAAATGGTTTTGATTATTGGTATTAAGTATCTTACAAGTAATGACTAACTAATATTCGGTCCGAACTATCTAATGATTACATTTTTAAACATATTATGAAATAGAAAATTAATCGCTCATAGTTTGCAAAATTTGCTACATAGTAACAACAATCCAACCATTTTAAAAGCATCAAAATGAAAGACAATACGAGTATTCTTTTTTATTCTTCATGAGTTTTAGATTTAAGATTTATATTGACATAATTTATAAATAAAGAGTGTTAAAATTTAATTAATTGAGTGATCATTCAACATATTGATGGAGTCAACCTTCTAAATGTGTTATATCGTGAGTATATTTCGATAATTATAATTCACTTGAAACTTTAAAGATTGGTTTTTTTAATTAGAAATACATTTTTATTAAAAAAAAACAAACTGGAGCCTGGACATAGACAAATCTTTGGGAATATATCTTCAGAAGTTAAGAATCAGAAGAGAGCGATAAAAAGGCAAGTAGGCAGCATAATTAGAATCCATTTGTGAAAAAGGCAGTCTAAGAAAAAAAAAAGATAAAGAACGAAAGGCTCTTTTCAATTTTAATGTTTACAAAAAGCTTAAAAAGGTGTCTCCAAAACAACTACACTCTGAGATAGGAAGACACACACCCACCACCTTCCCAACCAATTTGCCTTTTATTTTTTCCCCCCCCACAGATGATATATACAAATACCAACTTACCAAGACTTTACTCCATACAAAAGGCAAAAATCCAAACCCTTGATTAAAAAAGCAAAAGCAAAAGCAAGAGCATACCCCCCCCCCCTGTGCTAGCTTTGGGGACTGCAAGACTTCCCCCTCTCTGCTTAATTACCCCACTTGCCTTGCCCCATAACCCCATAAACACATGCTCTTCCTATTTCCTTTGCCTCCTTCATCATCACTTGTTCCAAGGCTCTCTCCTCTTCTCTCTTCCTTGCCCTTTCGGTTTTGTTGATACCCAAAGATGATCTCCATTACAGATTTCTACCATGTCATGACTGCCATGGTTCCACTTTACGTGGCCATGGTTTTAGCTTATGGCTCGGTGAAATGGTGGAAGATTTTCACTCCTGATCAGTGTTCAGGCATCAACCGTTTTGTTGCTCTCTTTGCTGTCCCTCTCCTTTCTTTTCACTTCATCGCTTCTAATGACCCTTATTCTATGAACTTTCGTTTCATAGCTGCTGATACACTTCAAAAACTTATAGTTCTTGCAGTACTTGCTGTTTGGACCAAGGTCAGTAAAAGAGGTTGTTTGGAATGGACCATTACCCTTTTTTCACTTTCTACTCTTCCAAACACTTTGGTTATGGGTATTCCTTTACTTAAAGGAATGTATGGGGATTTTTCAGGGAGTTTAATGGTGCAAATAGTTGTTCTTCAATGTATTATTTGGTACACTTTGATGCTTTTCTTGTTTGAATATAGAGCGGCTAAAATGCTTATCTCTGAGCAATTTCCCGGCACAGCAGGCTCTATTGTTTCTATCCATGTTGATTCAGATGTCGTGTCGCTTGATGGTCGACAACCTATTGAAACCGAAGCTGAGATTAAAGAAGATGGTAAGCTTCATGTTACTGTCAGAAAATCCAATGCTTCAAGATCAGATATTTTCTCAAGAAGGTCCCATGGTTTTACATCTACAACTCCACGTCCTTCGAATCTAACCAATGCTGAGATATACTCTTTGCAATCATCGAGGAACCCAACACCAAGAGGCTCGAGCTTTAACCACACTGATTTTTATTCCATGATGGCTGGGGGACGCAATTCAAATTTCGGTTCTGCAGATGTTTATGGTTTGTCTGCTTCGCGTGGACCCACTCCGAGACCATCCAACTATGAAGAGGATGGTGCAGCCGCTGGTAAACCGAGGTTCCATTACCAAGCACCAGGCGGTGGTGGCGGTGGTGGCGGTGCAACCCATTATCCGGTTCCTAATCCTGGTATGTTTTCGCCGACTGGTTCTAAACCCCTCGGTGGTGGTAATGCAAATGCAAATGCAAAGAGGCCTAATGGTCATCCCCAACAAAAGTCTGAAGATGGTGGTAGGGATCTTCCAGTGTTTGTTTGGAGTTCTAGCGCTTCTCCTGTTTCCGATGTCTTTGGCGGCACCGGCCATGATTACGGCGCTGCCGACCAGAAAGATGTTAGATTGGCTGTCTCCCCAGGGAAAGGTATAGCTTATGCTTCAATATTTTCACTTTATGTATACAACGTGTATTAGATTAATAGTTGTTGTGGTGTGGTGCAGTTGAAGGGCATAGAGAGAACCGTGAAGAGTACATGGAAAGAGAAGACTTGAGCTTCGCTAAAGGAGGAATGAACGGAGAAATGAACAAACACGAAGGTGACAAGTTGGGGGATGGCAATGGCAAGCCCAATACAATGCCTCCGACAAGTGTAATGACAAGGCTGATACTGATCATGGTCTGGAGAAAGCTTATAAGGAATCCCAACACCTATTCAAGCTTGATAGGTCTCACTTGGTCTTTAATCTCGTTCAGGTCTGTCTCGTTCACGTAGAATCTCTGTGTATTATATATGAAAATATTTTGGTATAGTTTATGATCATAGCTTGTTTGCTTGGTTTATTGTAGGTGGAATGTAGAAATGCCAGCGATTATAGCAAAGTCCATTTCAATTCTGTCAGATGCAGGACTTGGCATGGCCATGTTCAGTCTCGGTCAGTAAATTACACCTTGTTTCCTTTGCTTTCAAATCACACACACACAACACTTGATGATCATTACAAAATGTAGTAATAAAGCGAGCATAATAACTGGCAAAGCAAAACTGTTAAGGTGATGATAACATGTTGGTTCTTTAAGTCTTTTTTTTTTTTTTTTGGTCTTGGATTTTGATATGATGGTGGGGGGTGGTGGAAGTGATGATGAAAGGTCTTGGTCTTTTAAGGATTTAAAGAAAGAAAAAAAAGAAAGACAGAAATGTTGGTTGTTAATGTCTGGTTCTGACAACAAGTGATAATGGGGGGTTGTTAATGTTAATGTTTGGATGCAAAGAACAGGTCTGTTCATGGCATTGCAACCAAGGATCATAGCATGTGGGAATTCGGTTGCAGCTTTTGCAATGGCCGTGAGATTCCTTACAGGTCCAGCTGTCATGGCAGCCGCTTCCATTGCTGTTGGTCTCCGTGGCGTTCTCTTACGGGTTGCCATTGTCCAGGTCACTTCCCAATATCCCATTTACCCATAAATATTAACCCTGCATGCACACCTTATTTTATACACTTTATATTTTTTTGGTCAGTATCTCAATTATATTATACATTCTTTAATTCATTAACAATATCAGTCTATTTTTTTTTTAATTAGGTTGGTTCAAATTTTAAATATACATTTCTTTTGCTATCTTCGTATTACTATTTCTGACATATCCTTTTGTGTTGCATGTAATTTGGTTACCAAAATATAAAATAAAACAGGCAGCTCTTCCTCAAGGAATAGTACCCTTTGTCTTTGCAAAGGAATACAGCCTGCACCCTGATATTCTCAGCACAGCGTGAGTCTCTTTACTCACTTTTTATTCTTTTTCCAGTTGAAATGCAAAAGCATCCAAATCAATTAATTCCTTCTTATTTTTGAAATTGCAGTGTAATCTTTGGGATGCTAATAGCTTTGCCCATAACACTTGTCTACTATATATTATTGGGGATATAAAGCGGCAAATGCACAATACTCTTTTGAGGTTCCACATTCAAAGGCCAAAGAAATCCTGGACCGACACATCATGACTGCATTCATGATTAATGTCTCTCTCCTTTACTTTTAATCCTTAGTTAAATTTGTAAAATCTTTATTTGTAGTCAAATTATAGGGGGAGCTGTTTTTTGTTTTGTTTTTTTCTTTTTCTAGCTAATTATCTTCTTATTCCAAACAATTTTATTCCTTGTCATGATAGCTTAAAAAAAAAAATTAACCCCTCGATATTTGTGATGGAAGTTTGAATTGAAGCCTGCATAATTTGATTGATACAGTGAATTTTTTGGAATTACATAACATATATACAAAATAAAATTGCATATTCACTCCTTACATTTTCTTTACTTATTCAATTACATTGTCAACCGTAAACAATACATTGTTTAATTTTTCATTCATAATCATTGTAAGTCCATTTACTCGCTAGAATCGCATCATTGCATCTCTTATAATTTAAAATTCATAAGTAAGGTTGTTATCGTCATTCAAGATTCTGTTGTAAACAAAATGTTTATATCTTAAATCCCAACTTGATTTTTTTCTTGATGTTAATTAAATCAAAATTGTGTTTTATGATTAAAGTAAAATATATAAGAAATTACATGACCAGCTGCAAAATGAATTATTTATCAAGTTTTATTCAATAAAAAATAAATAGACCGAGTCAAAGCAATTTTAGATTAAGTACAAAATTCCTGTTAAAAAAGTTGTGTGGCAGTATCACACAAAGGCTGATAATGGTTGAAATTAAATAACTGTATATTTTGATGATATGATATGCATGGCAGCCCATTATATGGCAAACATGACGCCTACTTTAGCACAAAGGCCTTGTAAAATGCTTTGGATGAAATTAATTTGTCAAACTTTTTCATTATAAATTTGATATTTCATTGACTTTATTGCATCTCTTTTTTTCCCATGATTCTCGCACAAGAATTGAGTGAGTAAATTATACATATATATATATATATATATATATATTTACACCTTCATACAGCTTTAATTGCATCAGAACTTGTTGTTCATAAAAGTTGTTTGAATAAGTTGGTATTCTTTTTCTTGATTCCCGCAGAAAAGTTTGATTTTAAAAATATTTTTTTTTTTAATTTTCAAAAGTTACGTGTGTAAAATGGAAAGAAATAAAATAGCCTAGAAAGTCGTAGAAGAAACAAACAATGAGAAGATGAAGATAGATGCCTAAACAAATTTAGTGGCATCGTCAACTCTATCGTATCAATTTCACACCAGATGTTGATTTGAATTTAATAGATATCCGGTCGAGCTTGAAAAGCTTCAATTCAGTTAAATTGGACCTTCGTAATGCTTAACTCAAACAGTTTGTGAGTTTTATCAAACTATTTTTTGTATTTTTACTATATATTTTAAGTAAGGAGTGTGATTCATTTATACCGTTGTAAAACTTAAGTGATTTTGCATCATTCCATATCTTCTTTTAAACAATTAATCGTATACAAAATATGAAATAGTATAAAATCACTTGAGCTTTACACCGGTATAAATGGATCCCTCTTTTTTAAATAATTCATATTATTAACATTTTTACTTTTAATATATCTCTAAGCTTAATTATTAAAGTGAACTCAATCTTGAACTTGAATAAATTTAATTGAGTAGTTACTAATAAAATGAATATCTAATGTTTAATGTTAATTTATTATCTATTTTATATTGTTAAGGTGTAGTTTTATATGATTGGAATGCTAGTAAGAGTGTAGCACAAAATTGAATAATTTAAAGTATAGTAAAAGTGTAATTTAATGTGGATACAAAATGCAATTCCATAATAATAAGAATAAAATAATAAACAATACACTGTAAAATATCAATCTTTTTAAAAGTATATAAGTAACCTTTTCTAAATATTTTTAAAATTGATTTGATTTTATTGCATTTTCAATTGTCGCCATGTAAATGATAGTATATAAAGCACAATTTTATTGCAAAAGAAAAAGGCCGAAACCAAAGCAACGCTAGCGTTGGGGCCCGTAGACAATCCATCGTGGCCATGTCACATCTTTATGTTCCTCTCCTCTTGCGTTCGATTGTTTAAGAATTGTGTTATTCCTCTATTCCCATGATATTTAATAATAATACGTTAAATTCTAAAGGACAAGTATCTATATAAGATGGCTTAGTTCTAATCTAGCATTCTTGACTTAACCTATATTTAAATAAAAATATAATTTATAATTTATAATAATGGATCTAAATGAATTTAAGTTAATTATTTAGACAAATTTTAAAGTTGGAATTTTAGATCCCAAAATTATGAATTCCAATTAAGGTAATAAATTTTGGTAGTAAACTAAAAAATAAATTCTAAATTCAAGTTGAGTAAAAATTTCTTTATGCATTTAGAAATTAATTTATTTCTCTCTTTTTCTTGTTTATTTTGTAAATATAATGAATATTTTGTATTATAGATATTACTCAAACTTGGCTACTATATGAATAGAGAATTGCAAGTAGCATGAGCACGCATGGAAGACATCATTAATTAGAGCACTCAATTTGGCATAATCATTAGTAATTATTTATAATATTAAAACTTTCAAAAGTAGGAAGGACATACACTATTCACCTTATTATTTTATATGTTTAACACAAATAATTTCTATTTTTCTTTGTTCCGCCTACTGGACTTGGGAAGGAAATACTTCTGCAAGCATCGAATTGTTAACCAATTTAAAATATCTTAAATAAACTAATTAATAGAGTTGAGAAAGATTTATTGTGGTGGATGGCTACAAAAATCCTAAAGGAAGCCCAATCCATCATAACCCAATGGAAAATGTTAAATCATCCTCTTCTTTAAATTCTTAAAACTATTCTATTCAATTTATACTCATTATAACATCAATTCGAATGCGTTGATTTTAAGGCTGGTTTTCTATATGAATTGGGCCTTGGACAAGAGATTTTGACTCAAGCCAGGCCCGAATACATTATATTATAAAAATATATATATGTTAAATAATTGTATATATTTATATTTAATCACTAACCCAATAACAATTAAACCCATTACTCAAAACCTAAAAGAAAGAAATCTTACCCAACTAAATATAAAGTTTTAAAAAATATATTTAATAGAATAAAATATTTATCATATTTACTTGTGTTTTTTAATATTATTAATTTTTAATGTGTTATAAAATTTTTATTTTATATATTTTAATCTAAAAATATCAAATATGAACAGACCGGGTTAAGATTGAATTGGGCTAGACTTGGAGAAAGTATAAACCCATTTGTGAGCCAAGCCCAGGGCTTAAAAAATATGGTTTAATTACACCCAGCCCAACCATCAACACCTCTACCTATATATATTTTGTTATATTCATATAATTCTTTAAATGTCTGAGGAAGGGTTGTTGAAAAGTAATTAAAAAATGTATATTTATAAAGTAAATGATGTTTTATCATTTTAAAGCTGCGAACTTTTACGATTTAAATTTATTTAATAGTTTAATTGCTTTTAGATTTTAATTATTAAGGGTTATACAAATTGAATTCATATCAAAATGAAAATTTTATTGAAGCTAGATTTAGGTGGTATAGTCTCAAGACTGGAAGGATATTGACAGGGTGATGATACCACTAGTTCGGAAAAAATAAAAGGAACAGGGTGATTCCCTTGCACATGACATGTGAAGGCAAAATGGCAATGACCTTGTGTGTGTTTTTCATCTGCATTTGATTGAGTTGGATACAGACAAGTAAGGGATCTGACAACCTCGATTATTGAGCTGCCTTTTCCGTCATTCAGGAAGCACCTTCCTCTCATTCCCCTTTTTTTCTTCTTCACTGTTGTTTTTTCAGTAAATTTGAAGTTTTGGATTTTATTAATATGTCTAAGGAAAGGTTATAGAATGAGTTATATCATTTGAGATAGACGTGTTATTAAGATTATTTATATATTTACAATCATATTTGCGAGTAAAATATGAGAATATTATGTTGTTAAATTACTCTCAAAATGTTAGATGATTTAAACTAAACGTCCCAACTCCCAACGTTGTCCTTTTTGTTCTCCGGCTTAGACTTCTCTAAACGGACCTCTAAAATACCGAAACTGACCTTGGACTCTGGCCACCTATGCCTTGGATCTCCACCGTGTGTCCTTCCCGTAACCATTGTTTAGTTTCGTTGGAAGCACCGAACCCATCTCATCTCAAAGCCTCCGATCTCTGATCTTTCAAAATTGTATGTTCTTAAGCATGTGTTTGACCTTACGGGGTCTTTCGAGTCCATTGTGACTTGAGTTTTCAGGTCCTTTTTTACTTTGTCACTTGATATGGCCTCCCATTGCATATGTTGTCTTAGGTTCAGAAAAGTTTTCAACGCCATGGTGTCGAGGATCTCCACATCAATATTTGGGAAAATTATTGGTGCAGACTTGGGCCTCCCCCTAACCACGCCTTCACATGGATCATCAAGTATAAATTTTTAAACGTTAATTTAATTCAGTAATATTATTAAACTTCTAGGTGAAAATTAAAACTTCAGGAATTATTAAAATTTAATAATTTAACAATTTTTTAGTAAATGATTAAATTCCAGATATACAAAAAAAATCACATTAATTAATAGAAGATCTCGAAAAATTACTAAAATAATATGAATGCAAATAAATTACATAAAAAATGTTAAACTATTAAATTTTAATAATTCCTTAGTTTTCAACCAAAAGTTTAATAATATTACCAAATTAAATTAAATTTTTAATTTTTCTTTATATAACTGATAATCCATGTTAGGGGAGGCTTGACATGGATTTGACTCATCAATGTACCAAATTTTACCCCAAAATCAAGGCCCAAATAGACGCCCACAATTCTGATTATTTTTTACTGTAGAAAACATACTAATTTTGCATTCATATCATTTTAAAAAAACATTATTTTTTTCATATTATTTGGGTAATTTTCCCTCAATATTGAGTTGACCTTGATGGTTGGGTGTGCCAAAGACCCGATTTTTTCATTTATTGAGCAATAGGTACGTCTAATCTGTCAAAACTTTAGCTTGAGCAGGACTGAGGCATTTAACTGCTTTCCCCGCTCTAAGAGTTCGGGCTTGGGCTTGTGAATGTAATGTTGATCTCCTTTTGCTTGTAATCGTTTCTTTCTTTATGTAAAACTTCAAATTTTGTAAAACTTCAAATTTTGATTCAGATCGATTATACCTTCTACTAAAGAGAACAGAAGATTTTGTAAAGGTGAGCTTCTTTTTTTCTTACTAGAGTTGTTAAAGCCTTGAAAGTAACAAATTAGAACCGTTGAAAAGGGGTTTACAGTACTACTGAGTGCTGTCTTTTATTATTTTTCTCTCCCCACCTTTTTTTTATTGTTCAATATGCAACTCATTGAAGTCCCATTTACAGTAGGGGAGGTCCATATTGCAGTAGGCTTTACTCACATTTCACTAAAAAAAAACTAAGAAACATCATACAGTAACCAAACCCTGACTCTGGTTTCTTTTCTATCTATAAAAAGCCTACCATGGTTAGAAGCTTAGTAATAAAATCCAGGCAGTCCTTTCCTTTCCTTTTCCCCTCTTACATGCTCCTTGGTACCCAAGGTTTCAGCCATGGCGACAATGCTGAGATCTATGCTAACTTTCACACTCTTCACGCTTCTTTTCTCCTACGTTTCTGGTACTCTCTTACACTTGGAAGTTTTTAACTTGGTTATATGTACGGTCTTTATAACATTTGCTTCTTTTTGTTTTCAACAGCAACAACAATTACACTCTACAACAAGTGCCCTCACCCAGTGTGGCCAGGTATCCAACCCAGCGCTGGGAAGCCACTTTTAGCTCGCGGTGGCTTTAAACTTCGACCCAACAAGGCCTACTCCATGCGTCTCCCTCCCCTCTGGTCCGGTCGTTTCTGGGGTCGTCACGGCTGCTCCTTCGACGCATCCGGACGCGGCCGTTGCGCTACTGGTGACTGCGGCGGATCCCTCTTCTGTAACGGCCTCGGCGGTGCCCCGCCTGCTACGCTAGCCGAAATCACCCTCGGCCAGGACCAAGATTTCTACGACGTGAGCTTGGTGGATGGCTACAACATAGCAATGTCAATAACCCCATTCAAAGGCTCAGGCAAATGTAGCTACGCTGGGTGTGTGAGTGACTTGAACTTAATGTGCCCCGTTGGTTTACAAGTGAGATCGAAGGATAACAAGCGAGTGGTGGCTTGTAAAAGTGCTTGCTTTGCTTTCAACTCGCCGAGGTATTGCTGCACTGGGACCTTTGGGAACCCCCAGTCATGCAAGCCAACAGCGTATTCGAAGATTTTCAAGGCAGCTTGTCCCAAAGCATATTCCTATGCATACGATGATCCAACCAGCATTGCTACTTGCACCCGCGGCAACTATTTGGTCACTTTTTGCCCCCATCGTCGCTAGAATTGTTATTTTATATATACTTAGTAATAACTATCATCAAAGTTAGATGCTATATCTACTACGTATATTTAATATCTTCGTATACTATATGTCGCTTTCTATGTAGTAGTGGGACTTTATTAATTAGAAACATTATATTATATATGGCGAATTTTTGTTAGCTTGTTTCTTATTAGATCTGCTGCACAGTTAATCAGAGAATATCTGTGTGGGTGGCGGTGGTGTTGGCCACTGGCCAGTGGGGGCCATGGTTCTTGACCACGTGAGCTGCAGTTAAGATCTTTGAATATATTGACAAAAAAAGGTATCTATGGCATCTGAGATAGCTCTTCATGATTTCGTCAAATTTTAATAATGTAGTATCTACTACATATGTTATGGGTTGGGTAAGGTCACATTCAGCGTGTATTTAATTGTATAATGTTATTATTTTTAAAGCGAATTCACTATATATAATTTCCAATTATTTTTATTTTACTAATTCAACTAAAAGTTGGTATGTTTTAATATATTTTTTATAAATACATTTGGGTGGCCGTGGAATCCATTGCAATTTACAGATTAGAATGAAAGGGGGTAATAAGGCTTTTGTAGTCGATTGATGAATCTTGGTTGCACTCGTTCCATCTCTAACCTCAAATCTCAATTCAAATGACATAAATATTTTTTTAATAAAAAAAAAAGTCAATTTTAACAAATGAGACTCAAGATCCTACTAACTTATTTTTGAATATTTAAGATACTCATACTTAACACTCAAAATTAAAAAAAAAAACTCAAATGTTGAATATCTTAAATATTGCTTCTTTTAATCATTTCAAACTTTTAGGAAGTTCATTAGGTAGATTTTGGATGGGGAAAGTGTATAATGAATAAAAGTTGTGTCCATTGAATTCATAGAAATGCTTGGAAGAGTTTATTGAAAGCATACTATTTAAAGTGTGTTGGGTGAAACTGAAGTATAGTTGAACCTTTTGGTTCACCCAATTCTTTTAATTATTAATGATTATGTTTTCTTAAAAAATGTTGGTAACAAATTTCCAAATTTGGATTGTTCATAAATTATATTGAAGAAAAATGGTAAGTTTGAATGATGGGGTTGTTTTGGTAAATTGAAATTCACGAGCTTCTATAAACTGAAAAACGTGATGACAGTGTGTGTCAGATAGTTGTTGACAGCTAAACCCCTTTTTTCTTTTTGTATATTTGTTGGTTTTTAGAGCGCCAGCTAGCTGTTTGGGAAACTGTGCTAATAAGAACCCATAACTTTTTCCTCGCTTTGGAATTTTTTACCATTATTCAGTTGATATTTTAGCTCCAATTTAATTGATTTAATAAGATTTTATATCTTAATCAATTCTTTATTTAGCGCCCATTTTATCTTTACCAACCTACGCAGAGGTCATGAAATCTTGTACTTTAAGACTGTTGAGACCATTTGTTAACGCTTGAGATAACTTCACCCTTCATAAACCACCAATTAATTTAGCACAATAAAATCTCAAAAGAGAAGAATGAAAAACAAGAGAAAACATATTAATTTTTTTATCCAACAATTCCGCCTAAGACGTCTAATTAATAAAAAGATATTCAAAACTAAATCAAAAACAAAAATCTACCAATTCATCAATGCATGACTTAACCTTTGACAGCACTACTAAAATCTCATTTATGTAAACTTAAGAATTTTTCATTCTTAAATATCCAATAATTTAAATCCATAAATCTAATATAAATTTTATAATAAAAACCATTTTCTGAATACAAATAAAAAATAAAATAATGGTGACATTATTATTACAGTCGAAACATGTGGGGAGCCCCAACGAAGGAGGTCAAATATAGGAGCATTGCAAGGATAGAAATGTAATAGATAGAATAGGTTGAAAGGTCACATACATACTCTTCCAAAATTTAATCTTTATATTTTTTAATTTTAAAAATTTAATCTTTTTAATTTTTTATATTTTAAAATTTAAATTAAAAATTTCACCTTATTAATATTATTTTATTAAACTCAAGTTTATTACAATATTATTTTTAGCTGTATTGCTATTTTCCCTGTTTTCCTCCAGGATCCTAAAATAAAATGCCTAATCCCACCCCTCTTATTTCGCTCCCACCATTCATAGTGGAAACTAAAATTAGTCACTCAATCCTCTCTACTTCTTTTAATCGTTCACCAAAACCAAAAAAAGATTAAATCATGTCCAGCAGTAACCAACCATGGATCCAATCCAGAAAGTTTTCAACCAATTCGACAAAAACAAGGACGGCAAGATCTCTGTATCGGAGCTCGACGAGGTTTTGAAAGCGTTGGGTTGCTCCTCCCCTGAGGAGGAAATCAAACGTGTCATGGAAGAACTCGACGTCGACAAAGACGGATTCATCAACCTCTCCGAGTTCATCAACCTCTGTAGTTCCTCTTTCGACACCGCCAACGCTGAAACGGAGCTTCATGAGGCCTTCGATTTGTATGATCAGGATAAGAACGGCTTGATCTCGGCGGAAGAGTTGCATCTGGTTTTGAATCGGTTGGGGATGACGTGTTCGGTTGAGAAAGCTGTTAAGATGGTCGCTAGTGTTGATGCGGATCATGATGGGAATATTAATTTCGAGGAGTTCCGGAAGATGATGAGTGATTCGAAGGCGGGTAATGAGGAATGAATCGAAGCCGTAGGATTGCAAGTTTTTTGGACAGTTATTTGTTGATTCAAACGACGTGAATGAAACAAAGGTATTGTTTATAGGTTGTTTGGAGTATTAATTACGAATGTTGACAATAACTATATGGAATTTGCTGTACTTGATGGATTCTGAGTTCCATGGAATGAAATTTTAAATTGGATTGGTAGCAATGACCGGATTGCATTTTTGCATCTGTTGATTATAATTTCTTTTAAGATATTCAAAAGTTAATTTATTTGTATTAATCTGATTTTTCAAATAAAAAATTTCATTGACAGGTAGCACACCATACATATTACGATTAAAACTATCATAAAATTGCTGTACAAATATCATTCTCGCTGAATAGAAGACAGAGAAATTGGTAGTAATCACTACATTAAAATGAGATTTATGTTTATAATTACATCTTAACGCTTCGAGGGTTAATTTGGTGAATCAATTAATCACCGTGAATGCCTCCAACAATCCCCATTGCATCTATGATGCGTCTTGCATCATCTCACGATGTTCATTACATTGCCCTATTTTAATAGAGTCGTATGATGACACATTTGCGTTGGTAATCCTCTTTTATACGACAGAATATTAAGGTTGTGCATAATTCTATTTTTACCAACCGAATCAAATTCAGTCAAGGATTGTTTAAGGATATTTTTGAAATTTTAGTTAACCATTATTTTAATTTGAAAATAGATAATTAACTGAATTGTCGATTAATAATAAAATAAGGTTAACTATAAAAATGGTCACTTTTGTTTGTCTTAAATTACATATTAGTCACTTATGTTTGAAATGTTACGTTTTAGTCACTTATGTTATTGTTTTGTTACGAAGTGGTCACTCTACTGTTAAACTCCATTACCTCCCTAACAGCAGTCCTACGTGGTAGTCTAAATGGGTTTTAAATGCCAACTTGGATGTCTAGTTGCTAGGATAAAAAATAGGTTTTTAATTAAATAAATTTAATTTAGACTACCATGTAGGACATCCAAGTTAGTATTTAAAACTAATTTGAACTGCCACGTAGGATCATTGTTAGGGAGATAATAAAGCTTAATGGTAGAGTGACCACTTCGTAACAAAACAATAATGTAAATGACTAAAACGTAACATTTCAAACATAAATGACTAATATGTAATCTGAGGCAAATAAAAGTGACTATTTTTGAGTTTACCCTAATAAAATATTATAGGCTCAAACATATTAAATAGGTTCAATATATTATTATGTAAGCCTAAAATATAAAAATTAAAGAATAAATTTAAAATTAATTGGATTTATACAAATTATTATAATGTGCTTAAGATTGTAATAGATTTATATATTTTTAAATTAAAAAATAAAATAAAAGCAAAAAACGAAAGAAGTCCTATTTTTTTTTCCTTCTCCCTTTCCTCTTTATTGTTTTTTCCCCTCTCCTACCTTGTGGTTTCTTTGTCCTGGCTGGCTCCCTCTCACGACGTTGGTGTTTGGTCTAGCCTCTGATGGCTCATTAGGACATGTTGGATGGTTGTTGCTCCTGTTTGGATAAAGGGCTCCTTCGCTAGTTTCTTTCCTTTTCCGGCATAAGGAGTTTTTTTGGAATAATAAGTGCCCTTACAAGTCGTAGAGGACTTATGTTCTCTCGGGTCAGTAGTGACTGGTTTACTCAAGCTTGGGATGACTCGTTTGATTTGTATGAATTAATGATAAGCGAGATGGTATAGGTTAACTGGGAAGAACAAATTATGAGTGTGAGATTCAACGCACCCGTGCTTTCCATCTGGTTAACTCTTGTACCTATGACGTTTGTGTTTCTTCTTGTCACTTTTTTTTGGAATGACTTCACATTGTTTATTTGATACTATTTTCTTGGGTTTGTTTTCTTTTATGATCCTTAGCGTTGGATATATAATTGTTACAATGTATGTGTATTAATATATAAATCTATACTATATATTAATCACTTCAAGAAAATGTCTTTATTTTATAAACTAAATTGTATTGTTTTTAGAGTTTTTTTTGGTCATTTTTTAGGAAAACAAAAGTGTACACATAAAACAAGATTTGAACTCAATACTCTATTTTCAGTATTTATATTTACAAATTTCAACTAAAGCCTAATTTATTATTTATATCAATTTTTATAAATATATTTATTACATAATTTTGTTTTTCAATTACACCGTAATATTAAATAAATATATAATCAAGCCAGAATTGACCTCGGCAGGGACAATGGTCCTTTAAAATGGTAAATTATTATTTTAGTCTCTTAAATTTTTAAAATTATAAATTTATTTAACGATAAAAATCCACTCTGCACCTTCAAGATGAAAATTTTGAATTTAATTCTTTTAAAATTTTAAAACAACAAACACATACACAAATAAAATTGTACTTTAAACCCTTTAAGATTTTATAATTTAATTTTAACCTTTTCAAAGATAAACTTTTGAGAATCGAAACTTTATTCTTTTTCTTTTATCCACAGCTTCTCTAAAATATACATTGGATTAATATTTGTGCCAAACCTATACTTTTTGACTTCATATATCTGCACAAATTCTCTTAAACGTCAGAAATAATGTAATTAAGGCAAACTTGGTGTTGCGATGAATAATAATATCACTCATAAATGCAGGGTTAATTGGATTATCATATGGGTATATACATGTTCTTAATGAAAACATAAAATTGGAATTTAAAGATTACAGAGAAAAGAATAATTGTCACTAAAACAAGGAATCCAATCCCTAATTAAAATTACTTACTTAAACATGACATTATCCATTTAAATGCATTCTACTCACTTTCATTATTTATTTTACACCAAAATGAGTAATTTTTTGGACCAACATTCTTTTCATTTTGTTTATATATTTCAATCCATCGAATTGAGCGAAAATATTGAGTTAATTGCATATTGACGAGTTTTATTTTATCATCTTTAATTTAATTAAAATTTTAGAATTGAGTGAAATGAAATTCAAGTCGAACATAGTAAAACAAATTTGTTCCAATTAAATTTTTAAAAAATTAGCCATATTGAAATATTGTTGGCAATATGATTAAATTTCAAGTTAAAAGAACATAAATACCTTATAATAATTAATATGATAATTTATTTTGTTTAATGCCTCAAATTTATCATTTAGGAATTTTTGAAAAATATATAGTTTAACATTTATACATACTTAAAACTTTTCAATAGTTTTATTTTTATAAAATTTCAACAAAAATATTTCACAAATGTTTTGAATATTTGTAATTTTTAAAGGATCAATTTGCACATTTTAAAAACTATCAATGACTCAATGGATATTTCTATCAATTTGTTATTCGAGCTATTCAAAATATTTGAATTAATCAAGTTGTAAAATTCAACTCAATTCGAACTCACTAATTGTAATTTCAAAATCATTTTAAACTTGAGCTTTAAAGAGAAAATAGAGAATAAAAGTTGAGGTTCACACTTGAGATAATCATTGAATGCTTTTGCTGTTTTGTCTTTTGATGCCTTTTTCATAATTGGTGTTCCATTTGGTTTAAAGTAATCACTCTAATTTTGAACACAAATTAGTAGGTTTGAGTTGGCACCTTATGATTTAACTCGGTTGAGTTGAATTTGATTTGCATGTTTTAACTCGATACAGAAAATAGAATCATATTAAAAACTCTTAAATTATTTTTATTGTTGCATGCTTTCCTTTTCATTCAATAATATTAAAAAAAAGACTTGCAAGAGCATATAGATAAATAAACTGACTTAGGGTTAGCTTTCCAATGTTGTTGCACTCGATAAGTAATTAGCGTAAAAAGTATTTTTGATTGTTGTTAAAAATGTTGATTTTAAATACGATGTTGAAAGGTAAAAATAAGTTGACTTAAATGCGACTGACATAAAATATAAAATTTAAATAATTTTAAGTAATTACTATAAAGTATTTGTAAAATTTAATGAACAATACCAAATTACATGCTCATCGCTAAATGTTAAGTTCAAACTTATATATATATATATATATGGTTGGTATGGATTGATTTAGTTGTAAAATAAATATGATATGACAATCTATTAAACTTTAATTTGTAGGGATGAAATAAATGAGAGTATTTTGATAATTTTACATTTTGAGGTTGGGTCTAAAAATTAATTTGAAAATCATTTTTATTCCAAACTCACTTTATTCTTTTAGTTTGAGACACAAGGACTTGATTAGAACCAATTTTAACATTATATAATTTTGACCTTTAAATTTTTTAAAAAATTCTCTTATTTATTAATTTAGAAGGAATTAAAATTACGTATCAATTCCCATTGATGTAAAATAAAATAATTTATTTATTTTGAAAATAATTAAATAGTTAATTTAATAAATAGATTTTCAAGGAAAAAAAGATTCTAAAAAGTAATAACTCAAATTAATTTTTGTAAAAGGAGTATTAGTTAACTATTTATATGATGATTAACCATCATTTCTTTAGTATAATTCAACAACCACATGATGTCACGAAAAGCATATAGGAATAATAAAAGTTCTTCATCTTAACAAGAAAAGTTTAGATAAACAAATAATCTATAATTATACTTTTTGGTATTCTTCGTGTTCATTCAACGGTATACATTCAAGGTTCGTGGTTCTTCTTCCTAACAATGTTGTCTCTAAGGTTTGAACATGTGTCTCCCCTTAAGAATACAATCTGTCTTACCATTACATTCAACACTTGTTGGTAATTATATTTATATTTAAGCATTGATATTATGCGTCATTTGAACATCAACCAAGTTAAAAGAAATGCGCTTTTTAATTTTATCATTTAATATAAATATTATTTATTTTTTAAATTAACTTTTAATAAATATATTTATTACATAAATTTTTTCCCACAAATCTACCTCATTAGTAGGTGCTAACAAACACTAAAGAAACATCATATTGTTTCGAATCTTCATTTTTTTTTGGAAATATATGTATCCGCAGGGGCGAACCCAAAATGGAAATTTTACCTTTCAATCCTCTCACAAATAATAAGTTTATAAATAAATATAATTAAATTTATACTTTTAACTCTCAAAAATTGAAAAAAAAAAGAGATTATTTTAATCCTTTCAAAAATAATAAAATTATAATGTAATAAATGATTAAGGGTGAGTTTGGATAGGCGGTGCGTTTACCTGCGATTAGTGTAAAAACAGCGGTGGCGGTGAGATTAGATACTGTAGCGATACTGTAGCATGAGACAAAAAGTAAGCTAAACGCACCGCACCCAATCGCCCATCCAAACCCACCCTAAATCAGGGGTGGTTCTTAGGGGTAAGTAGAGGCTTTGGCCCCCTAAAATTGAAAATCATGCAATTTAGTCACTTTATGAATAATGAAAATTTAAGTTAATACATAGTAAAAATTATACTTTGGCCCCCTCAGAATATAAAAATTTATATTTAGTCCCTCTGAAAATGCTGAAATAAAAAATTAATAAATATTAAAAATTATATTTGGACATCTTAAAATTTTATAATTCAATTTCGATCCCCAACTAAAAAAAAATTGATTCTCAAAATATTATAATTCAATTCCAACTCCGAAAAAATTCCTAAATTCGCCCTTAAAAAAATGATTGACACACACATTGGGTATATACCTGTATCTGTAACCAACACTTAAATTCGAATGGTTTCACATGCAAACAATACCATACCCTCAAAAGCAAATAGCAAAAAGAAGTCATTGATTTGGAAATTGGAATCATATGTGTATATATATTCGTGTTTTAAAGACGCATCTAAATTGGTTTCTTCAATTCTTCAACTCCTTCATTTTGTTTGTTTTGGCTTTCTTTTCAACTTTTTTCCTTATCCTGAATAGTTTTAAAAGCTAGTATTTGTGGAGTACTATACGTATGTATGTATGTATGTATGTATGGCAGATTCATATGACGAAGAGTGTGATTACCTGTTTAAGGCAGTGTTGATCGGTGATTCTGCAGTTGGAAAATCGAATCTCCTCTCAAGGTTTGCTAAAGATGAATTCCGACTGGATTCCAAGCCTACTATAGGCGTTGAATTTGCTTATCGGAATGTTAAGATTGGCGACAGAGTTATTAAAGCTCAAATATGGGATACAGCCGGCCAAGAAAGGTAATTTTCACAATTCCAACTTATAATCTTCTTTTTTCGCTCTTCGTTCTTTGTATCCGTAAGATATGAGATGATCATCCTTCAATCATGCTTAATTTGACTGATAAACCAAATTTTGAACGAATGAATGAATTATTTGATCCATCAACTTGATCAAGTATTGTTTGAAAAAAAGTCCTCTTTGTTTGTTTAAGGAGAAGAATCGATGCTGATTGATTCAACTCACTAAAATTCAGCTAAAGCGAGACCACTGTGTCTAAACTCAGTGACTCAGTTAACTACTTTCCCTTTAGAAGCTATAGTTTCAAGCTACTTGCACGTTCCCATATATATATATTATATATATATGAGTAGTTGTGAGTTAACTCAGGGAAATCACAAGAACACGCTTCTTGCTGATGAACTGCTGAATACAAAGGAGACATTTTATCTTTAATCAATTGTGTAAATAATAATGTTTAATCAGTTTCGATTAATAAGATGATTAATTAGAACAAAATCCCCATTAAGGTTAGGCTAAGTACAAAAAAGTGTGTCAGCTTTGAAGCTTGTTTTCTGAATTGTTGCGAGTCCTAGTTACAGAGGAGATTGATAGGAGCTTCAGCCTGTTCTCACTGCACTTTGTTCAGTTTATGAACATTGAAAGTGAATGAGGTAGAAAAATGCTTCTTGCTTGCATCCAAGCGTCCTTGATTTTCCGGTATCTGTAATTTTTGTAATATTTAAATATAATTTTATACAATTGTTTTAAAATCCAAATTCATTTATTATTAATATTAATTTTGAGTATTACTATCCAAACTCAAATTTTGATAAAAAATAATATTATATATTAAAGAATGCTAAGTTGTAATTGATTTTAATCTTTTTAGATAAAATTTTCTTACATTTTTATTGTTTTAAAGCTGGTGTGGCTAATGAAATAACTAGATAGTTATACAATACACAAGGTGTGCCACATGTACCTCATGTCGATGTATAAGGATCGTTTTTAACAATAGCAGTAGATAAAATGTAATCCAACTCTTAATATAAGGGCCACCAAGGACGAAGGTAAAGGGAGCAAACAATGGCCTTTACCCCCTAGCCCTAATGGCTGATGCACTTAGACCCTCTAATAATTTATAATTCATCTCAACCCCTAAAACAACTTTCTTACTTTGTCTGAGACTTCCATTATACTGTTACAACAAAATAAACTATATTCCTTCACACTTGTTTATGTACTTAAAGAATGCAAAATGTACATGGATGTAGGTTTAGAGCAATTACAAGTTCATACTATAGGGGAGCATTGGGGGCATTGTTAGTGTACGATATAACCCGAAGAACAACGTTCCAAAACGTGAAGAAATGGATGCATGAGCTAAGAGAATTTGGAAATTTGGAAATGGTGATTGTGCTTGTTGGGAACAAATCGGATTTGAGTGAGTCCAGGCAAGTAAGCGAAGAAGAAGGAAAGAAAATAGCAGAGATGGAAGGTTTATTTTTCATGGAAACATCTGCTTTACGAAATTTGAACGTGGAAGAAGCGTTTTTAAGAATGATCTACAAAATTCATGAAACCACAATGAGTCAGAAATGTTTAGATGTTAATATGAAAGAATCAAATGTTGTTGGGGCTGGAAAAGAAATAATCACCATTGATGAAGTCACTGCTACTAAACACTCAAATAATTGTTGTTACAGGTGACTGCCTTTTTTCCCTCCATAACTTTTAGTGTAAATTTTCATGCATCCCGCTTGTGTGTGTGTGTGTGTTTTTTCCTTTTAAAATAAGGCTGCTGCAATTTCAATTTATTCAAATTTTATTATATTTATTATTATTTAAAAACTTAATTGAATTAATATTACTCATCAATCAATCATATTCTAACTCAATTGAGAAATTATTAATCTAACTCTGAATTATATTTTTATGACAACATTTTTGTTCTTTTACATTTTCATATAAAATTAATAAAAATTCACACATATTCAGAGTTAAACCTAACATCATCATGTCTAAATTTTAACATAATCCAATAAATATATTTTTACATGCCGTAAAACCCTACCGTGTCCAAGCTTCGATCTGAAAACCAAATTTACCATTTTTTATTACTTAAATATAGTAAAAAAATTTATATGGATAATTCTATATTTTAGAATTAAATTTAAATAATAAATTAAATTTTAGATCAAACCAATTTTCAGAAATCTATCCAAGAAATTAAACGGATCAGAGACACTGTATGCATAGTTGCATACAACGAATTGCAAATTCATGTTCTGCTTTTAATACTCGTATCCATTAGAACAGAATGTGATTCCATCAATGAAATCACAATATTGTAGTAATTTGCTTTCTTTTGTATCACATATAAATATGCATATATGTGATACAAAGATCAATTATACATCCGAATTACTTTGTATAAAAATGATATAATATCCCCATCTTAGCCTGGCGGACCTTTTATGGGGGGCATAATTACACCAAAATTTGTTCCGCAAGTAATAATAAATTTCAGAATCTCAAATGCATGAACGAAATGCAACGATATGAAATAACTGGATTGTACCTATTTCTGTTCATAATGTAACGTTTATTTAATAAATCCCACTGAAAATATTTTATTATGTTGGTAACATTTATTCAACATAACCACCATAGTTGACCATTCCAGAGTCTAAAATACATGCATGAAATGCTCCACAAACTCAAGTTTTGAACATGCATGCGTATTTGCACAGAAAAAGTAACAAATACAAAGTTCAAAACATAGCAACAATGGGACCATTACCACAACTGCTTTACCTTTAAGATCCTATTTGCCTCCATCAGAAACGTGCCAGTAAAGTTACAAAACCTCGTCTACGACCTCGCGAATCCCAAGATAACGAAGCACAACTCAACTTCTGTTCTATCCTAGCTTCGTACTGCAAAAACGGAAAATGATATAAAAACTCTTGAATCAGGTAGTCATTGAACCATGTAATATTTTTTTTATTGGACAATCCAGGCAACTGAAATGAAAGCTTTGAGATGTGAACCAAGCTAAGATGGTACTCTAGACCTTCGAATTCCATATTCGTTCCTAGAGCTTAAAAGGTTTTAGTCACATTACAAACCACATAAGAGTTCTGTTATGTCATGTTCTAGCAGTGTTGGCAATGCCATAAGGTTAATCAGCACGCTGCATTGGTGAAGTACAATATGCTCTTCCACTTTTGTACCCTAAGACTAAATTTCTTGTCTAATGGACATGACGGACAAAAGACTAACTTTCTAGTGGAAAACAGATTTAAGAGTGTATAACATCCCAAAAGTGACAACTAACAAAAGAAAAGATTTAGTCTCACCGGTTTCTGTTTAAATAACGGTTGTAGATAGGAAATTCAAAGAGAAAAACGGCTTTGAACCAATACGGCAGGTTTCCATATATTGATCGTGGCAGTGGAATAAGAGCGCTGAAATAAGAAAATGTTAAGACTCAGTAACTCCGGCCTCCACTTCATACTTCAAGAGATTAAACGATGGAAGAAGCGATGACTAACCTAGTTCTTTTCTTGTAAACTCTATATGCTTCCACATTACCAAACTTCTTGTCTCCTGACTTCTGTGTGTCCATAGATGTAAGATAAAATCAGTATATTGCACCAAAAAGAAACACTGAAGCAAGGAAAACAAACCTCGAGAATTGTTAGGCCGCTAACAAAAAGCAGCAGCAATGTCAAAAAGACTGGCCCGATGAGTACAAGCCATTCAGCACCTTCAATTATGGGAAGAGAGGCCACAAAGTATCCCCAGGTAAGTAAAATCTGGCAAAAGATATTTGTTAAGAATTATTTAGAAAATTATTAAGGAAAAGCAAAGCGTCAATGCTTTAGGGGCTCTGATATAATGGGGTTCAACTCTATTTTCTCTTCAACCAAAAAATTATGTCTTGTCAATCAGACGAAGTGAGGAGATCCTTATTGCATTGAATATAACCCCCAAACCCACATCTCTCAATTACTTGAATCCCAAGTCACCTATTTGAGCGAGATTCTACTCAGTCACCTAACTAAAAGGTAATTCTTTGATATTCCCAACTCTTATAGCCTACATTTGTAGGTGTACAAGAAATGGTACATAAGCACATATATGGAGATTAGATCCAGTCCTAACTATGAAATGTAAGCTAGGTAGATATATTGTTAGATAGAAAGGATGTCGAAAAGCAAATAAAATTTTCAGTATTTTTTTGCTAAAGGTGAACAACAGGGTTTTGGACAGAAGTGAAAGATTAAACCTACTTTGTTCCAATCTAGAGGTCAGTAAGGTCTATTGTGCGCACCAGAAAGCCTTAGATGAGCCTACTGCCCTTAATATCTGAGAATCACATGATTGAACAATGAAACAGGAGCTCAAGAAAGACAGCATGATAGAGTATGAAAGCTAACAGGGCCAAAATGAAGTAGGCTCTCAATCTCTATGTTGCTCCGACTCTTCATTTTTGTTGAAGTACCCATGTCTGACGCTCATACCCAATGTATATCGGGACATGAGTATGGACATCTGACTCTCTAAGCTGAATACATGGCAAAATTTAGAAAAAAGTAAACATACTCATGTGGACATATACCCATACCAGACACTTATATAAGTCTGACTAACATAGCTTAATCCCACAATCAGTAAGCATTTGGGACGCTAAAATAAAACAAGCACTATTAGCTAGACTCATCTCTAAGTAAGCATACAACCAGACGCATAAGAAAGTCAAAGCACTTTTTCAGAATTTCTTAGTTGTTTACTGGTGCACTGGAAAATTATGATGCTCACATCACCAAAATAGTTTGGGTGGCGAGAGTATTTCCATAGTCCGATTTCGCACCACTTTCCTTTGCTTTCTGGAGAATTCTTGAAAGAAAATTTGTCCTTATCAGCTAAAATTTCAACAATGGTACCCAAAAACCACATAATCCACCCTATGATGTCTTCGGCCTGAATGGATGGATCTTTGTCACTTGCATTAACCACTGTTACAGGTAAAGTCACAGTCCACACCCAAAGACCCTGAGATGCATGCAAAGATTGGGATACATTAGTTTTAAAATCTAACCCAATAAACAACAAAGAAATAGCTGTGATCAGAAGGATAAAAGAACCTGAAATATAAAGAAAACTGCTAAGTTCCCCACATTATGGCGCATCCTATCATAACGCTTATCCTCCCCCCATCGCAAAATTCTGATCACCATTGTGTCACAAAAGCATAATTTTGAAAATATATTACACATAAGAGGAACTGTTACAAAAAGCATTAATTGTACACTATATGGGCATATGCTACAAGAGCCACAATCAGTAAGATATAAAGATGAGATGGAACATTTGGTAGTTAAAAGTAGCATGCCAGCTAAGTGCCTAATGTTCACCTGATTTTTCTGAAAACAGAAGAGACCCTTCCAATGCTTGAGGCATCATGTTAATCCTACCACAGACCCGAGGGAATACAGGTCTCTGGATGGTCTATTCCGTGCAAATGGAAATAATTATAACGGTAATATTATTACCTACCAGCTGTAAATTTTACATGAATTACACAAAATGGAACATCACACAAACCAATTATGAACAAGCTATCATCATGAAAGACTAAATACATGGTGCTAAAATCTTGGAGAGAATAGTGTTTTTATGAACTTCCATACTATCATACCTAAAAAAGAGATATAGTGCCAATCGTGTGCTCCATATTACTATCATCGCCGTCAGGACTACCTGGAAAACAGAGCCGCAAAATCACTATGGAGAAAATATGTCCACAAAACATTATTCTAGGGTGAAAGTCACACAGCAGCTTCAGGCCATTCAAATGGAAAGGAAAAAGTCAAGAAATCTCTACAGTGTCATAAGAATTATGATTTGGTTAGTTCTAGTTTCTTATGATACAGAGATTTCAGGCATTTTCTTTTCCATCTGCATTTGCAAATTCACACATGATAGAAACTGTTAGGTGAAAAAGATACATCCCAATAACAAACTTCTTGAATAGCTTGAGCAAGCTAAGGATTAACAAAAATCAACCGAATTAAATTAAAGGATCAAAAGTGTTTTAATTAAATTCATATGAGAATCATAATCTAACAGAGATCAAGTACATATATTCCATGATGATTTCGGAGATGATATAAGCCTTTGTCAATCTATTTTCATCTTATAAAGTCAGAAAACGACTCTCGATTACCTGTCGTAAATGCCATGATCCTTTTTTAACCAGAGTCAATAAAGCGATTATCACGAAATTCGTGCTTCCTGGTAAAAAAACAACAACGATATCTTTAAAAACAACTTAAAAAATTCAGCAATCGATGAATCAAGAAAAAAACTAAGTTAGCATTTGAAGAATCCTATGAATTGCTAAATCAATCTACCCAGAAGATTAAAAATATTCTCGATCTTAGCTCTAAATTCTAAAATAATAGTAGAAAAGAACATTAAAATAAGTTAAACATACGGATTGCGTACCTGCAAAATCAGTCAGTTTATCAAACTGGAAAACAGCCGCGATTAAAAAGAAAAATAACTGATACCCCGCCTAAACATCAAAATGAACCAAAGAATCAACTCTATATAATTTGAAATTAAAAAAAAAAAACACTAAAGAAGCTGAAATAAGGGAAAATAAAATCATACTGTAACAGTAGCAGTTAGAGATAAGAACTCCTTGTCTGTATCAGTCAACATTTTGCTTGATGAATCAACAAGAGATAAGAAAAGGGTGGATTCTTTTGGATCATCTAAAAATCTCTTAGGGTTCGATTAATATTTTTATGTTTATATAATACTAATAAGTCAATGTGCAATGGGTACAAGTATAACTTGACCTAAAATAAAATACAGAAAAAAAAAAGTGTTTTGGCGACCGGAAAGTCACGACAAGTTCCTGTATCGAAATTTGTGGGAAAGATAACGTCCAGGCGTGTTAGGTGAAGATTTGCTTCTGTTTTTTTTTTTAATATAAATATTTTACTTCGGATTTTTAAATTGTTTACTTTTATTTTGTTTAAATTGTAAAATTAGTTGTTATTTTGATATAAATATTAATTTTATTTTAATGATGCTCCTTATTTTATGATTTTTAATATCACATTTTTAAAAAATTAGCAACTTAGGGTATGTTTGGATCACAATTTAAACCAAAATTAATATTTTTATGTTTGAATAATTCTATTTAAAATAATTTTTTGTTTGTTAAGTTTTCTTCAAAATAATTTTTAGAGGTTGCTTTTAAGAAATAAATACAATTTAGGTTTTTTATAAAATATTATAGAAGTATTTCCTTGTGGTAACCCAATTTTATTTTACAATAAGATCATATTTTGTAATAATTACTATTTTATATAAACTTAATAATAAACAATATCCTTTCATAATGGTCGCCTGTTTGATCGTATGTAACCAATGCATAACAACCTCATAGAACTTCAATCAATAGAATATCATATCATAACCATGTAATAGTATGCAAGCAATAACTAACATGTAAGCCAACCAAGTGAGCAACCTACATTCTATATTGTCAGTGACATGACACTACCAAGCAAAGAAAACTGCATTATACATATCATAGCACACGAGGAATAAAGAATCTCTCTTTCTTCCTTGAATATCCAAGCATAAATATTTTATTCCTCCAAGAAACTCAAAGTCCCCTACTTTCCCCTTCTTCCCTTTTCCTCTTCTTTAACTTTTTATTTCGACTTTTTGCTTGTCACGAGTGAATTGATGTTCCAATCTCGACCATATTTTTTTCTTGTCTCCTCCTTATTGATTTCCTATATCAACAATAACCAATTAAAAAATGGTTGAATTTAAGTATTTATTTTTATTGTTATAATTTATACTAGATCACATCACACCTATAATATGGATGAAAAATAAATTTATTTAACAAATTAATATAAATAACGAATGATTTTTTAATTTATTGGTAAAGTAAACTTATTGTATAATAAAGAGGAGCCAAAATCTTATTATGTTTGCAATTTTCTATATAAAACATATAAAATACAAAAATACATTTAAGATAATACAATTTATTTTTAAGTGAGAGTATTTTTTATATATTATCAACTTAATTGGTACTTAGTTAAATTGTGATACCGACTCAATAAACATAAACAAAAATATTTGGTAAAGTACAGTTATTGTATACTAAAAATTCTATCATACGTGTATATGTAACACAAATGTATGTTTAATAATAACATATGTAAATAATGATACATTATGTTTGAAACTAATAAAAGCAACACATGTGCTTTATGAATGAAATCACAATTAAAAATTAGTTTAAATTGTGAGTAAAAGAAATTTAAATAGGTAAATACATTGGACTAAAATTTTTAATGCGCTCTAATTATTTATCATTGTATTGTTATTGTTTTTGAGTTGGTATCAAATTGACTTGTGAGATTAACCCACTCAACGATATTAGCAATATACATATACATATAAATAATATGGATGAAACAATTTGTGTAATAACATTAAATTGTATAAAAATATTAAAATATAGTTTTAATTAAAATGTTAAAGAAAATAATTTATAAATATCAGTAGTATGAGTTCAAATATTAATATTTACAATTTTCATTAATCGAGTTACCATCGAGTTGAACACTTAAATAATAATATAGATTAAAATTTATAAATTCAAATTTATATTTTTTATTTTGCTATGAGAAAAGTACTTTAAAATAATACATTTTATTTTCTAAAATTAAATTATTTTCCTAAATTACCAACTAAATTAATACCCTATTAATATTTGATACCAACTCAGCCCCTTTATAATAATAAGTTCGGAGGATAATTAACTTTTAACATTCCTTGTTCCCGTATAATTATTTACTGAAAGATACTGTTAATCCCTGTTTATACTTGTCTCTCTTTTTCTCTACTTTGCAGTTTTCTCGTGAATACAGAACAACACAAAAAGGTAAGTTCCTTTTTCTTTTAATTTGTAATTTTGCTGTTTTAGATCTCATTTTCCCTTCAATTAATTATAGTTATTTTCAGGTTTGTTCCTTTTAATCTAATTGTACGATATTCAGTTCCACTCGATCCGTTCATCTACTGATTTTACCTATAAGGCTATAACTTTTTTTCCTCCGTTTAATCTTATTGTGTTTATTTGATTTTGATCGATTCTTAGCATAAGAAGTGTTTACTTTTTTTATTCTTCGAGTTTCTTTGTAAGAAATGTTACCTTTGATACTTGGATTCTGTTTGGCCACTGAGAAATTGAAAGGAAACAAATAAAAAGGAATTTTGATTTTAATTCTAGTTATGTTTGAACCATTTCTAAGCAGTCAAGTTCCATGATCTGTTGCTTATCTTATTTGTTTAGTAAAGCGAAGCAGAGTTTAACTCTCTAACTTTGAAACAAAGCTTTGATTTTTGTGATTTTAGAATGATGTGATTAATAGATTATACATTCCAGGTTCTGGTTAAGATTAACGGCGTGTTTTAAATAAAAAAAACCCCGGGCTGTTGGAGGGAAGAGAGCCTGATTAATTAATATCAAGTTTGTGTATATATATATATATTTACAGAGTGTTTGAGACTTGAGAGTGAAAATTCGGTCTTTTGTTTTTAATTTAATTTAATTTTCTATTTTTTTCAGAGTAATGAATTTTATGTCTTGTTTGTTCGCAGACTTACCAGATGGGCAAGGCAGAAAACAACCATAACATGGAGGAGGGAACGCTAGAGATCGGCATGGGTAAATTTTATTGCTTTATAAGCATTTTAATTTGCTTATGTTCAATTGAATTCATGTTTTATATATGATTTGAGTGCTTTGTTTAATAATGAGGGAGAAATTGTTGGTACCTTTGGTTAAGCAGCCACATGCATTGCAACAAGGACTTGTTCCATGAAAGAAGCCTTATCATTAATGATCATCTTTCTTTTTGTGAGATAATTGCAGAATATAGAACTGTTTCCGGAGTGGCTGGGCCATTGGTAATCCTTGATAAAGTGAAGGCAAGTTCTGGTTTTCTTGCTCATTATCTAGTAACCTTTGAACTACTTGTGTTTGATACCTGTTTTCAACACATATTACTGAACATAGTTATGCAGATATGACCCGTAGGAACCCTCCAAATACATGGGAAAACTTTAAAAAAACTGAACATATCTGTGATGGAAACACGTATATGGCTGTCACACCCAAGTTCGAGTAACATAGCTAGTAACATTCTCATTCTTATTTAATTTTGATTTCAAATCTTCTTCATTCGGGGTTCTTGCTTTCTCCAGGGACCCAAGTATCAAGAAATTGTTAATATTCGTTTAGGGGATGGAACAACCAGACGTGGTCAAGTCCTAGAAGTTGATGGAGAAAAGGCCGTTGTTCAGGTAATTTTTATCTCAGTTTATCTTGTATTCCTTTATAATCATGAATCCCTATTTGTGCTCATGCCAAAAGGAAAAATATTAACTTTTTCACCGTGCAAAATGCGGGCCTTCTGTTATGGTGCTAGTTTCTATACTTTAATTGGTGCAACAATTTTATCAACAGAGGATCCATGTATTCTTTGTATGCTCTACTTATATGGCACCTTGGCTAGGTATTTGAAGGAACATCTGGAATTGACAACAAATATACGACTGTGCAATTTACAGGAGAGGTATGTAACCTCCTCCTTTCCTACATTTAAGATTAATCCTTATCTTGCACTTGTAAGTTTGATATGCAAAATAGCTTCCCTTAAAGACACAGCCAGAAAATAATTGAAGTAGCTTCTTTCCTGTCAGGAAATTGTTGCCTGATTTTATGGCTTTAGACATTAGGACAAATAGTGATGCATTTTAGTTGTTTCTTAAATCTTTAGGTACATGGTTTTGAAATAAACTAGAGGGGAAATAAATCTTGTTGTTACTAGACGTCGGAGACAAATTATTTAGTGTGGTAAGCTAAGATTTTAGTTTGGCATGATACTGGCTGTTTTGGCTGTTAATATTGTAAAAGTTATTTTCCTAAGTATATGTCATCAGCCTCTTTATGGTCTCTCAAAGCAAATTAATATTTTGGCTGGTATTCATATTTCTGCCTACTGAATGTCTTGCAAACTTTGGAAAGGATATTACAGACCAGGTCATGTTGGTAGAGAAACCATAAGAGAGTGATTTTTCTCGTGCTGTATGATGGTTAATAATAGCAGCCTGTTACTTATTTGTGTTTCTTATGAAGGTTTGTTTTCCCATACCCGGCCTTGCTGATTACAAGGTTTAGGCAATCAAGCCTTTACAGTGGACTTGTTACTGTTTAGTGGTATTTTAGACACAATAATAGTTGGTCACTGGCAGCTTAGCCATTTTATGCACTTGTTCCTGTGCCCATAGAGAAGGGGGGAAAATTGACCATTTATAATCATTATACTTCGTGTGATTATATCATGCAACTGTAGAGGTTTCACAAGGGTTTGTTTGGTTTTTAAATGTGGTATATGCTTAAATAATAAAAAGCTACGTATAGAGGGAAACGCTGGCAGAGTTTTATGTCATCTTTTAGATAGTGGTTAGGATTGCTGTTTGCTGCTTAATGATTCTTTCGAATCATTGCAAAGAAATGCCTAATTCTTATGATACTGTAGAAACCATGGTAGCAAGGTAGAAGAGAACTGAGAAGAGTTTGTTTTAGTTGTATTTAGGAAAAGTATTTCATTTTTCCCTGCATTTTTTTCTGTTCTTTTCAACTCATTTGCCAGTATCTTTCTTCTAACTATTTTGTAGGTTTTGAAAACTCCTGTTTCTTTGGATATGCTTGGGCGCATTTTCAATGGCTCTGGAAAGCCAATCGATAACGGGCCACCTATCTTGCCTGAAGCATATTTGGATATTTCTGGTAGGCAGTGTTGTGGAGTGAATGAGACTGGAACCATACAAGTTGCTTCTAATCATAAGTTTGTTGATTGCTGTATTACTTATCCTTCATTTTACTATTTTGTAGGGAGTTCTATTAATCCTAGTGAGAGAACCTATCCTGAAGAAATGATACAGACAGGGATTTCAACAATTGATGTTATGAATTCAATTGCTAGAGGGCAAAAGATCCCCCTCTTTTCTGCTGCTGGTCTTCCCCATAATGAAATTGCTGCTCAGATCTGTCGTCAGGCTGGTTTGGTGAAACGATTGGAGAAGGCTGGGAATCTTCTTGAGGTAAAGTTTATGTATTAATATAGATTGGCTTGTTATAATATAATATTATGACATCCTTGATAGTTTAAATAAGTGAACATGCTAACATTTGTATATGCATGGCTTGTAGATTCTTTTGTGCCCTTACCATGAGGTTTGTAGAAAGCTGATTGTTTCACTAACCTGATGATTTTTCAGGATGGTGAAGAAGATAATTTTGCCATTGTGTTTGCGGCTATGGGTGTAAACATGGAAACTGCACAGTTTTTCAAACGTGATTTTGAGGAAAATGGCTCAATGGAGAGAGTGACCCTTTTCCTAAACCTGGTATGTTTCAATTTGAGATAGAAATGCTTTACCCTTTTTTTTTTTACATGAGAAATGTGGGTTGGAAAAATATATTTATAGCCTGAAAATACCTTCTACTTTCTCCTCTACAGGCTAATGACCCCACAATTGAACGTATTATTACTCCTCGTATTGCTCTCACTACTGCTGAATATCTGGCATATGAATGCGGGAAGCATGTTCTTGTGATTCTTACAGACATGAGTTCTTATGCTGATGCTCTCCGTGAGGTAATGAAAAGCAACCAAATCTCCCTTATGCAATCTCTTTAGTGCATGGCTACCAGCTCTTGAAGCCAGAGCTCCATAAATCTGTTTGTGATATTCGTCAAAATCTCTTTTACTACTGGTTTCTTTTTAATTCGGGTTTTTTTTTTCTTTTTCTAAATTACCTTAAATTTCTGCGGTTGTATAGAAAATTATGCTCTGTGTGAGACAAACTACTATTGCTACTGCAGGTTTCTGCTGCCCGAGAAGAAGTGCCTGGAAGACGTGGATATCCTGGGTACATGTATACTGATTTGGCCACAATATATGAGCGAGCTGGAAGAATTGAAGGGCGAAAGGGTTCCATCACGCAAATTCCAATTCTTACTATGCCAAATGACGGTAATGTATCTTTTAACTATATCAAAATTTAGCACAGAGCCCCAGAAACAATTGCTTTATGGCATTTCTATTTATTGTTTTGACAGATATTACCCATCCAACTCCGGATCTTACTGGATATATCACAGAGGGGCAAATATACATTGACAGGCAGCTCCATAATAGACAGGTAAATTCGAAATTAGCTTTTACAGACTATCAAACTTGTGCATCGCGGAGTTCTTCAGGTCCACAAATTATACCCTTTTTCTCATCAATATGTGCATGGAATTTTATTTCTAATATGGTATTTTACTTGAACACGCAAAAGGAAAGGTATTTTACTTAGGGAACTGTATCTTCTCCATTGGTATTTTGCTTTAGTATATTTCTAATAGTGACTTGGTTGAACATGGTTACTTAATTGGACTGATTTCAGAGTCAACAATATTCTCTATACCTGTTTTTAAAGAGTGTAGTTGACCTATGTCAATAAATAAATTCTTTGCCTCTGAATTGGACAGATATACCCACCAATCAATGTGCTTCCATCGCTTTCTCGTCTGATGAAGGTGAGGATGGCACACATTTATTTAAGATCTTGATTATAATGAAATATATTGCATCAATCAATATTTTTACAAATCATGACTTGCTATGAAGTATAATTGTTGTTCTCTCTTATTTGGCAGAGTGCCATTGGTGAGGGGATGACACGCAGGGATCATGCTGACGTGTCTAACCAGGTCTGGTTGCAACATCAATCCTTTATTCGATGTAAAAGGCATCTAATATCTGTTTTTGTTTCTCAATCCTTGAACTTTCAGTTGTATGCAAATTATGCCATCGGGAAGGATGTTCAGGCTATGAAAGCTGTGGTTGGAGAAGAAGCTCTTTCGTCCGAGGATCTGGTTACACTCTCTTTCACATTTCCTCCATAATTTTCTTGCACCGTTGTTTGGTCAAGTAGTTTCTTAACCTAATCTGATATCCTCTAACAGCTATACTTGGAGTTCTTGGATAAATTCGAGAGGAAATTTGTGACGCAAGGAGCATACGACACTCGCAACATCTTTCAGTCACTTGATTTGGCGTGGACACTGCTTCGTATATTTCCTCGTGAACTTCTTCACCGTATACCTGCGAAAACTCTCGACCAGTACTACAGTCGAGATGCAGCTAATTAAAGGTGACACAAATTCCTGTCCTAAATTGCCATTGCCTCTATCTCCATCATGGTTGGTCTAGTTTTACAAGTTGCTTGTTTGCCCTTTTTTTTTTCTTCTCCTGTTTTAATTCATAAGTTGCCTGCCATCTGCTCAGATAATAATGGTTGAATACCAGCGAGAATTTGCAGCTTTTCTGCTTGTAAGCAGAGATACCAAATAAATATTCTTTTGGAACGGTAAAATATGGGGATAGGAATTTTTTTGTTATTTACTTTTGGCAACCAAACCGATTTGGGGTTTTACTTTACATTGATGAGAAAATACAGTCCATTACCAGTGAATTTTAGCTGTTTTTCTTTTGGGGTTTTACTTTACATTGATGAGAAAATACAGTCCATTACCAGTGAATTTTAGCTGTTTTTCCATTTCTTTGTTTATCATGTATTTGTATTATATCTAAAATAGGAAATGGGAATCGGAATCAGAATATAATCACATGATCCAAAATGATTTAAGTTTGAATATAAATTACTATGTCTTTTAAGAAAGAAAATTACTTATTTGGATTATTAGCAAAGAAATAACAAAAATTATAAATAGTTATTCACATAATATATAAAACTGCACGATGGAAAATCATTGACTGGTTGGACTGAAAATTGACAGGAGTATCGGTTCGAAATAAGTGATCAGATCGATCGTCAGATCGGTTGAACTGAAGGTCGAATAACAAATTAATTAAACTGAATAAATTATTTGAATCGAAAATTGGTGTAAATACGAGTTTAAAATCTGATTTGTGTTATTTAATCATCAAATGGGATCTACGCCACTTATAAAGTCTCTCTGATTGGGACATGAAGCTGGTTTGGTTTTATAAGTGAGTTGGAAATTTTATGATTGAAGATCAAACAAAATAGTTTATTTTTAATTAATGGTTGATATTGTATGCAATTTTAAAAATTAAAAATTAGATCAAATGGATTTGACAAATGAAATAAAAGGAATCCAGGATCGGATTGGTCGAACTAACAACTTGGGTACCAAATCCAGGTCTGTACTTCACTTATCAAATATAACAATTAGAGTGGAGCGGTCGTCCCCTTTGTTTCTCCGGATTCATCGGGCAAGAAACGGGAAAAAGAAAGAAGTAATTTTATTTGATCTTTTTGTATATACTATATATAAATATATAAAGAGCAAATAGATAACAGAAGAGGAGACGAAGGAAAATAGGAATAGGAATCGGAATCAGAAGCGAGCAAAGCGGCAATTGATTGGCTGAGAATCGAAGACGAAGGTGAGCCAGAGTATATGGGGGCAAGTGGCAGTTTCTTGGACGATCTTCTTAGCTGGTTTCAACGTCGCCATTTCACCATCTCTTCTTCCTCTTCTAATAATACTACTCAAATTAGTAATAACAATAATGATATTATTATTGTCGATGAACATCATCAGCATCATCATCATTCAACTCCTGCACTGACAACTCTGACTCAAAAACAACCACCACAACAACAACAATTCGTTGTTCAGGATTTAGATTATTCTTCCCTCGATCTCATCAAAGTTCCTAACCTTCTTATTAATTCCATGGAGAAAAAGGTACTTTTTTTCTTTTTATTTTTCCTTTATCTTTCCTGATGTTTGCTTTCATAAAAGAAGTTTCAGCCATTTTCTTAATAAAAAACAGATCATAACTTTTCTTTAACATCATTAATTGATAGATTAACATAAGTTTTATTTATTTATTTATGACATTTAATTTGAAAGATGTTCAATGCGTTATTTTTGCTGTTCATCTTGTGTGGTATTATATATACGTGTGTACATATATATATTTAACTGCATCTGGATGACTAGTATTTTAGAGGCTTTTGGAGAAAATGATCCTGCTTGCTAATTTGAGATTGCTTTTTCTTTGCATTTTTTATTTAAGAGAGTAATTGATGAATTTTATTCTCATTAAAAAAAAAAAAAACAAATTTCGACTTGTATAACAATGTGATATTCCTTTTTCGATCCTTTATCATTCTCAGAGCATCAGGATAAAGTTAATCCACTGGCACTTCTTAGAATTTGAAGCAAGAAGCCTCCTTTGGACTTGTTTTCTTTTTTCATACTCAATCTATTATTTCAAAGATGCCATATAATTTTGCCCTTAATATTTCCAGCGGCATTAGTTTATTATTTTATAATTTGGAAACAAAGTGCATTAAATGCTGCGTCTAGGTTGTCAATCTGCTTCTCATAGCTGAATTTTATAAAGTAAGGGTAAATGTTCCTTTCATGTTTAAATTTATTTATACCAGCTGTTGCGAGGTATGAAGAGAACCCTGTTCCTATCATGTTAGAAGGCTGCTAGTGTGCACTTTCACATGTCATTTCTTTTGTGTTTATTGTAGTGCCAGAGTTATAATAAAATAAAAGAATCATTAATCTATATTTTCTATATGTTCATCTCTTGTTGTTGCACTCTATTTTTGTTCTTTGTTTCTGAATAGGACTTTTGGTGTTTCTAAACAATGGTGCTATACAGGGTGCAGCTGAAAATGAATTTTTCACTGAATATGGAGAGGGAAGCCAATATCAAATTCAGGAGATTATTGGGAAAGGAAGTTACGGAGTTGTTGCTTCTGCAGTTGACACCCACACGGGTGAAAAGGTTGCGATAAAAAAAATTAATGATGTCTTTGAGCATGTCTCTGATGCAACACGGATTTTGAGAGAAATCAAGCTGCTGCGGTTGCTTCGGCATCCAGATATTGTAGAAATAAAGCATATTATGCTCCCTCCATCTCGACGGGAATTTAGAGATATTTATGTTGTTTTTGAGTTGATGGAATCTGATCTTCACCAAGTAATTAAGGCCAATGATGACTTAACTCCTGAGCATCACCAGTTTTTCTTATACCAGCTTCTTCGCAGTCTGAAGTATATACACTCAGGTCAGTGCTTTTCAGTATGCTTCCCTAACCTACCTCTTAGTTTTCTTGTTGATTTCTTTTCTCAATTGCTGCAGCAAATGTATTCCATCGAGATTTAAAACCAAAGAACATCCTTGCTAATGCTGATTGTAAGTTGAAGATTTGTGATTTTGGGCTTGCACGAGTGTCGTTTAATGATGCCCCATCAGCGATTTTTTGGACTGTATGTTGTTCTTTCATGAAATATGAAGCTTCTGCATTCATCTTTCCTTAGTATTTCTCAAAGGCTTAATTTGAATTTAAACTTTTTTTCTTTCTTTTTCTACATTACACAGGGCAAGCCTCCAAAAAGGTTGTGCTAACTAATCTAACTTATTTAATCCATCTAGGACTATGTAGCAACCCGTTGGTATCGTGCTCCTGAACTCTGTGGATCCTTTTTCTCCAAAGTAAGTTCTTTTGGCCTTGTGTATTAGGCTTTTCATCTTTATATTCTTGTTTCCAGTTGCTGAGATTGCTCAAAAGTAGGAGATATATTTCTGTTTCTATTACCTAGTCATTATATATATTGCTTTGATTTCTCTAAACATTTTCGGCCCATTGGTCTTCTGTATATTAGGATTTTCATATTTATATTCTTTGTTTCCAGTTGCTGAGATTGCTCAAAAAGTAGGAGATATATTTCTGTTTCTATTACCTAGTCATCACATATATTGCTTTGATTTCTCTAAACATTTTCGTCCCATTGGTCTTCCTCTTCTACTTTCTGAACAATTATTGTTGGTATCTATCCAGTGTAAAACTTGTTTGGACTATTTGCTCATTAGTTTGATTGTTTGAACTTTGAATTCAATTTTAGTTGGCTGTCAAACCAAGTAAGCATTTGCTTTAACTTTTTAACGGATATGAGTTTCCTTTTAACGTCCTTTGTGTATGTATACAATTCTTCACCATGTAATTTGATGTTATCAGTAGCATGTTTGAGTAAAGTTCTTGGAATGGTTTAATTCTAAGTTTTCATCTTTGAAGTAGTCAAACATCAGATTGCTTTGCACTTCTCAGCGAATAGTTTTTCTTATGTAGAATTAAAGTTTGCTGCATTATTTTTAATATAGCTTTCAGCCTTCTCTGTAACCATTATTTATTGTTTCTTTTCTACTTCATCATCTTCTATGAAGAATTCTTGAAGCTAATCTTGCAGTTTTAAAAATGTGTATTGTTACCACTACAATCTGGAGTAACAAAGTTAACATAAATTAATAATGTTGGCTGGCTTTCTAAGCACTTTTTGTAGATTGGCATTTTTTTTAAAATTAAGAACCTTGATTTAATGTGATTTTTGTTCTCTGTGTGCTCAAATCTCTTCTAAATAAGCAAATGCAATTGAGCATATCAGCAAAGGCTAGGAGCTAAAGACAATTGTTGTGCTATTTTCTTTAGCTCCATATGTATTCAGATATAGTTTTATGCCATGCTCTGTTATCATGAATATTTAGCCACTTTCAATGTTATTGGTACACCCAATATCGCCTCCATTGGCCTTTTTTCAACCACTTGTTTTTATATATCTTTTGATGTATAATAATTGCATTAAATATATTTTATTAGGCTACAATTCTAATTTCTGTCTTTCATCCTTTTGTAGTACACTCCTGCAATTGATATATGGAGCATAGGATGCATATTTGCTGAGATACTTACAGGAAAACCACTATTTCCTGGAAAAAATGTGGTGCACCAATTGGATCTCATGACCGATACACTTGGCACACCCCCTCCTGAATCCATATCAAGGGTTAGTTATCTTGTTTTCCTATATTGGACTTCATGTGCATTCGCTTAAACTTGACCCTGATTTCAGGCTTTGTTGTGGCTTTTGAGGTTAATGTTAAATACTGACCAACTCATTGTGCTTAAATTATCATGGCCTGGCAGATTAGAAATGAAAAGGCAAGGAGGTACCTTAGTAGCATGCGTAAAAAGCAACCAATTCCTTTCTCACAGAAGTTCCCTAATGTGGATCACCTGGCTCTTCGCCTACTTGAGCGCTTACTTGCATTTGATCCAAAAGATCGTCCCACAGCTGAAGAAGTAAGATTGAGCAATCCTAGTAACTTAAAAAGTTTTCAAAAGAGCTAAAATGAAAAAGAAGTATGCATACAAGAGATAACCCTAATGGTGATGCATCAAAGATATGATAATTCCTCTTACCATTGACATTAAATCAACTACAAATGATAAATCTGCAAGTCAGATCCTGACTTACAAGATTCTGATATCCCCAATGGTGATGCATTCTGCTTGCAGGCATTAGCTGACCCATACTTTTATGGTTTGGCAAATGTGGATCGTGAACCATCTACACAACCTATTTCAAAACTAGAATTTGAGTTTGAGAGAAGGAAATTGACAAAAGATGATGTTAGAGAGCTGATTTATCGAGAGGTACTCCACATTTGCTTTGGTATTATGTGGTTTTTGTTTATTGTATAGCTTAGCCAACTCTTGGCTACAGATATTGGAGTATCATCCCCAGATGCTGCAGGAGTATCTTCGCGGTGGGGATCAGACCAGCTTTATGTACCCAAGGTTAGAAAACACTTACTGTTCCAAGTTAGATTAACTTCACACATATGATCATCTCTTTATAATATGCGCATAACTATGTCACATTCAGGTTTAAAAATCTTTTCAGAGTCTCTTGAACAAGTAAATTGGTCTTTCTTTTCTCCATCGTCTATTGAAATGGTTAGCTATTTTAAAACCATGTGACTTTTTTCTTAGGATCTGTAAGCATGAGAGCATAATTTGTTTTGTTCAATTTCATTATCAACTTGATGTGTCTCAGAATTTTGATAGTGATATAAGTATAAAAAATTCATTTATGAAGGAATTTTGTAGTGATACCAGAATATCAAATTGTTTGAAAATGTAACTAGTGGGTGAAATGGTACAAGGGTAGTTTTTGGTTTAGTCAGTTCAACCAGCCGGTTGAAATGACTGTGAAATAATATTTGTATCTGGACCGGAGAGACCATTGTTTCCCTGGACCGGAGAGTCCTGTCTGGCCATTGTTTACCCATGTGATTTATATATATCCCACTTTTTTCTTTTGCAAAGTATGTTAGGTTTGTTTTGCTAAGGTGGCACTTCCTGAATAATATTAAAGATAAACTAGAGCTTCAAAATATAATCTTCACTCTTGTTATTGGTTGGGTTTTGTATGCTTTCTCAAATGGGAGAAGTTCGAAATCAATATGATTTTGACAGTTTTGGGTTTCTTCTTATTGAAGTTGTGATTAATCCCAAACCAAAAACATAGAGAACTTGTGTTTGGTCAGACCAAACACGAATCAAACAAAAACATTGGTATCCATGAGTACTCTCCCTTAGTATCATTTCATCATTGTAAACCTTACAACTCTTTGGTGCTCTTAACTTTTGTTGCTTAATATGATGCCCAAGATTGTCCTTGTACGATTTAAAGACAGTTCAGTGAGATAATACTTTTTGAGTGGCTTCGCAGATCAAAATTTTTATTCACTGTGTAGTACTGAAGTGTAATATAAGGGAAAAAGGAAAAAAGGGTCCAGAAATTCTAGTTGAAAATGTTTGCTCCTGGCATCACAATTAACATTCTCTTTTCTTTTTCAATCAAATAGCGGTGTTGATCGATTCAAGCGACAATTTGCACATTTGGAGGAACATTATGGTAAAGGTGGTGAAAAAAGTACTCCGCTTCTAAGACATCATGCTTCTTTGCCTAGGTATGCTTCATAAATTTTTAGGGATCATGTTAGTTTTCTGCCAATTTTTTCTCTTCTTTTCCGAAACCTTAAAATCAGAGTAGATCTTGTCATGCTTTAGATCGTAGAAACACCACTAGTTTGTCTAGTTCATGTGTCGTATTTCAATTTGCCTGAATGACCTTGCTCTCTTCTTTTCAGAGAAAGAGTTCCCGTTCCCAAGGATGAGAATGCTGATCAAGATATTGATGGTGAGAATTCAACTTCAATATCTCAGGTAGATGGTTCGAACGCAAATGCGGAAGGGCAAGATGGCTCTAACAAACTAAATAGTGCTCGTAGCCTAGTCAAGAGTGCTAGCATTAGTGCCTCCAAGTGCGTTGGTGTGCAAGCAAAAGACAATTCCGAGGTAGACATCTCTTCACCTAAACCTCTCTTTGACAAACTAACAGCAACTTTAGCATGAATAACAAGACATTCTTGATGCAAAAACCAAACTGCTATGCAGCTATCTTATTTATACCATATTTATTTTCTGTGCTGCAGGATAACCCAGATGAAGCCACTGATGAGACAGCTGATGTCTTGTCTCAGAAGGTTGCAAATCTTAATGCTTGACTGAAACTTGCAAATCGACTTTCGAAAGATATAGTTGGCTTGGTGCACCCGTTTTTGCCCTGACCATTTGGAAGAGATTATTTTGTAGTGATTTGCACCAAACCCTTTACTTCATTTTCTTCTGACAGAAGCTAACAATAGAACGGTGACATTCGTGTTAACGCAGTGCACAGAGAAAGACTTCACCTATCACATTACTCTATTTTACATTTGAAGAAACCAAGAGATGATGTATTTGTTCTATTGTGAACTTCAGAAATGCCATGTTTAGGGACTAAGAATTTTGATTTTAAAGAAGAAACAAAAAAGAACACACTGTATACTATTTCCACTTTGAATCACAGTCGTGCTTAAAAATGGTTGGTTGGATTGATTTATGAAAAAATTCGAGTCGAGTCGTGATATCTACATTGACAATCTCTTTATAGTTCAAAACAGGAGAATTCATCTCTCATTGAGGGTTAATGCTGCTATTTTAATGAATTAATTGGAAATATGCAGTTTAATTATACAGTTACTTGAAATTTTAAAAAATTAGTCTTTTTTTAAAAAACTTTACAGCTTATCTAATACAGTTTAATTTTCTTTGGAGTTCAATGATTACGCTAACCACGTTGTACAAAAGCTATTTCATTTCCCTATGGTTATCATTTCTTATTTAGCGCTACTATAAAAATCCCCAAATCCCACGGTTTGTGCTTTCCCTCTCACAATTATCCACTTTTAGAATCAAATTCAAAACCAAAAACCCGATCAATGCCTGAGCTCGCGGAAACCTACGCTTGTGTCCCATCAACAGAGCGGGGCCGTGGAATCCTGATCTCGGGCGACCCAAAATCCAACAAGGTTCTTTACACTAATGGGCGATCCGTCATTATTCTCGACCTTAACAATCCACTCAACGTCTCCGTTTACGGTGAGCATGCGTATCCGGCCACGGTGGCACGGTTCTCGCCGAACGGGGAGTGGGTCGCCTCGGCTGACGTGTCCGGCACGGTTAGGATCTGGGGGGCCTACAACGACCACGTGTTGAAGAAAGAGTTCAAGGTTTTGTCGGGTCGGATCGATGATCTACAATGGTCTCCTGACGGGATGCGGATCGTCGCCTGCGGTGATGGCAAAGGGAAGTCTCTCGTTCGCGCTTTTATGTGAGTTTTCTTTTCCGTTATTAGTTCAATTTTGATACATTGTAGAAGCAGACTAAGAAACTGACATGTTCTATTGTATGTTTTAGAGTTGGTTTTGTTCTATTTTGAATTATATGCATGTATCACCCTGTTATCTGCTAATTGATCAAGCCTACAATCTTAATTGACATATAACTTCCATTTTTTATATACTATTTACCAAATTCATTTCATATTCCTGTTATTTGAATTTGTTTATATAGATTCATTATGAGGAGAGAGCGTTTATTTTATACATTTTCAATGAACAATATGATGGCTTCCATATGTAACAACTACTTGCAAGTTTGATTAGTAAATATTGCATTTGTTTTTGAATACTCAAAATTTTAAGCTTAGTTTTGGTTAGATGATAGTTGCATCAAATCTATGCTTGAATAATGTATCACACCCAGATCCCAAATTGCTAAAGTACATGTCAGACTTGGCGTTTGCCATCATTACTTTATGGATGACCCCTATTTTGACATACACATTTGCTTCATCAATTCAAGACAGTCACATTTGCCTACTCGATTTGGGGAAATGTGAACTTGTGTGAAAATGGGGTCACTTAACACACATGATTTGACAAGCAAGATTAGCTAAGGATCTTGACTTTTAATGTTAGAGTTGCATGGATACTCATATGCATTATTCATTGACCTTTGATAAATACTAACGGTGTTTTTTTAAATACTAATCCTCATTCTACTATTATTAAGTATATGACGAACATTATCTTGCACAGGTGGGATTCAGGCACTAATGTGGGTGAGTTTGATGGCCATTCAAGACGAGTTCTAAGTTGTGCCTTTAAGCCAACAAGACCATTTCGCATTGTGACTTGTGGAGAGGACTTTTTGGTGAATTTCTATGAAGGCCCACCCTTTAAATTCAAGCAATCTCACAGGTTTGTCATAATAAATCCTTTTCCTTAACATTTTGGGCTTGATACGGTCTCTTTCACTTCTGATCATGTATAGAATTAATAAACGACCCTTTTTTTTGGGTGTGGACTAATAAGGAAACTTTGTTGATTGTTGCTTTTGCCACTGTAAGTAACCTTTAGCCCAAATCATAGCGTGTTGAAGCAAACACCTGCAAACAACCACAAATCTAACCCAGAGCAGGGGGAGCCAAGAGTTTTGCTCAATGCGGTCGATTAATTAATACTGTATTTTGAAATCATAGTACGAAATCATCAGTTGACCAGAAGATTTTTAAATCAAATTTTATATGATTTTGCTTTGACTAATGTTAAATATTTGTCAAGATGATTAACCTTTTAGTTAAATTAATTTCTCTGACATATATTGTTTTGATGTACCTTTCGATTAGCAAGACAAAAAAGGACACTATTAAATTATTGTCATTGAAATTGAATTACAAAATAACAATACTAGAAGTATATATGTTTATTTTATTAACATTTAGTAATTTTCTTAAAGACAAGATAACTAACTCACCAAATTTAGTGACTTCACTCATCTAACAACCTAATAAACATCCAATTCATCAACACTCTAATTGTAATTAATTATAAAAACAATTAAAGTACTTATACTTGAAAATCCAATTCATCTAACAATCTATCAATGGCCAATGTTTGACTTAACTCGGTTATTCTTTTAGGAAAAGTGGCATCTAATCTAGTTTGCAAGATTGGGTCCTGATTATATCTATCGCTTCATATTGGGGATAGAATTTGTTGAAAACTAAAACATTTCAACCTGCTTTGCTGACACCTCTAACACAACTTGCTCAATTGCCCTTACTTAAGAACTCACACACACACAAGCCTGCACACTCAACTCTTAATTTGCTCCATGTGTGGAGACATATCCAATAACCTGACTTTGCAAGGGAATAAAAACCTGCGTCTCTTTGATATTTGGTGTTTATGACTATTTAATCTTCAGTATGTACTTCATTTCACCTATTAATTTATAGGCTGAAGTGCTTCAATCTTTTATTTGCAGAGATCATGCCAATTTTGTAAATTGTGTAAGATATTCTCCTGAAGGAAGCAAATTCATCTCTGTAAGTTCTGATAAAAAGGGTATTATATTTGATGGAAAAACTGCGGAGAAGATTGGAGAGTTGTCGTCTGAAGATCCCCACAAAGGTAGCATTTATGCGGCCAGCTGGAGTCCTGAGGGTAAGCAGGTGAGCATCTGAGAGCTTTTATTGCCTGGCAGTTGAAATTCCATTGTATATGTTATAAACACCTATTCCATTGTTTCACCATTTCAATATGAGATTTGGGGTTATTGTTGCTGTGGAACATAAAGAATAACAGGCACCAAAAGGCAAGGTTGTATAATCAAGTTGATATCTATAGAATAGGTTTATCTTTTTTTTTTTTCTTTATGTTATATGCATCTGATGTGAGTTGTAATTATTTTTCCTTGATGCACTTTGTATTTGCTTAGAAAGACATATTTTTAACTTTCAAGTATGAATCAATGTTTACCATATAGTTTTCTTTCATGAGGTGCCCTCCTTTAGTGGAATTTAACTACTTACCATGCTATGTTTTATATGCTTTTAAGATTTCTTAATATTATTCCAGGTGCTGACAGTATCTGCTGATAAGACTGCAAAAGTATGGGATATCTCTGAGGATGGTAGTGGGAAGTTGAAGAAAACATTGACATGTTCTGGCTCAGGTGGAGTTGATGATATGCTTGTTGGATGTCTTTGGCAGAACGACCATCTTGTCACTGTATCTCTAGGTGGCACAATTAGTATATTTTCTGCTAGTAATCTTGAAAAATCCCCACTCCAATTATCTGGACACATGAAGAATATCACTTCATTAGCTGTCCTAAAAAGTGACCCAAAATGTGTACTGTCTAGTAGTTATGATGGGCTAATAGTTAAATGGGTTCAAGGTTTGGGATATAGTGGTAAATTACAGAGGAAAGAGAATTCTCAAATTAAATGCTTTGCTGCCGCTGAAGAAGAGATCGTTACTTCTGGATTTGACAATAAGGTACTCGTCATTTTTATTTCTTGTCTGATGAAACAGTCATTTAAGATTCACTTTGTTGGCTCTTTTCTTTTCTTTTCTCGGGAAGATGAAAACATGCCTCTTATGTGTCATTGGCTTATGTCTTCTCACTAATTTCTTGAAGCAGTAGGTTTATTATGCATCATCCTACTTATTAGCCATGGTACCACTTAGGTATAGGTACATGTTTGACATGAATATAAGCTTTCCCCTATACTATACAACAAAGATCATATTCTCAATTAGTATCTTCTTTGAAATATCCATTATATATTTGACATGAATATGTTAGGCAAAAAAATGTAGGCTAATCCATTTATGATGCAAATATCATGGTTTAATTAAAACTAACATGAAACTTTTTAAGTGGTATTTCTTTGGGTAGAATATGTTAAGTTAGGCCAAAAGAAAAATCATAATAGAACCTATGAGGTGCAAAAGAATGAAGTGTTGAACTTGGAATAGAGGAAATAATATTTTCTCCCAAAAAGTACAGCTTTTTCTAATATTCTTGCAAAATGATTTATTCAAGTACATGGAAGATTTGGCATTCACACATTCTACTTTCAGTTGAACTGGTATTTCATTTTAAATATTGAGTTCCCTATGCTATAGTAAAGATTCTCAGAATCTCATGTTAGAGTTTTAGTAGTAATTTTATGATGCTATCAGTCTTTTCTCTTTCTTTTCTTTTCCTTGTGTCTATGAACATGGGATCTTTCTCTTGGACGCGTAGGTTCTATTGTTTCTTATATTTTCCTTTTAATGGTACCCCGGTTCCAGATATGGAGAATTTCTCTTCATGGGGATCAGTGTGGGGATGGAGATTCAGTTGATATTGGCAGTCAACCGAAGGACTTGAGCCTTGCCCTTCTCTCTCCTGAACTTGCTTTGGTTACAACTGACTCAGGAGTTGTTATGTTGCGTTGTACGAAAGTGGTATCAACCATAAACCTTGGTTTTGCTGTGACAGCATCAGTGGTTGCACCTGATGGAAGTGAAGCTATTGTTGGTGGGCAGGATGGAAAATTGCATGTATTTTGTATAGTAGGTGATACCCTCAAGGAAGAGGCAGTTCTTGAGAGACACCGAGGTGCAATTACTGTCATTCGTTACTCACCAGATTTCTCAATGTTTGCATCTGGAGACGCAAATCGAGAAGCTATAGTCTGGGATCGTGTCTCTCGAGAGGTATTTTGCACTGCAGATATTTCTTGTATGTTCCTTTAGCATTTGAATGTCATAAAATTTTTGCAGTAAATGTGGCCAATGTATACTACTAGTTGGCTATGTCTCTGTTTCTTTGTCCTCGTATATACGTATAAGTTTGTCTTTTTTTCTCAGAAACTGATAAAGGTCATTTACTAACTGAACGTTACAGTGACCATATATATATATTTTTTGGTTGAAAGGTAGTGATTGATTGTTGATTTACAGTGAAACCTTAAACCTTGATCCAGACATAAAATATTTCAGTTCAGGATATTGATATGATCTCTTTGTTTCGAGGAAAATATTGAACCATTTGGTTTCTTTATCAAGCTTAGCGGTGGAACAGACATGTAACAATGGAAAATAGAATTAATGTCTGATTTGAATGCATTTTTAAAGCTAGTTCGTTTTTTCTTTTGCAATGATCTTATGGAGGGCCATAGTGGTGTTCTGTAATGCTGTCTGAATTATTTCTAACAAATACTCTCTTTACAGGTAAAGCTTAAAAACATGCTGTACCACACTGCTCGGATAAACTGTCTTGCTTGGTCTCCCAATAACAGCATGGTTGCTACTGGATCACTTGACACCTGTGTAATAATTTATGAGGTTGACAAGCCTGCATCTAGCCGAATGACCATAAAAGGAGCTCATTTAGGTGGAGTTTACGCATTAGCCTTTACTGATGAACACAGTGTGGTAAGCTCTGGTGAGGATGCTTGTGTTCGAGTGTGGAAATTGACCCCGCAATGATAAAGACCAATAAAGAAATGCCTTGATCGGTTGGTGGATGTGCTGCATTTTATCCGAGATATCGTTTTTGTGAGCTTGGTCGGCATCAGGTATGCAAATTGAAAATCTTTAATAGGAGTTGGTTGAGTTTGTGACATTACCAGCCTTTCTAGTATGTAGTGTGTGTTGTATGGTACCTGGTATCAAGTTTTCGATCTCGAGACCATTGTTTCCCCATGCAAACAAAGATGGTTCTCACTTCTCACATCACATGGTTTTGCATTTAAATGATGGCGTGATAGGGTCGCATAATATACTTCATTTCTTATTCATCTTTGAGCGTGTTAAATTATGATGTGTGATTGTTGTATTGTACTCTCCTCTTCTTTTCCATTGCATTACTGCTCAAAATTTTTCTACCTTGCTTTGCTACGCGAGTGAAAATATACTCTTTTTTATTATAAAAAGTAATGGGTATTTTTCAAAGTAAATGATGGTAGTTTCTTTCTTTCTTTCTCTATGTAAGTGGATGGTTACTTTGTGTATTTACATTTGTTAAAATGATTTATATTTGATTTGTTTTTCCTTTTCAGCTGAACTTGTGTAACTTATAACATCAATTTACTCATGGATTTTATGAAAACTAGATTTTACCATTGGTGAAAGTACAAAAAGAAAAGAAAAAAGAACGTTATTTAAACTCAATCAGACATTTGATAATAACTAGAATTATTCTCACTCGTGGATGAATGTCTTTGAGTAAATCAAATTTAAAGATATAAAAAATTAGTTTTAGTTATGCATTAGTTAAGGTGAAAATAAAAAATGCATTAAATTTTGGAGTTTAATAAAAGCACAAAACTTTTATGAGAAATAGATTTATAGAAATATCGGACAAAAACAGTAATCTAAAAGAAATCAATTGTATAGATTCAAACGACTGTATGCAAATATTGGTCAATTTTTAAGAAGGAAATGGTTTTTTTACGGTAAGTATATAATATTTTTAATGAAAGTAGATATGTAAGTCAAATCAATTATCAATAAATGAGGGATGTGAAATAAAAGATTACTTTATCTCCAAGTGCAAACTGTCCCATAAATGGTTTAACAAGCAAAAAGTAAACGAAACGAACGACAATTGAATGGCAGAAAGGTAAAAAGAAGAAAAGTAGAAGGACAATATAGTCAATTGGTGTAAATTTAGTGCTTCCCCTCTCGAAATTCAAAACCTCTCAAAATTTCCATTTTGGATCCCCGCCTTTCTGAATCTTAGTTTTCCCTCTTTCCCCCCCAATTTACCTCTCTTTATAATCCTCTAAAAAATCCCGTCCCAAAATCCAACGGCTCTTATACTGTGGATTCAAACTTTTCTTGTTGTTGTTGTTGTTATTTGTTAATGGCGCACCATGTTTTTCAGCTTCCTTGCGACGGCGACGGCGCGTGTATGCGCTGTAAGGTTACTCCTCCGACGGAAGAAACCCTCACTTGTAGCACGTGCGCCACTCCGTGGCACGTGGCCTGCTTAGCTTCTCCGCCCGAAACCCTAGCTTCTACTTTACAATGGCACTGCCCTGATTGCTCCGGCGATCCTCTTCCTTCAGCCTCGGTCGCCATAGATGGAAGCTCCAGTGAGCTTTTTGCGGCGATAAAGGCAATAGAGGCGGATGAGTCGTTGACAGAGAAGGAGAAGGCGAGGAAGAGGCAGGAGTTGTTGAGTGGGAGAGTTGAAGAAGATGGTGATAAAGAGAAAGGTAAGGAGAAGGAGAAGGAGAAGGAGAGCTCTGTTTTGGATGTTCTTGATGGAAGCATAAACTGTTCGTTTTGCATGCAGTTACCTGACAGGCCTGTTACGGTTCGTATTCTCTTTTTCTATGTTGCAGAGGGTTGTTAATGTCCTGCCTATTTCATTAGATATTACCTAGTTTAGTCCATTTTTTCTCTTCTCTATGGTGCTTTATTTTTTGTTTGTTATTTCGATTGTCTTACTTTTGTTTTCAATATTTACTTCATATATTATTTTGTTCAGATGTTCAATTGGCCAAACTGAAGTATTTTTTAGACTAATCTTATTCTTTAGCTCTAAAAGGTAAATCTAGTTTGCCATGTTAAGTGATGTTACTATTTCAAGCTGCATTTCATATTTTGTTTTTGATTATTTAGTTTTACCTGGTCTGTTAGTATGTACTATTAAAAGTGGGTTGTTATGCAATTTGAATAGATTATTTCATTCTTTAAGGGTGAAGCATATATAGCCATTGGAATAGGGTGTCATTGGTTTCATCTTCAAAGCTGGAAAGGGGTTTAGTTTACTTTTGATGGATTATGCAGTTAGATCATCTCCTTAAGGGTGAAATGATTACCTGTTCATTGATATTGAATATTGATATATGTCTTATTCATGCTGTTTCAGACACCATGTGGCCACAATTTCTGCCTTAAATGCTTCCAGAAATGGATAGGCCAAGGAAAGCATACTTGTGCAAAATGCCGGTCAACAATTCCTTCAAAAATGGCAAGCCAACCTCGTATTAATTCTACACTTGTATCTGTTATCAGAATGGCAAAGCTATCCAAATCAAATGTTGCAGCTGGGCCTCTGAAGGTTTACCATTTTATACACAACCAAGATCGACCTGACAAGGCTTTCACTACAGAGCGAGCACAAAAAGCTGGCAAAGCAAATGCTGCTAGTGGGAAGATATTTGTGACTGTACCACCTGATCATTTTGGGCCTATCACTGCTGAAAATGATCCAGCTAGAAATCAAGGCGTTCTTGTTGGTGAATGCTGGGAAGATAGATTGGAATGCCGGCAATGGGGTGCTCACCTTCCACATGTTGCTGGTATTGCTGGTCAGTCAAACCATGGTTCTCAGTCAGTGGCACTCTCAGGAGGTTACGAGGATGATGAGGATCATGGAGAGTGGTTTCTCTACACTGGAAGGTTTGTTATACATGATCGTAATAAGCTAACTCATCATTTTCATTGCATTTGCTCATAAAGGAAACTTATAAAGGCAAATGAGTGTAATAACTGCTGGTGCAGTTTATTTTGATGTTTAGTAGCCACTCAGTTCTTTGTTCAAGAACAGTTGGTTGTAGGGTGTCAAGGTAACTCTAATATTTTTTCCTCTACTAAAGAGGCTACTAAATTCTTTGGATTGGAAGGGGAATTTTCATAGTTCAACTCTCATTTGACTGTTTCTAGGAGGCCTGCATGTAAATTTTCTTTGCCTTTTCCAACATTCCAAGGTTGATTGTTGTTTTAATGTTGCACTTCATAGTGTTCCTAATGAAAACAAGGGTAGAAAGTATGGTAGATAAGCATGGTTGATGTAGCTTCAGTGAACGTTCTATGTGGTAGTGGCTGTTATTCTTTTTTGGTTCTGAGAAGAACTTAAGGATCTGTTCTGCTGCATTCATAGCATGCTGACATTAGTCAAAACTGTTGTCAATAATTATTATCTTTTTCTGGTAAGCTTAAGTTTATCCGTTGACATTTATGCATGTATGCATTTGACAATTGTTTGTTTTTGTTGTTCTTAATGTCAGTGGAGGTAGAGATCTTAGTGGAAATAAGAGAACAAGCAAGGAGCAGTCATTTGACCAAAAATTTGAGAAGATGAATGAGGCTTTGCGTGTAAGTTGCAAACACGGTTATCCTGTTCGAGTTGTAAGGCAAGTCTCATTATTTGTAGTTTAACTTTTTGTTTCTGTAAGTGATTGTCTGTTATGTATATAGGGCATTTGGAGCTTAACTAATAGGTTGGCATTTTTAGTTTGAAGGTTCCGGAGGCTATATGTAATTTTTTTCCTGGTTGAAATCACTCCATTTTAGTCGGTTCTTGTTGAGTCTATAGTCTTGTCACAATAGCCTACATGATTTTACCTGATAAAAGCTTGTGTATTGATATGTAGGTCACACAAAGAAAAACGATCTTCGTATGCTCCCGAGAAAGGGGTGAGATATGATGGGGTCTATAGGATTGAAAAATGTTGGCGAAAGGTTGGAATACAGGTACCATGTTTTACCACACATCAAAGTTGTCTGCTATACTAAGCTTCTGTAAATTACTTTGCTGATAGCATTTCCTCAATTAGGGGTTTAAAGTTTGCCGGTATTTGTTTGTAAGATGTGACAATGAGCCTGCCCCATGGACAAGGTTTGTGCCTTCAATATGCTTAAATTGCCTCCTGCCCTCTCTTCTCTTCTCCACTAAGATTTCTTGAACTTACTGTAGTGATGAGCATGGGGATCGACCTAGGCCATTACCGGCTATTCCTGAGCTGAAGAAGGCTACTGATGTATTTGAGAGAAAGGAAAGTCCATCATGGGACTTTGATGTAAGAGATGACCTTGTATTCATTGATTTCTTTAGATTAATGTTTCTGTTATGGATAAGGTTTTATCTGCTGGATATAAGTTAACTAGTGAAACACCTCAACTCCCTTTTCTGAGTTTGGTCTTCATTATCATCTACAATCAGGTTCTCTTATCTGTAAGCTTTATATTTTTCTGTATGTTATTAATTCAATCAGGAGGAAGACAGTCGTTGGAAGTGGAAAAAATCTCCACCTCCTAGCAAAAAGCCAGTGAATGCAGCTGATCTTGAAGAAAGGAAAAGGGCAAGGAAAACTATAAGGAAAGCACATAATACAAGTATAAGAGAGAGACTCCTGAAAGGTTTTCTCATTCTCCTGTCATGAGTTATCTGCCTTTGCTATCCTGTCCCTAGTCTGCATGTCTTGTCTAGTAACTAGAAGAATCTGTAGCTTGTTTCATAGTCTTTTGTATTCATTGTTTAATGTGGAATTAGTAGAAGGCAGTGAGCAATGAGAGGAATGGATCAATCATAAGGTCAAAATAAAAACAGATAGAGGAGAGAACTGATTCTATTAATTCAAAATAATGCAAAACAGCATAATTCACCTCCCAAGGGTGTTCTGTGTTGACTTCATATGTTTTCTGTGCAGAGTTTAGTTGTCAAATCTGTCGTCAAGTTATGAATCTCCCAGTTACAACTCCTTGTGCCCACAATTTCTGCAAGTCATGCTTTGAAGGTGCATTTGCTGGTAAGACTGCTGTAAGAGAGAGGAACAAAGGTGGCCGGACACTTAGATCACAAAAGAATGTCCTGAACTGTCCTTCTTGCCCAACTGATATCTCTGAATTCCTTCAAAATCTTCAGGTGTGGTGCATCTTTCAATTTTTTTCTTTTACCCAATTTCAAGAGTGCATAATGTCTTGTGCTTTACTTGCTGAATGTATGTAGTAACTTTGAACGTAGTTTAAATACCATATGGAATTAAATTGTCAGGTCAATCGAGAACTAATGGACGTGATTGAATCGTTGAAAGAAAAGAGTGAGGAGAATCAGGAAACTGCCGAAGAGTTGAGTGAAGAACAGATAAATGGATCGGATGAAAATGCAGACTTGGATTCTGGTGATGGCGAAACTGGTAAGAAAAATGAGAATGTTGATCCAGAAGGTGACTCTCAGAATCCTCCACTTGATTGCGAAACAGAAAGAAGTAGCAAGAGGAGGAAAGTGGATACTGCTCAAGTGACAAATGATGAAAATGACTCTCCATCAAGCATCCTCCAGGTGCAATCATCTGAAGGTGATATCGAATGACATGTTTTCTTTAAGAGGAATTTTTATCACAAAGTTTAAGGTTTCTTTTTCCCATTTTTCTTTTAAGTTGTTTATAGTTGTGGTTAAATTCCACAGTTTTATTTCTTCCAAGAGTGGAACTGGGACTGTGCATGCTTAGTATATTAATCTTATTATGTTGAGCTAGACTGGGTAACTCTCTCCCACCTTTTTGCCTATTATTTTCTTATAATTTATTGCTCCTTTTTATCTGAATGAATGCACTTGGAAATTGGAGAATGAAATGAATGTAGGATAACAAAAGCACATTGGTTTTCTGGGTAAGAAATAAGAGGTTTTATACTAATCAGTCTTTATTTCATGCTCGTATGGGTTTTCTTGTCCCAATAACATTAACTAAAAATCAAAACCAATGTCGAGATGAGGCTTCCATCATGTACCATGGATTCCATCAATATTAACTCATTGCAATTTCCAATGTTTTAAAATAGGATTTGTATCAATTCAATATTAATTAATTATAAATTCATAAAGAGTAAATTTTAAAATTGGTTCAATTATATTTATTGGTTGAGTGGTTTATTCAAAATTAAATTCAATTTCTTTATTTGGATTGATATAACAAATGTTAATAGTCTAATTTTTAAAATTGATTCTCGAATTTCAAAATATTTTAATTATATTTTCAAACTCTTGATATTTTATCAATTAAGTCATGTAAAATTTTGTGATATAATTTAAAATAAAATTAATAAGAAAGAGTAAAATTTTATCTTTAAAATTAAAAAAAATAAAATTAAAAAAAGACTAAACTATAATTTTTGTGAAAGTTTTGAAAACTTCAATATCATGATTTTTACAATATTTTTAAAAATATTTTAAAATATGTGTGATGTCTTATTTAACGATATAATGTAAAATATTTGATGTAATTAACTCGTATAACAATCTATTCCTCCATATCCAAGAAGGCCAGGTCCGGTTCCAAGAATACCGCACAAGATTTTTTTTCCTTTTTTTACAATAAAGTGAATGAGGTTCTAGTGAGAGGTGTCACCGGGAAAATCCGTTCCTTAGGGACACGACGTCGTGTTTGGCAAATCCGCGAAAACAAACCGTATCACGCAATATATAAAGAACCAACTCAGTTCTGTAGTTTTGTTATCTTACGCTACAAAAAGCTCCGAATTCTCTCTTTGTTGTTTGCCGCGAAACCCTAGTGTCTTTACACATTTTCCCCTTCTCTCGGCACCCATGGGTATGCTTCTGCATGTTTCTTTCTTCTTTTTCTTTTTCCATTTTCGGATTCTATGTTTGTATCGATTGTGTTTTATTCCTTTATTATGAATCTGCTCGATTTACTCGCTGATTATTTGGAATTTTGATCTGGTTTCATCGACAATTTAACTTGATTTTATTCTCTTCTTTTTTATATTTACATATAAAATTGTATGAATTGAATTTGTTCTTCTCAATGCGTTTTAGGAGATGAGAGCTGCCGTTTTCTGATAATTGAGATGTTTAAGCGTTCAAAGTATGAAATGAATTGAAGTATTTGAGTTGATGAAGTATAGCCTGTTTTGTTGAGTAGCGTTCTAAATCATATGAAATTTATTTGTAATAATAAACCAAACCAACAAGTCTTAATTCATTATATTTGGGGATGGCTACAAGAACGAAAAGACACATTTTTATCTTTAACCATCGAATTTTAAAGTTGGAATGGATATAATGATTTATCACTTCCAACCATCTTATTTTTGCTACCTTCCACCTTTTACCATGAGCTACGTCGATTCTTTTCATCCTTTTAACATGTGCATCCCTCGATCTGCATCTTATGTGGACAAGCTACCGTAAATGGTTTTCTCATATCCTCTAAAAATTTTTGTTTGTAAATGATATAATCATTATTTCTTTTGTACGGGGCAGTTGTGAAGATTGGTAATTATTGGAATTAACAAGTCAACAATTTCTCTGTTTTTCTTTTTTTAATTCGTTCGTAGATATTGAGGCCGAGATCCGTGCATTGCAGCTTGACTCTGCAGGTAGTACACTTAATGTATATGAATTAGATAGTCTTCTCTTTTCTACTTCTTCTTCTTCTTCTTTTTTTTTTGAGTTCTATTGACTCTTAACAGAAGATAATAATGATGTGGTCAATCCTGAAGATGCAAAACTGGAAAAAGTTGAAAAGGAAGATGAGGTGGAGGTGGAGGTTGAGGTGGAAGGTTGGTAGTATCCTTGAACTTTGTATTTATTGTGGTCCTTGTCTTGTTACACTAATCAAGGTTGTGGAGAAGAAGAGAATTGGAGAGAATTAGAGGAGGCAAGATTGTCATTGTGGAAATTCATTTTATAATTTCAATATTAAAACTTTTTTAAATTACATTTTTTGCTATCATTACAATGGCACATTAGCGTTTTTATACTAACTAACTCCGTCTATGTTTTGAAGTAGCAGTTAATTTGCATAAAAAATGGATAACTTCTCTTTTTATTTGTGAGACTAAGATCTAATGAGATGTTTTGATCCTTATGTGAGTGAATCTTATGTTATCCTGCATGTTGCATTGTTCGATAGTATTTGATGCTACTATTAGAATTGATGAGAGATCTCCAGGTGCTGTATTTTCTGCGTGCCTTAGATGCGATGGGGAATTTGTATTGCTGCATGCACACTTCAGCTGTGTGTGAACTGCAGTGATGATTTCAATTAGGTTAGGGTTTATGTCAGCTATGTTGCATGAACTTATTATTTGGTTTCAGACGCCATTTATTTGATGTAGTTCTTGTCAGTCTTTTACAATTAAGATATCTGCATCATTCACCTCTAAATTAACCATTTAAGAATCGCAGGACACATGCATAGTAGGATAAATGAAGATTCAATGTAACATAGCAAACCCAGTTGCATTATGTACTTGTTTTCTATATTGATGAATTTAAGTCTTTCATTGACTCTCTTTTTTCTATTTTATTATTTCACAATGTGCAGGCGGTAAAGGTATACTTGGCAATTACCTTTTTCTTTTACTATTTTTTTAGATCACTAATCTTGTGGAACTTAGATGCAAACTGTTCTTCTTTTTTGTCTAACTTTGCAAACTGTTCTTCTTTTTTGTCTAACTTTTCTTCTTGCTCTTATTTCTTTTGCTAAATGTCGAGTATTTTTTTCTGCTCATGACAAACTTTTGTTTCTCAGTTGAGTTTTATTCAGAAAATTTTTGATATCTTTGCTGTTGATGGTTTCAGGCATGAAGGATGAGGTTCATGGAAGATCTCAGCCAGGCCAGGCAGAGCCAAAAGGTTCCTTCCCTTTTCTCTACCTTCCTGGGTTATGTGTATAATGTCTTTCACTTTAATATTACAATTGTCATCTTCTAATTTATAATTTGGTTGTGCAGTGAAAAACAAGGAAGTAGTTGCTTTGGAGGATGCTGAAGCACAGGAAGAGATGGAAGCAAATAAGAAGCGCCACTTGAATGTTGTGTTTATTGGTCATGTTGGTAGGTATTATTACTTTATAGTTTTGTTAAAGTTGGGTTGCATTACATATTAATTCCATTACGACAGTGTATGCTAAGCTAGGGAAACAGTTCAAAATTGTACTATCAACCTCTTAAGACCGTTATTTATTATTTGTTTTTGTGAGTTCAAATATATCAGCCAATTGTATGAATTCTCTAAAGCAGTTATAAGTTTAATATAACTAGGACCACCTGGTTAGAATTAAATTGTGAACTTGCATAAATATAATGCTACTTTTTCTTTTTGTATAATTCAGTGTTACCTTGAACCTATTGATTGTAGCCTTATAAAGAGAGTTTTAGTTTCAAGCTAATGCTGCTTATGGTGGACTAAAAGAATAAATAATTAACAGATTTCTAAGCTTCTAAATTAGAGATTTAAAAAGACACCCACAAATGATGAGGAACCAATGCCCAGTCTCTATTGACGAGTTGCAGTATGCCTTTTAAAACTACACAAATTAAAAAGAAAAATGTTTATTTGTAATTCATTTTTCCTTTTTTTCCCAAAAGAAATTATCAAATACTGCTGGTTATCAATGTAATTTAGAATCCCTTTACAGCAGAATCTTGTTCAGTATAAAATAACTAAATGATCTCCACTGTATGTTTTGAATCTATTTTATTTGATTTTTAGATGCTGGTAAGTCTACAACTGGAGGCCAGATACTCTTCCTCAGTGGTCAGGTCGATGACCGTACAATCCATAAGTATGAGAAAGAAGCGAAGGATAAAAGTAGAGAAAGCTGGTGAGCCATAGGTTTGCTTCATAACTTAGATAGTGGAAATCAATGCTGTTCCATCTACATTTGTTTTCCGAAAGAGCATGCCAATACTGGGATTTGTTCTTTTATAGAACTTGTTTTGAAGGTATTAGTATACTATTACAATTCAAATCAGTAATTTCGTTCTATTGATTTTATAATTATTCACTCTGTCTGAGATGCACACACATGCATGCTAATACACTCACCTACATCCAATATTTTCTTAGTTTACTACTTGGAAATAATGACAAACAATAATGCCTTGCATGCTGAGGATTTTCAGCTATTTCATTAACTGACTTGACTATTCCTTGTCTTAGGTATATGGCTTATATTATGGACACGAATGAAGAAGAGAGAGTTAAGGTACCGTATAATGGGAAAATGATTTTACCAACTTTGAGAATATGTGTAGTAGCTGTAGTTAATATTTCTGGATCTTATTTTTATTATACTGTCTACATTTATTCATGATTATCTAAACTACTGTTTATCTGAGCATTAATTAAATTTGAATTACTTATTGCAGGGTAAAACTGTTGAGGTTGGAAGAGCACACTTTGAGACTGAGACCACTAGATTTACTATTTTGGATGCGCCAGTAAGGAGATTGCCTTGGAATTATATTGTTATTCCTTTTTCATTTAAATCAATCCTGTCTTCTATTCACTATTTAATTGTTTGTAGGATAATTGATAATACTTTTCAAAATTGAGATATTTTCTGTAACCTTTTTTGTGGCTTTGTTGAAGTGTTTTCATTTAGCACCTGTTTTACACTATAGAACACTATTCACATTTTAAAAAATTAATTTTTTTTCTCAAGTGTAATGCATCTACTTGAATTCAGATTTGGATACGTTTTTTTCTTTTTAATTAAGACTAACTACAGTTTTGCATTGACCACTTAGGGTCACAAAAGTTATGTTCCTAATATGATCAGTGGTGCATCCCAAGCCGATATTGGTGTGTTGGTAAGTTAGATCTAGTGCCTTTCCTTTTAATGCCTTAATACAATGTACGAATTGCATGTTTTGAATTTTTACACTTCCTCGTCTCTTTATTAGGTGATTTCTGCTCGTAAAGGAGAATTTGAAACCGGATACGAGAGGGGTGGGCAAACGCGTGAACATGTGCAGTTGGCAAAGACTTTGGGTGTTGCAAAGCTACTTGTAGTAGTTAATAAGATGGATGACCCCACTGTCAACTGGTCTAAAGAAAGGTGTTTTGCATGCGTTTTCATAACTAGTCTTAGCTTGTTTGCTGTCCTTTGTGTACATTTTTTGTTGTGGATTTTCATATTGTATTGATAGATGTCTTATTCCTCAGGTACGATGAAATTGAGTCAAAGATGACACCTTTTCTGAAGTCTTCGGGTTATAATGTGAAGAAAGGTATTCAAAGTGTTGCTTTTTAACAATTTGCAAGTTGCAATATTTTCTTGGTGATGTTTTCGAGATTGTAGAACTGGTCCTTTATGTCATAACAATGACGTAGTGGGATATTGACTCCAGTCCAAGCAACAAAAAAGCTGGTTTCAATTAGTTTACAATTTATTTCTTCTTTTTTTCCCTAATTTTGAAAGTTAAATACCTTATGTATTCTTAATTTTCAATAATATTCTTAATCTTCTTTTAATTCTTTCCTCCTATCCTAAAGCATCTCTCTGTTGTTTAAAAACAGAGGAAAAGTTGCTCTGTTTTAGTTTTCAAAAACAGAGTATCGTTTTCCTCCATTTTTTTAAATTTGTAAATTTTTTTCATTTATGTAATCTGTCTCAGGCTTTTTAACTTAATGAGATTTATATTCTATGTTATATTCTTGCTTAATTTGCTGAGAATATAATTAATGCTTTAAAACCAGTTATTTTATTGGTTATTCTTTTTTGAACGTGCAGACGTTCAGTTCCTACCAATATCTGGTCTTCTTGGTTCAAACATGAAAACAAGAGTAGATAAGAGTATATGCTCTTGGTGGAATGGTCCTTGCCTATTTGAAGCCCTTGATTGTATTGAAGTTCCTCTTAGAGACCCCAAAGGTCCATTTAGGTATTGATCTATAGTCTTATCTTCCAGAGCAGGATTACTGCCCTCACTACTTATGCGTTTGGTTCTAGTTCCTGCCATCTTCAATTAGCATGCATTTCTGAATTCTTGTCCATCTTATTTTATGATGCATCTGTTGATTTGTTGCTATTCGTCTGTAGGATGCCTATAATTGACAAATTCAAAGACATGGGTACTGTTGTTATGGGAAAGGTAGAATCTGGCAGTGTGTGTGAGGGTGATTCCTTATTAGTTATGCCAAACAAGGTGCTTTCGCTTTGGAACTTTTTAATTATTTTTGTGTGTATATGTTTATTATTTTTTAAAATTATGTGGGGTCTGAGGATTTTATGCATGTATTTCAGGCTCAAGTGAAAGTTGTAGCTGTATATTGTGATGAAAGTAAGGTCAGGTGTGCAGGACCTGGTGAAAATTTACGGGTTAGATTATCTGGGATTGAAGAAGAGGACATATTGTCGGGTTTTGTCCTGTCAAGCGTTGGTAAGTTTTCCTTGGAGTTCTGCGATAACTTTTAGAATTCCTTTCTGTTGTCTTGATTGTTTTTTATTAAAATTAAGTTCTACTTCTCCATTAGTTTTGGGGTTTAATATTATTTTTGCTTTGTGCAGTAAAACCAATACCTGCTGTCACTGAATTTACAGCCCAGCTGCAGATTCTTGAGTTGCTTGAGAATGTATGAGTGAATGTTATTTTCTGTATTCCTTAATCAATAAACTCGATACATTTCAAGTATAATGATTGGATGTTTTTACTGTTTAGGCTATTTTTACAGCTGGCTATAAGGCTGTCTTGCATGTTCATTCCGTTGTTGAGGAATGCGAGATAGTTGAACTATTACAGCAAATTGATCCAAAAACAAGGAAACCCATGAAAAAGAAAGTTCTTTTTGTGAAGAATGGTGCTGTTGTTGTATGTCGTGTTCAGGTTCGGAATTCTTTTAATATACCAAAATGGTTATTTGTTTTTTGTCCGTTCAGTTTTTTGTGTAAACAAGTAATTTTTGGGGGAAGGAGGGGTAGTTGGGGAGGGGCTATAATTGTCTAAGGTAGGAACTAATTGAAGATCTTGTCTTCTTTCAAGAAGAGTAGAAACAGAAATAGTAGGATAGCATTATTAACTAATGATAAGCCACATACAATTCTATTTCTGGGGCTCCATATATGATAAAAAAAATACTTGAATTAATTAGAATCAGGCAGCTGGTGCCTAATTCTCTAAGTAGATTGAACTGTCATTATGTCATATTAACCTATTAGTTTGATTCTTATTCTTTCTTTGCACATCGTGTGAGTTATGGATAGTGTTATTAATTGAAGAAAAGGAAGTTTCAGAACTGAATACATTGGCTGCATTGATCTCCATATGTCTTGTCGTGGGGCTTGATAAATACTATTTTCTTTTTTTTAGGTTAACAACTCAATTTGTGTTGAGAAGTTCTCAGATTTTCCTCAACTTGGGAGGTTCACTCTTCGTACAGAAGGTAACAGAAAAAGCTTTTTTTCTTTTTCCTCCATTGTTGATAAATATTCATTCTTGGGAGCCATGGGGTCTTATGAATTGTTGTATCTATACAGGAAAAACCATTGCAGTGGGAAAAGTCACTGATCTTCCTGTTGCTTAAAACAATTTTGTTCTTAGAGGCGAGAATATAAAGGTTGGCTATTTCTGCTACTTGAAGTTTTTATTGGGTTAGGGTGATTTTCGCACGGTATTTGTCCAATGTATAGATAACAAAGCACTGAGAAAGGACAAAAATAAAATAAGAAGGGTTGGGATCATTTTGTCACCTAAGTATTGCTAGTTGGGGAATTGGGGATTGTGTTAAAGAAATTATGGAGTTGATACTGTGTGTTTGTGCTTTTTGGATTGGGATCTTGCTGTCGATGCATGCATTATGCATTATGTGGTTTAAACTACGTTGATTACTCATGGTATTCCATGCTATTAGATTAATGCAGTCGGTTATGGCAAGTAGCAGACCCTTTTTTTTTGTCATACGGTCAAAGGGACTGCACTTGTTTTCATAAACCCTTCGTTAGCAACATGGTAACATATACATATTACTAATATGCTAATATACATACGTTGACAGGTACAAACTCGTATACCTAATCCAGTGGCAGCAGGACACCATCTCCAGGAACCATATGAATAGTTGCTTTAGATAATTGCATTACAAATATGCTTTATGTAATAGTATTTATGGGAAGATGAGATGATTAATGATGCTGCTCTGATTGTACTTTGCGGGTATTTATACATTTCATATGAGATGGGTGTATAGTATAGTACAGTATAGTATAGTATAGTATAGTATAGTATAGTAAAGCTTAGTATAGTATGATATATCATAGCATAGCATATAAATAAATAAATGTAGTGTGAACTTGATTCCTTGCACCCGTTCTCCATTTTATAGTCACTGGTGGTGTTCAATTAGTTTGGTTAAAAAATCTATTTGCTCTCTGTTTTATATTTTTGTTTTAATCCTTGAATGCTTTGCTTTGGATTCCATTAGCTTTGCTTATTTCCCAAAGCCAGCTGGCCGGCCATAAAGGAACTGTTTGTTTAGGTGTCATATTGCCTTCGCAGTGGAATCCAAGATAGTACTGCATTAAATAAATAGATAGATTCTACTCTGCTAATCATATTTTTCAATAATTAAGTACCATTAACAACATGCGTCATGTGAAATAGTCAAAAATTTCATTGTCGTTAAACGAGATATGATTAAAGAACCAACTTCACGATACAACTTTCATTTGCATAGTGGCATACTCTTTCCGTAGCTTTTTGTGCCTAAAAAAAGCAATGTGTGTGTAAGGATGAATATATGTATATGTATACGTATATAGCAAATCATAGATGATCTAACTATGGAGAGAGATTGACTATCTTACCTCTTTCTCCCAGTTCGTTCGAATGGTAACTACACTAAGACCAGTTGCTTGAGCAGCAAGAGCACATATGAGTCCTAGCCATAGCCCCTATTCGCCATTTATATCTTTTAATTCTTGCCCAAATCAATATAGCGGTTGCAAGCAAGAAGAGGAAAGAAGATATGAGCTTTTACCTTTCCACCAACATTGAGTACAAAAGCTAACAAAACAGCACATGGAATTCCAACTATATAATAAGATCCCAGATTGATGTATGCTCCAATCTTCTGCCATCCACATCCCCTAGCATTGCCTGAAATTTAATTTCATATTAATACTAAATAATAAGATGTTGGAAATTAAAACCTAGATCTATGGATGTCATGTTTAAGGCGATTAATTAAGTTAAGCTCTTTTATCATCATGAAGTTCTAAGTGAAAGATAAAAGTGTAGTAATATACTTTTATCATCATTAAGCTGTAAGTGAGAGAAAACCTGAGAGAACACACTGGAGGTAGTCTTAAAAAGTTTGAAGTCGCTACTAATGGCATCATAACCGCTACATATTTAACCACTTCTACTTCATTGCTATAAGCATGTCCCCAAATATTTCGAATCAATATCAAGATCGATCCCACCGAGAGGCCCACGCAAATCGCCACAACTATGACAACATTTACAGCTAAACGGGCTGCTTCCGGATTCCCTGCTCCTAGTTCATTTGAGACTCGAGTGCTGTACAAAATGTCCCAACTCATTAAGAAAACGATAAGTAAAATGGCTGAAATTGGAAATGTTATAAGGATGCCTCACCTTACTGCACCACTAAGCCCAAAGGGTATCATCCAAACCGTGTAAGAAGTGTTATGGCTGAAAATGGAAATCTTGAATAAGTTCGACAATTGCATTGGTAAGAAACACACTAATCATTTACGAATTTTTAGCTCAAAATAGCTATTTGATGCTCAAAACTAACCAAATAGAGAGCACTGAAGTTTGTAACTTTGGATTAGGAAGTAGACCTGATAACAGAGCCATCATTTCAAACGACCACATCTCTAAGCTGCTCACAATTGTTGAAATTGGCTAAAAATTTTTAATATTTAATGAAAAAAAATATAATTCTATTAATTACAAGAGATAATAACTCATCATTTAAAAATAATTTCACTTCATTTGATTTTCTGATAATATGTAAAATTAAACAGTTTGCATCAAATACAAATTAATTGAAAATAATATTGATAATGAACTAAATGATAACATGAAAACGAAATCATAAAATTGAATTTTATAACTTTAGATGATATATTATTGTGTATACATACTCATAAAATGAAAGATTTCAATAAAGCTTTAATAATTAAATTTGATTAACGAATATTATGCTGCTTGTCCATTTGATACGACTATCTAACAACCACGTTACCTATATCTTTTGTTTTACCCCTGCTCTAATTCCCACCAGTAACACCTTTACACATAAACACAAACATATATATATTGACGTAGACGTTCAGATCACCATGGACAAATTCTTTCATCATCTCCAGTAAAACCAAAACAAAGACAAACTCATGTTTCAGAACTGAAGACATTAAGGGTTATCTAAATCTTTATTTTAAAAAAAAAAAGAGAGAAAAAACAAACAAACAAAGTACATGTATATAAATGAGTGACATACTTACCAGCAAGCTGAAACCGGTACCAGTAGCAAAGGAACTAGCCATTGAAGCAGCAGAGAGAGGTAGCTCGCCAAGATGCCCAACCAACATCACTGATATCATCTGTATAGAGTACTGGAATAAGCTCACCCCCGTGAGAGGACCTGCCAGCCATACTTGTTTCTTCACTTCCGCCCATATTATTTTCTTTCTTCTAACTTCATTAATTCCATTGTTGCTCACTGCTTCGTTTTCAGGCGGTATCTGAATCAAAGCTGAAGTTAAATACGACTTCTTGTCTTCTTCTCTCTCCATCTTCTTTTGAATCACACTAAAGAAGATGATGGGGTTGTTGAGGTTTTGATTTTCCATTTAAAATAAGCAAGTGTGTTATTTTTTATTATAGTTACAGATATATGTGGTGAAGCTCTTGACCATTAATGTTAGCTTTCAGCTGGGCCTGGGATTGAAGGTGTTACCAGTAATTTCAGGATTTGTATGCTCCAACCTTCCTTCCATGAATAAGTAATTTACTCGAGCTCAACAAGTTACGTTGTTAATTAAAATCTCCGGGGTTTGGTGGGGATTGGGTTTTGATTAATTAAAAGTTTTTGTTAATATTATTATTATTCGGTTTCTTTTGTTTACGCGCCCCACCAATCAAAAATTCTCATTCTTATTTTTTTTATAGTTTATTTTTTTTCTGTCAAATAACTTTGAACACTATGAATATGTGAATCAAAATCTAAACAATTTTTATTTTTCTACTCTCTCTGACAATGACTGTCAAAATAACTTGATTTTAAGGTATGTTTTTGTACTTGTAGAAGTATTAATCCACTGTAATGATTCTTGAATTGTTACTTAGATTTTAAAAAATTAATAGCTCGATAATTTAAATAAAAATTTGAATAATTGAAAACTTTTGAATTAATCAATGACTATTTTATAATTTTAAAATCGAGAGAGTAAAACATAAACTTAAAAATAATTTAATAATTATAGATGTAATTTCATTATCTTTCCATATTCATTTCATAAAAACTGGTACTACATCAGATTTCATTTGTAATATTTTATATATTTATATTTGAATAAAATTTAAATATCCTCACTTTGATGTTGAATCTTTAGCCACGAAACGGCAACATCAAAATATATAAAAATAATGGGATTTAAAGTCGATATTTTATGTAATAACAACAACATATTTTAGATAATTCAATTTCTATCCCTAATCAAAGAACACAACTCCAACAAAGTCAAAACAAATGAAAGAAAGTGATTGAGGTTGATAATGACGAAGTAAACCAAGACAAGATCCAATTATTCCAGAAAATACTCCCCAAAAATAGTAATAATAATTTACTTGAAGGATTAAATTACATATTATACCATTTAGTCTCACTTACATAGTATTACTAATCGAAGGAAGAAAGTTTTAGAGCTGAAAATCTTATCTATGTTAACACTAATTCTTACTTCTTACTTATTATTATTATTATTTTGTTATCCCTTAATTTTCTCCTATTTTTAATTATTTGGTTTATTTTTGAATAATTTAAGAGCTTTATCTTATTTGTTAATCACTCCTCCTCGTGTATATATATATATGGGTGTTTTTCATCATTAGTAAATGTAGAATGTGTTTTTTCTTTAAATGAGACAACGATTCGTCTTGCTGGAGCTGCTACTATCATAATAAACACTATTATTCAATTCAATCCTGTCTCTCAACTTCCGTGGAAGTGCTAATTTCTCAAACTAGAAATCTCAAGGTCGCCTAACAACTTCATGTCACAATTTCAGCTGAAATTGCATAATCATATACTCTCTCCGTAGCTTTTCTCGCCTAAGAAAACAATGAAAATATAAGAAAACCACAAGAGATAGTATAAACTATTGAGAGAGATTGAATATCTTACCTCTTGCTCCCAGTTTGTTCGAATGGTAACAATACTAAGACTTGTAACTTGAACTGCAAGTGCACAGATGATCCCAAGCCATAGCCCCTAATCACCAAAAAGTATATTTCCCAAATCAACATAGCATTTCCAAGCAACAAAACAAAAGATGATATGAACTTTTACCTTTCCACCAACATTGAGTACAAAAGCTAACAAAACAGCACATGGAATCCCAACTATATAGTAAGATCCCAAATTAATATATGCTCCAATCTTCTGCCACCCACAGCCTCTAGCATTGCCTGAAATATCATATAAATCTATGTCACCTCCAACTGAATTAATCATCATTAGCTTTGGTATTCCTATCTCTGAAACTTTAGAAATATATATCCAAGTGACGGTTAGAAGTGGAGAAAACCTGAGAGAACACACTGAAGAGAATCTAAAAGGTTTGAAGTTGCTACTAATGGTAACAAAGCTGCTACGTATTTAACCACTTCGACTTCATTGCTATAAGCATAGCCCAAAATGTTTCGAATCAACATCAAGATGGATCCCACCAAAAGGGCCTCGAAGATGGCCATTACTATGACAACATTTACAGCTAAACGTGCTGCTTCCGGATTCCCTGCTCCTAGTTCATTCGAGACTCGAGTGCTGTCCAAAGTCATTTAATGGAACATTAGTTAGCATTGAAAGATAAACTCAGTGCCTGAATGTTGAGTTATCAGTATGCCTGGGCTCACCTTACTGCACCACTGAGTCCAAAGGGTATCATCCAAACCGTGGCAGCAGTGTTAAGGCTGGAAATGTAAATGTTCAATAAGTTTTAACCATTGCATTGATGAGGAACACACTAATCATTTACAAATTGTTAGTGAAAAATAGCTATTTTATGCTCAAAAACTAACCAAATAGAGAGTGCTGAAGTTTGTAACTTTGGATTAGGAAGAAGACCTGATAGTAGAACCATCATTTCAAAGGACCACATCTCTAAGCTGTGCTCACAATCAGAAAGTGATCTTTTTCTTTTAACCCAAGGCTTAGTTCATAAAGAATTCGAATCTCAAAAGTAAAGAGAAGGAAAGAGATATTACCAGACCATAATAGCCGATGGAATAGCAAGACGAAGGAAAGTGAAAATATTGTGAAAGGCCTCCTTTGAAAATCCTGTCCATGTCTTAGCACATGAAGGAGACAACTTAACGTACAACACCAACAACAAGACATTGAACCAGTTGGAGATTGAATTGGCCAAGGCTGCTCCTCTAAACCCAAGCCCAGATTTGAAAACCATGACCCAACAGATGAGAATGTGAAGGAAAGTTGTGATTCCAGAGCATATCATCATTGGGAATACGATATTTTGAGTTTGTAAGAACTTGACTAGACATTGAAGGAGACCATATGCAAATAGACTGGGAACCATAAAACAAGCATACTCTCCAGCTGCCATGGATATTTCATGATCTTGGCCGAAAAAAAGTAGAATGGGTGTAGTGTTTATCCATATAAAGGCAAGGGGTATGCTGACGATTACAAGAATGAGCATTGCTCTTTGCATGTGAATGCCCAGCATTGAATACTGTTTTGCCCCATACGATTGTCCGCAAAGGGTATCCAGGGCCGTTGCCATTCCCAACTATGCAAAAGAAGTAAAGCACCAATAGGTATGTATGAGTTTTTTTAAGTCTATGTGTATATATAATATATAAGGTAAACTCTAAGGTGTAGTCTTGTTTATCTATAAAAAATGAACTAATTTTATTGGTTAATATGTATGATTTCCTTGTGGTCGATGTTTGGTGTTAAATATTGTTCAAATGTTGAGAAGTATAGAGTTTGATATGATTCCTTTCTTACTAGTAAAAGTATAGCAAATGAAAACAACGAAAAAAAATTAAAAGAAAATTCAATCAGACGGACTTTTCTAATGCCTACCGCCTTACAAAAAACGTGCCTAGACGCACCAACTGTGTGTCTGATCAAATGGGTCTTGCTTGAAAGGGTTCGAGGCATTTTTCTCAAGTCACAGTCATGCCTAGGCTCATTCATGCTTTGACAACATCTGAGTTATTGCAGATTTTGATATTTTAAATAACATTTGCAGGTTTGGATTGTTTTGAATTTTTTAAATTCAAATAATTTCCTCTTTTTTTTTTGTTATCAATACCCCTATTGCAAGCATAACGTATATTTACACAATACATTGGAGAGCAAGATTTTGTTTATATTTTGCATTACGCACCGTTTCAGGGTTTTTTTTTTTTCAAAAGAACGTCACCCATCTTGGTTATGTATTTTTTTATCATGCAGCCGTATCAATGTAATATCGACAAAAACCAAAAACCAAAAAAAATAATAAAAGGAAAGATTTTTAGACCAGAAAGTCAAGGGCATGCACTAAGATGTCAGCCAAAAATGAGGTGTACACACATAAAGACACAGACATTGATGTAGACGTTTCGACCATGCACACCACACAAATTTTCTAGCAATCATCTCAAGCAAAACACTATCAACACTAAAGAAGAAGACGAACCCCATGTTGCAGAATCCAATAAAAAGGTCCTCTAAAAACTTTTAAAACAAAGTATGTATAATGAGTGACCGACTTACCAGCAAACTGAAACCTGTAACAGAAGCAAAGGAAGTACCCATTGAAGCACCAGCGAGAGCTAGCTCCCCAGCATGTCCAACCAACATCACTGATATCATCTGTATACAGTACTGGAATAGGCTCACCCCTATGAGAGGACCTGCCAGCCATACTTGTTTCTTCACTTCATCCCATATTTTCTTTCTTCTAACTTCATTAATTCCCTTGCTGCTCACTGCTTGTTGTAGAGTGAAATCATCGTTTTCTGGCGTTATCTGAATCAAAGCTGAAGTTAGAGACTTCTTGTCTTCTCTCTCCATCTTCTTTCGAGGCTTGACGAAGAAGATGATGGGATCTTGGGATTGGGGTTCCCATTTAATAGCCAAGTGTGTTCATTTTTTCTTATTTTAAGGATATTTTTGTTGGACTTCTTGGCTTTGAGGGATTGAGGGTGTTGAAGTAATTTAAGGATTCGTATGGTCCAGAGCCATACTTCAAGAAAATAAATTAATAATATATTTACGATAATTGTGGTTTTTGTTGACATCATCAAGTAAACATGACATGAGGCATGTTCTCATCGGATATCATATGAAACAAATTTTAATTTAACAAAAAGATAATTTTAATTACTTAAGTGTAAAAAAGTATAATTTGGGGTCTAATTTTAGAATAGAGCCTTTACGTAATGAAACTCCTTTTGGTTAAATTCCTTAATTATGTTGTTACGTTATAGGGTCAAAGTGATTTGTCTATTTAAAATAAATAAGAAAATTGATATACTTTGAAATAATATAAGAGTAGCCTACCAGATTATTTTGAAAATGACTAAATTACCATTTATAAAGTGAGTAACACCTTTCAAGACGGACCACTTGCATGCATACCCAAAAACCTTCCTTAGAATTCTCTCCAATGGACAGCAAGTGCACATATACTTCCCAGCCATATCATTTGCAAACAACAAAACAAAACAAGATGAGTTTTTACCTTTCCACCAACATTGAGTACAAAAGATAACAAAACAGCACATGGAATCTCAACTATATAATAAGATCCTAGATTAATATGTGCTCCAATATTCTTCTGCCATCCACATCCTCTAGCATTGCATTATACTATGTCACATTTTAAAGACGATTACCCGAACCAAATGAGTAAAAAAAAGACTCTGCAATATCTCCAAACTAAGATATTCCATCAATTCCCACAGCCAAAAAGAGAAAACTGTTGTCACATGTCTAGTTTCCATCTTTTCTCAGAACTGGTTGTTGTTCATCATCCTTGCAAAGGTAAGATTCATTGCTTCACCATTTGGTTGTTTTTTCAGCCATGGATAAATAACTTGAAGTTGAAGCTTCAACTTTGGCATTAGATGCTTATAATCAGCAGCAGGAAAATGGAAAACAAGTTTTTTTTTCCTTGGGAACAAAGAAAAGTACCTTGATTGCAAAAAACAACATAATCGCCATGAAAAAGGCAAGTTTTTCTTCGTCTTCTTCTTCTTCTCCTCAGGTTTCATCCAAGTCTAAGTGCAGTGAGAGTTTAGTAGAGTTTTGTTGCAGTGCTTGTTTTTTCTGCATATTTTGCCCTCTTTCAGTTGTGTGGTGTTGTGCCAAGTTACCCTGTAAGGTGGCAGGTTACGTTATCAAATGGGCTTGTAACTATTGCAAAACAGATAACAAGGTTTTTGCTGAATACTCTTCGTTTTCGGACATCGATTTGGATGATATGCCATCACTACCACATAAATCATCACCTACTCACTCCTTTCATCCTTTCAGCTGTGCTTGTACAAGGACTAGGCATAGGAGAAGCAGTAATTAGTTTACTTTCAAATGGAGGATTTTACAATTTGCTTGTTCAAATTTTCATTTACATATATAGATATGTTGTATCTTAGCATATTTTAATGTACACTTAATCGGAGAGAGCTAAGAGAAAATATGGTAATTCTGCAATTCATTGTTTTGCAAGAACTAAGTTTTTGTTTAGGTTAAAAAATTCCATCAGTCCATTCCATGTACTCTTTCCAAATTTGGAATTTAGTCCCTATATTTTAATTTTTCAGATTTCAAAATTCAGGTCCAATTGTAACAATGACTCTTTTTTTTGTTAACTTTGTTAATGTGACATTTTGAAATAAAAAAGATGCTCACTTGGTAGCAATATAACTAAAAAAAAATATTGTAATGACTTTGAATTTAACAAAATAATTTTAACAGTGTTAACAGTTAATCTAAATTTTAAAATCTAAAATGTATAAGACTAAATTCCTAGAAATAAAATTACAATGACTAAATTCTAGACTTGTGAAGAGTGCGGACTTATGATGATTTTAACCTTTTATTTATTTTTAATGTTATGAATGAATAAAAAAGTTAAAATAAATAGCTAATTATAACTAAATATTAATAACTCTAAACCCAAAACAACATCATAAGCATTAAAATTGAAAGTAAAATTTATCTTTTTAAGTATATTAAATTTTTTTAAAAACTATAAATTATTTTTTATTTTAAAAGTATGTTTATTTATTTGACAAAATTTACATAAATAGTAATAAAACTAGCTCTAAGAAGGAGAAGGAAAAAAATTGTGGATGATTTCTTTTTCAAAGGTCAGCTTTACCACATATATAGTTACTTGCATGAAGACACATATTTTAATGCTAAATCCCACTGTGTGCGTGGTCTAATCTAATCCCTTTTGAATTGTTGTGCTCCTGTCTTCATATTTGGTTGTATTTATTTTCTATTTTATCGAGGAGTTGCTTCCTATTTTATCCAAAGAGAATAATCTTGTTTGAAAACTAATTCTAAAATTTGGGCTTATCGAGGATGGAGTCAGTACTTTTAATGACTTTTAAGTGATGGATTAGTTGAGTATCTTGGTGTCAACAAGGAGAACAATGCTCTGGTTTGTTTCCCCTGATGTTCTAAAGGTTTAAAATTCTGTTGTCACCTTTTTAAACATGACCAAGTCTTAAGGCACAAGTTGTGACTTCTGTTTTTGTAGTGTGCAATGGGACATATTGCATATAACCATGCAAGCAGTGATATTGTTTTTTTCAAATACAGCTTCATGCATGAAGTTTTCATTAGTCTGAAACAAGCGTTCATTATTTTCCATAAATAATGCTTACCTTAAAAATGATTAAATAATCTGATATCACCGTGTGCAAGTTATATGCTCACACACACATCAAAACTGAAATTTCTATCTTCAACTTGAGATGGGCATTTGCCTAAGGGTCTGTTTGATTGCCAGTAAAATATTTTCCGTAAAATGATTTCTGTAAAATGTTTTACTGGAAAATATTTTCTGGTGTTTGATTGAATCTGTGTAAAATATTTTCTGTTACTTGGCAGATTTTTTGAAAATATTTTTCGGAAAAGTTGTTTTTACATATATTAATATATATTAATAAATTTTTATATTTTAAATTATTTTTACATATATTGCAATGATTTATTTATAATAATACTCAATTATAAAGCTACAATATTAATCGTTATAAATTGAAAAAAACTAATATAAAATAAATTATTTGTAATTGTGTTAAAAACAAGTATTGAATAATTAAAAAACAAGTTCTTGGAAAATCGATAAATGTAAGCGTTTTCTACCAAATGAAGGAAGGAATGAAGGAGGCGATAGAGAGGAGAGCACGGAAAATGTCTTACGGAAATTGAAAGGGTAAGACATTTTCCCTAAAATGTAACCCATTTTCCCTTGTTTTGGAGTTCATTTTCCAAATGGAAAATGTTTTCCGCCAATCAAACGCTGGAAAAGTTGGAGATGATTTTCCGAAAAATCAATTCCGTCAATCAAACAGACCCTAAGTATTTGAGGCATAGAGTTGTTAAAAATAATGGTTACTTTCCAAATGCTGCAGTTAGTGTAAAGTATCCGTTTATGTAAACTCTAAGGTTACCACTTCCTTTCCCAAACCCTTCCCTTGTAATGGGTCATTTCAAGCATAGCAAATTTATCATATGCTCTCTATCTCTTTCAGTGAAACCTCCGTCAAGCGCGATTTCTGCTACAATGGCGACTTCATTTATTCAGGTTTTGCAGCTTACTATCCTTCCCCCTCTCCCCTTTTCTTGAAAGTTGGAGCCTACTGTAGGTGTCAGGATCTCAATTAAAGGCTAGCATCAAAACAACCACCTTAGATTTTTGCTTCATGTCTTGTGTGACTTTTTTCTGGTTGTTTGCAATCTTAGATGTTTGCTTCATCTTTTGGGGTTGTATCCTTATATATGGAATCAAACTCTTATTTTCATTACACACAATATTATTATGTAAGGAAACATATATATTGTGCTACAATGTCGTATCAATACTGATTATATATATTCGCATTTTATAAAGCATTTCTAGATAAATAAATAACCTATTTTGACTCAGAAACAGCCTCTTCACTCTCCCAGTTGAAAAAAAATCTAGCAGTTTGATGGTCACTAAACTAACTATAATTACGACAAAGGCAAGCGTACCTATCGAACAATAGTATAGCTATGATGAGAAGGGAATATCGTATCTATGAGGACTAAAAATACTAGTAATTACTATTTTTCTATTATTTAGCCGATAAATTAAATGAATTGTTTTAATCTAAATTAACTAATAACACGACAGAGAGTGAATTGGAAAAAATAAACGAAGATAACCAATGAGATAGACAATACCTAGTAAAGAATCCACCTAGACTTCACTTATTAATCTGAATATGAATTAAAAGATTTATTCACTTGCGCCTTGATCCGTAGAAACCCCTAAATTATGTTAATATCTCTTTCGAGAGTAAAAACAACTGACTCTAGGTTACTTAATTAAAATCTCCTTCTAATTAAAACTCTTATTGTAGCATTAACTTGATCTTTGGATTCCCCTATTAAATTTGACTCTAATTCGGTAGATTTATGTCGTCCTATTTCTAGGACTGCATGCAACTCCACTCAATAATGTTAGATCTACTCTTAAATAGAGACTTTTGCTTCACTGAGATAAGCACATTGAACTTGAATCGATATCTTAGAACTATTAAAACAAGAAATAAGCATACATAATTGAGAATAAGAATCAAGTATTTATCATGTAATTCAGAAATCAAATAATAAGATCCATTATAGGTTTCATCTTCCCTAGGTATCTAGGGAATTTAATTCATAATTTGGAATAAAACCATCTCAAAGTTAGGATAACAACAAGACATAAAGAAACCTAATAAAACTTCTAAGGAAATTGAATGGAGATCTTCAATCTTGAAAGAGATCCGCTTCTAAGTTGAATCCGGTGGCTTTCTTCGAGTCTTTTCTTTGTTCTTCTCTGTGTACCCCTTTAGGTCCTCTTCTAATATGTATTTAAAAACTTTAAAATGTTCAAAAACCCTAAAAATTGGCTTTTTTCGTATAAAAGAGAAGCAGGGTGCGAAATCGGCACAAGCTGGCACATGGGCGTGTGACCAACCCGTAGGGGTATTCATTCGGTTAACCGACTGGTTAACCAACCCGAAATAACATTAACCGAATTAACCGACCTTTCAAAATTTTTAACCGTTAACCGAACCGAAATTTTTTGGGTTAATTAGGTCGGTTAACCGAATTAACCAAAAATTATATGTTTTTTTTATTTTTGGTTAAAAATTAACCGAATTAATCGAATTACCCGAATTAACCGAATTGAATCATTACATAATTAAATTATTTTTAGACTTTTAGACTTTAGTTTTAGTTTTAGAATTTTATTTTTATTTATTAAATTATTTGTAATTTTTATGATTGGGTTGGGTTGGGTAATTGGGTTGGGTTGAATACTTGGGTTTGGATTGGGTTTAGGTGAATAGTGGGCCTATTTATATATTATAATTTTATTTATTAATTTTTTCGGTTAAACCGAAAAAATTCGGTTAACCGACCGGTTTCGAACCGAACTAACCGTTAACCGAAAAATAAAAAAATAATTAATCGACCCCCGACCGAAAAAATTCAGTTAATCGACCGATTAACTGAATTCGGTCGATTAACCGAATTTCAGTCGGTTAACCGAATTTTTTTGATTTTACCCGAATTTTGCACACCCCTACCAGCTCGTGTGGCTCACGCAGGCGTGTGTCCAGGCCATGTGGATCCTGAAAACAACTCGTTTTGTCCGATTTTGGCCACTTAATTATAAAAACATAGACTTAAAGGATTAGGAGCATCAAATTCACTAATTCACATTATAAATCATCCAAAAACGCATGATTAAAAATATGTTACTTTTATGGCTTATCACAGTTTCAATAATTGTTATCTTCTTCATATTCTTCTTTAGATGCTATCCTTGCTGTAAAACAGCTACCCTTATCTTCGTCATCGTGACTAATATCCAGATTGAATAGCTTAGTATTCTTCCCCCATTCTGATGATGCTTTTCACGTGTTTATTTGTTTTTTAAGTCTATTTTATTAAAACAGAATTGAAAATAAAATGAATACTATATAAACCTATTAAAGTAAAAATAAATTCGGGGTGAAGTCAGAATTGTTGATAAGAGGTTGGATATTTATGTAAAATATACATGTTTACACTAGGCTTGACCCATACTACCAGGATCTACTTTCAATAATGTATTTTTAAATTCAAGATAATCTAGATAATTACAATTTAAGAAAACAAAATAAGTTAAACCCTCAATTTGTACTAGATATTATAATTATTCAAGTTTTTTATCTAATTACTATTGATACTTAAATTTGTAATTATTAAACTTTATTTTTACCAAATTAATATTTAAATACTATTTTGTATTAATTTATCAAATTAAACTAAAATTTACTAAATTTATCATTAAAATTTTAAATTCAATAAAAGAAATCAAATTTTAAAAAAGCAACATTGAGGCTCGAACATGAAATTATCCTTTTAACACTAATTATATTGTGAAAATAAAGAAAATAAAAATTCAAAACAACTTAAAAGAAATTTTATAAAAATTTAAAGGTTGCAACCCTGCCAACCTTCTAAATTTGCCTCCAAATAAAATAATTTATTAATATTAAATTATATGACACGTGGGATAGAAAAAATTATATAAAATATATAAAATTTAACACAAACATTAAATGTTAAAATTGAATTCAAATAATTTATTTTTCTAATATTTTTATACCATGAGACTAATTTAAAAATAGAGAGACCTCTCCGATTTATTATTTAACTGTGATTGATGACCTTTTTTTTTGACAAAATTTAAAATCAATTAAAATGTATAACTAAAAATAAAATTTTAATCTTTACCAAACGATACTGTTAAATTTATTAAGTTTTGTTATTTTAAAATCTAATACGATGAACATATTATCATATGTGTAATGCCATGTTAGTTTTTATTTCCACATATTACTCACTAAAAATTTAATTAATGGATTAATAACTATCATTTACATCAAGACTAAAATTTCAAAATCCAAAAAATATAGGTACTTAAAATGATTCAATTGGGGTATATAGACTAAGTCTACAACCGTATGTGTAATGCAATACTAATAATTGAAGTTACTCGATGTACCAACTACTTCAAAAAAATATAGGGACTGAAATTGATTAAATTAAAGTATAAGAATTAAATTGACAACTTTTACAAAGTACATGGACTAATAGCAGATTTTAACCCTAATTTTCTTTTAAGAACTCCTTCCTACTCTCATCTCTCTTCCTCTGGATCTTTGCGCCAAGCGAGCATCTCACCACGACTCTGATCATATGAGGTAAATTCGAAGCCCTTAAATTTGTACTTGAGTATTAGTTATTTGTTTTCACAGCTATTGAAATTTTAAAATAAACATAAACATAAACATAGAAAGAAATTTAAAATAAACATAAACATAGAAAGAAAGTGGAAAGCTTTGTTATTAACCTCTACTCCCGCTCCATCAATAGGCCGGCCAAAGAGAGCGACTGGTATGTAAGGGAGAAGACATACACCACTATGTGTTGCAGCATTATATATATTGCCATGCATGCATCTTTTCCACTCACATTCCACTCCATTCTCACTCACATCCCACTCTGCATTCTATTCTACTTGGCATGCACTAAAATATATTAACCATGGTTCATTAACTTAAAAAAACTAATAAACTAATCTATATATAATTTGAATTTACCTGAACCATTGCTCCTATTTGGCAAATAGGACAATGGGTCCTACCGATATTAAATTAGAGAGGAAGATTAGTTAACAATCAATTATTTTACATTCATGAACCATGGTGAAGGTGAAGAGTAGAATGCCAAGTAGAATAGAATGCAGAGTGGGATGTGAGTGAGAATGGAGTGGAATATGAGTGGAAAAGATGCATGCATGGCAATAGATCGTGATTCTTGGAAGACGCTCACAAACTCACCAATTTTGCCAGCTCTTCGCAGCTTTCTCAGAGCATTAGCAAAATGCTACATAGAGGGGAGAGACATTATTAGACTGGTGGAACAATGTTGTTCATATCAAGAAGTGGTTTAAACAAAATAGAGAAGGTTTTAGAATGCTATGCAATCAAAGGATACCTTCCAACCTGAAAAAAAGATGCCATATAACGATATAGTACCAAGTTTTTTGTCCTAACAAGTCAGGGCAATGAACATGCTATCATATATTTAGAGGACTTAGATGAGTATGTTAAATTTTTTTTTTTTAAGTTTTTCCATATCTTTAGAGGATTCTTGGAGGTACATATCCACATACAAATTTCTAAATAGCCTTGGAAACGGGTGACAAACACAAACACATTAAGGAAATGAAGAGTCGGAGCAACAAAGGCCTAGCTGATGCTGCAATAAAGAATGATTTTGAAGTAGAGCATTATTAAAAAGTGATATCAAAATATTTGAAAAAACGTAGACTTCTTTCTCATCTTTTAAAAATTCTTACTATAAGTTCATAACAGCTTCTTTTTTCACTTAACTCTTGTCAAAAACCTAAGCTCTGGGGATTTAAAAGCTTAATTTCAGCTATTACAAAAGGCAAAGGCTGTTTGGCAGATCTCTAAAGCAGAGGAAAGCCCCAGAGTTTCAAACAAACAGGACTTATATCCTTATTAACTTAGGAAGGTATTAGTTGGGAAAATTTCTGTAAGAAAGAACATCAACACATAGTCTCATCTACGCACTAGTACACAACAGTGATTTAATGCAAGCAGACACAACTATAAAGGTAGCAAGGAAAAAGTTGTTATCTCAAAATTTTTCTGAACGGCATAGCTTTAAATCAAGCACAAAAAAGAAACATTTAAAAGATTGAATATATCCTTGTCAAACACATACCCTTTTTTGACACTCACACCCGAGTCTGAGTAACTTAGCATGAGAAACTTTTCAATTTGCTTGAGAAATCTTGAGACAGCTAAAGAATCCCACCATTATCGGCATAAGATCTCTACAGGAGTTGAGAAATTAATCCCACTGCCAAGTCTCTTACCTCTATAGCATGCAAGCTATTTGCAAAAGACATTTCAGGAAGCTATTACCATTCTTTTAAATAATACAAAATATGAACAAGTTCATATCCTTAACCATAGAGCTTACCTCTATAGAAGGTAAAAGAAGAGCACTATAACAAGGATCAGCACCAACCATTTGCATAACCTCTTGATCACTCTCCATCCCCATTGCTTTCATGACCACCATAATAGGGATCTATGAGAAAACAATACTGAGGAAAACTAAGGTTTAAGAGTGCAACATGAATAACTCTTCAGGGAAAAAAATAAGGAAACTTAGAAGAGAAAGTAAGATGCAACAAGACCTTTTTCACAAATTGGTTGAGTAACAAATATATATTCTCCTTGTCCATCTGAATAACTGTTTGGCTTTTTATTGTTTCCGATATGCTTGTTACAGATGCCGTTATACTGCGGGCAGAGAGCAAAAAAGAAAAAAGCAAAGAGAAGATATTCCATGAGTAAAATTCAAGGATATCAAGTAGAACTGACATAAATTAGAACAATGCAATGGTAGGAAAATTGATAGGAATGGAAACTACTGTAACAAAATGACAGCTAAACTAATATGGCTGAAGATAGTTGTATGATGTATCAAACAAGTAGATATGTCAATAAAAATATTAGTCCCAAGTTGACACAATAAGTCCATAACAAGATTTAGCTCATCCTATATGCCAAAGTGAATGCATAAATACTTCATTTTTTGCACACATAATAATAATAATAATAATAATAATAATAATAATAATAATAATAAAGCAATATAAAGTTTTACATGCTAAACTTGCACTGCATCAGTAGAAGTCATTGTTCCCTTATTAATCATTCCATGAACTTCAAAACAAATTTCCAACAAGCAGTGATGCTAAATGACCAGAAGCTAGACCACTGTTAATTAGTTATTGCTAAGAAAGCCTTTGATTGTTTGTATAATCATTAGTAAGCAATAAAATATATGACAAATTACACAATGACTTTAAGAACAACTAGACGAGCAAAACTTTAACCTCCTACCTTACACACTTCTACAACCCACGATAAATTTTTAAAAGCGGAGTTATATATGGAAGTGGAACCAAGGAAATTCTAGTAATGCACAATAAGGGAGTGGAGCGGTCAATTGTCAGCAAGACATAAAAATTTGAAAGACAACTCACTTGCTTTCATATGGGGTTACACATATGCCATCACCGTACCAAAAATTTAAAGCATTTAACCTCAGTTTGACTGCATTGGAGGTGCAAGATCACACACTGGTTTATCTTTTTGCTTCACCCGATGTACATCCCATGTGATGCAAAAAACTGAAAATCTGGGTGGTATACCTGAAGCTGTTTTAGCCAGTTGTCCGTGGCTTGTATAAGGGAATTTGCATGTTGACACTCACTGACACCATTTTGTGTCCATATGGATCCTTTCAACTTATAACACCCCATTCTAAAAACAGGTAACGAAATCTTTAGGATGCCATTAGCATCGTCACGATATACTAAAAATGGTGTTTGGCCATTTCCATTACCTACAATGCCAAATAAGGGTCAAGTTAAGAAGTTTGATGGAAATCTATTGTGGGAAAAAGCACACCAAAACATGTTGTAAGATGCATTAGTTTGAACTACAATTCAAAATTTTGTTATAGCAGCATCAATGGCATCGAGGAAGTGTCAAAACCATCATATACGTCATGCACTAGATGATGTAACTTTATATCAATCTCAAATATGTATAAGGATGAAAGACAAAAAAGATTCAAAATGCATCTATAAGATACTATATAGAAGATATTAACTTGAACTAAAAAATTAAGAAAAAAATTATAAATCTTTTTATTTTAAAAAGCATGTGGACAAAAATTACTTAAGCAGTAAAAATATTTTTTATGAAAATTTCTGAATTTTTTATTTTTATTTTTTTTTCAAAATTCAGAGCAACTGATAAAAGGATGACGTCCTTATATTATGAAGTTTCTCCCTTCGCGTGAAGCTTTTTCACTTGTGCTACAAGTTGTAGCAATTGATTCTTATTTTTTTACTTCCATTTCCATTTCAAGCAATTAAATTTTTTATACTTTCATTTCCTTTGAAACTATCCATCTTCTACACAAAACCAGACAAAGCCCTGCCATTATCTTCTCTCTTCCTTTCGCCTTCAGCTTATCTAATTGACCATTCTCCATCAAACTCTCTGCACAAACAAACTTCTCCATCAAACTCTCTGCCCAAACAACACATGAAAATAGAAGGAGATAGTGAAATTTTATCTTCTCTCTTCCTTTCGCCTTCAGCTTATCAAATTGACCATTCTCCATCGAACTCTCTGCACAAACAAACTTCTCCATCAAACTCTCTGCCCAAACAACACATGAAAATAGAATTTCATTTGTGTTGTTTGGGCAGAGAGCTTTCCACTTGCTTTCTATGTTTATGTTTATTTTAAAATTTCATTGTCTCCTTCTATTTCCATTTCAAGTTATTAAATTTTTTATACTTTCATTTCCTTTGAAACTATCCATCTTCCACACAAAACCAGACAAAGCCCTGCCATTATCTTCTCTCTTCCTTTCGCCTTCAGCTTATCTAATTGACCATTCTCCATCAAACTCTCTGCACAAATAAATTTCTCCATCTCACTCTCTGCACAAACAAACTTCTCCATCAAACTCTCTGCCCAAACAACACATGAAGTTTGTTTTTTTTTTTGGAGGATAAGCAGTACCAGAGGAGCTTAAGGCCATTCCAGTTAGAATATGCAGAATCATACTATATAAATGATGGTCATGAACATTTATATACAGCAAAACTGGAGGTGGTTACAGGAAGAGACCAAAATACGGGCGAGGAAATTGTAGAAAATGTTGGGACGGGAAGGTTTACTTTAAATGGAAGCCCTTGTGATGTCGTCCTAAGTATATACGGAAAGGTTTGTTTTCGTTGGTGGTCAGCTCCTGATGTATGATGTATGTCTGTTTCCTGTATGTTTGGCTGTATCTTATTAAGACTACAGTCACGATCTATTGCAACAAATATTGACTAAAATGAATCGAGAACATGAAATAACAACTATAATGTCACGGTATAATTGGAAGACTTCCATTTTTTTTTTTTTTTTTTGAATCAATTTTCTGCTGGATTTTATTGGAGAAACCCAAATATATGTCCAAAACACAGACAAAACAAACTTAACAAAATAGAAAAAACAAAGCCCCAATGCACAAGGCCCAAAAAGGAAAAATAACAGAACCCGAACAGACGAGGCCTAATCCAGCAAAAACAAAAGGAGTATGCTCTGAAGTTCTAAAGACATAAATGATTAAACACTTTCCTATAAATGCTCCCAACCTTTCATCTGCTCTTCTTTCCTCCCTTCGATTCTCCGGCTTCCGGCATTCATCTCCAACGCTCATTGGCCTAGTTTACAGAGATCCTCCTCCGATCCTTCTCCACCAATCCTCATGTCCCACTGTTCCCCTTTTTTAAGTCCTTCTGTGGCCAACATATGTGCTACTCTGTTGAATTTTAGCACAAAGGTCTCGAGTTTTTTCACAAATTAAGGTAGTCATCCAACTAAATTTTTAAATTGGAGTTGATCTCTAAAAATGGGGTTATTTTGTACATTGTGGATTCCATACCAGATAAAAACATTCACAAAGGTATTTCATCAACAAAAATGCACCAAGGGACCCTTTCTCTTCACTTCTTCACAAGAGTCACCATATTGGTATCGTTTGCATTTACATTTACATTGATTTCATTGTTAATGGGACTGGTGACAATCACAATCTAGGCAATCACTGTGATGCCATCATCTAATGCTGCTTTTTGTATGGACTTCGGCTACGTGTTTGAAGTAACATAGGGAGGTAACAATAATTTAAAGAAGAAGGTCGACAGAGAATAAAAAGCAATGTCATGGGCGATGGTTTCGGCTTCCGGGGTTGAATAGGAGCCTTACCAAAGGCGTTCTTCAGGACCTTGAACTCGGATTTTCCAGACCCATTTTCCCGTCTTGTTTTTCCTTCAACGGCGCTGCTTTCACTGGTACTAATTAACCCTTCCCCAAAAAGAATCATTAATTCGCAAGTTGAAGAAAGACAAAGTGAATGGTCATTAATTAATATAAAAGGGGGTTAAGGCAAATCATTAATTCATAGGTTGAAGAAAGACAAAGTAAACGGTATTTAATTAATATAGAAAGGAGGTTAAGACGAACATGAAGATTGGAAGGGGAAATAAAAATGAACAGGCCAGGTAACAAAAGAGAAGTGGACGGTGTCTTCTACAGTTGTTTTGCAAGGAGGATGATACATGGAAAAATCAAAGTACAATTCATCCGTAATGAGTGTTCTATTTTACAAAAGATAATGATACATGGAAAAATCAAAGTACAATTCATCCGTAATGAGTGTTATAAAATGGCTTTTCTGTGTTTAATAAATTGAAATTGACGAGGAAAAAATGGATCGGAGAGGAAAAGTATCCTACAATTGTCAAGGTGATAAGGTATTTTCAGATTATAAAATACCTTAAGTTAGATAATAGCTCAAGGTTTCTTCTTCGATACAAGCTGACGGATCAAATTGAATTACTTAATACAAACCTGAGGTAAATTATTTAATTCAAACCATAATCTTAGTTGACTAGAATGCAATAGTTAAATAACTTAAATTATTTAATTTCATGAAAACATAAAAATAAAATTTAAGACAATTTCCCCGTACAACAAATCATGTAAAAGGTGCTCTAAATATTATTCCCTATAAAATTTAGGACCCCAACCAACAGGTGTCGGTACCATTTAAGAGGCAATAATTATATTTCATTCAAGCTCTCTCCAATCAGAACATAAAATAGGCTAGAATACATGATTTTTTCATATATGTATATATGCAAATAAAAGTTTGAACAAGTCATTTTTCATCTATTTTGTATCGGGTACAATCTTTTTAGAGTAATTGAAACAGTCATATTTTCAAATTATACTGGGATAAATAAGAACCTAAAATAATCCAAACATATAATCAAATTAAGGCTCCACTAATTTTAAACGCGGAACGATATTCATTGACTGGAGTTCCTGAAAAATGACATGAAATGGGACAGATGTTAGGTAACAGGGGGAAAAAAGCAATGAATGCATAAGAAAAGAAAAATAGTACAGAAGCCAAAAAAAGACAATGGAACTGAAAAGTATTCTTATTAAATGTGACATGACTCTCCTATATCTCCTTTAACATGTTTTGATTCAGAAACCAAATTGAATGACAACCAATATCTGTATTTGTATCATTGTTGGACATAACTAATACAACCCTTCAACAAGCAAACCAAAGTACAAAAGACCATGAAAAAAACATTCAAAGAGTTGAACGTACCCGTATCTGACTTAATCAAACTCCAAGTAACATAGATGAAATGCATGCCTTTCGACTACATGTGTTCAGGAGTGGTACTAACAAGTGCCATATGCATCGACAAGCATTATAGAACAAAGACGCTCAATAAACAAATGCCCTTTGATTTCAGTAAGCATTCTACTTTTTTTTAAGAAAAAAAACCCCATATTTTATTTGAGTAGGTCAGAGTGCGGCGTGATACTTTCAAACATGTCATTTGTATAACAAAAATGTTTGCCAAAGTCTACCTGGATTAAAAGCTTGCATGCGTATGGTAGTTTCATGCTAGAAACATTTTCTCCAATTTTACATGAAGAACAAAACCCAATTTTCAGCTTATGGCTGTAGTATCCTATCAAACCACATTTTCGGCAAACCTGTGTCAAAAGATGGTTATTATGAGATTGAAGCTGATTCCAATCGAGCAGTAAAAGTGTAAAAAGAAAGCACCATAACAAAGATATTACATCCGAACCATTACAAAGTACAAATTTACATAAGGTGAAACTCAACCCGGACCCTCACCCTTTCGCAGCTGTGCCAAGGCCTCATGGGCCCCATCACCGGAAAATTATAGATAAAAAATATTCAAGCGTAATAATTAAATCAATGTCAAGAAATATGAAAATAACAGCTATTTGTGAACTACAACGATTAATATGAGCAACATCAACGAGAATTTTACTCTGGGTTTTCCAGACTAGAAAAAGCAAGAGACTTTTGCAACCTCTGGTCTTAAGAGACTAGATAGAATTCAAGTACGCACAAAGGCAAACTTTTGAGTAGTTATATCCGGAAGTGGTTTGATGCTGGATTTAACTTCTTAAGTGAATTACGTGTGGAAAATATTACAATATATGCTAAGTACCTTAAGCATTATTTTTGCTGCTATTTCTCAATCAGTAAAACATAACATTCCAATCCAATGCTCCATAATTCAAAACAAATCATGAACAGCGCATGCACGTAGAATCCAATAACATAATTCACATCCACCAAAACCATAATCAAATACCTGGACATCATATGGATCGCTGGATAACATCATTCGCTCATAAATCAACATACTGGCACCATAAGCAATTAGACAATCACGCTCCATTTCTCCTACTCGCAACCCTGTGGAGAAAACATACACTAGCCCACAGTTATTAGAACATTTAATACTTCTTAAGGTAAAATTCATGAAAGAATATCATCTATCTGTGAGAAAAATAACCTCCTTTTCGAGTTCTCCCTTCTGTAGGCTGTCTAGTTAACATAACTCGAGGCCCATTACCTCTGGCACGCATTTTATCAAGAACCTAATGGGCATATCGCATTTAGAAAGGAAAATATGCAAGTATTAGACAACCATCAGGTAAGCTAGATAAATATGAAATGCCACGCATACTGAGCCTCAATATCACATTAACATGTCAAAGTAACATTGCAGAACAAAAATATTCTCGTGAGGCACTATTAACAGCAAGGTACTTTACTTGCCTAACAAAGACGTTAAATACAAGAACAGAAAATGAATGATGATATCTGATAAGAGAGACAATGAACAGGCTATTTTTAAAGAACAGAACTATAGTCACTGCTATTTGAAATGGTATTCAAACATAGCCACCTAGCGTGGTATAAATTGGTATTCAGCTTAATGGGGAGAAAGTAAATGCGGGAGGAATTATAGTTGTTCCATGGCTTCAGTTCTATGATAGACACAGCATTAGCAATCCATAAAAGTCTTTCCTCAGAAATTAATGAAAAGGTTAAAATCTAACCATATGCTTTAACTTCTGGTAGTAAATTGGTCCCATAAAAATATAAGCTTGTAATGGAAAACCCGTAATACCTGAAGCAAGTTTGCACAGATATTAGGATGAAATTGTATTAACAACCTATATTAATATAATGAAAAACTGGAACAGAGAAATAATAAGTTTCCAGCATCTCAATGAATAATCCAAGATCACAAGTCAATCCGGGAAGGTGAAACAAAAAGTAATACAGAATCAACGTAACGGTAAAGTTTACACTTTCTTCTTATGTTACTCCAACTTTTTAATGCTCTTGAAGCATCTGGCTCTGACACGCATGTTGGACACATATCCGGACATGGGTATTAAGTAAACCGGTTCATGAGTTAAGCTATCTGCCCAAACCCTAAGGCCCACACAAAATTTGAGAGGGTTATAGCAAAAATATTTGACCTAAAAAATGGGCTTGGACAAAAAAAAGCCTATTTAAAATGTGGGCTGGGCTAAGACCTGAACATCTAAGGCCCTAAACCCAGCCCAGCCCATGAACAGCTTTAGCACCGAGATATGATCCCCCAAGGACCCTCCAGAAACAAGAACATTTTAGAAATAGTTGGAACATACACATCTAGGACACATCTCATGCCCGACACTCACAAACGGGTCTGAGTAATAGCTTTATTCTGCTTCCTATCAGATTATGACATTAAGATCATTTCTACTCCATTCTTTTAAGTTCAGTGGCAAAAATCCTCAGGAATTGGTCATTTCTGATTCTACTAAGATTTGGAAGTACATATCAGTGACTAAATATTTCACATCAAGGACCTAAAAAACTAGGTTTCTTCAATGATATTGACTGCAGATCATCTTCCTGAAACATCACAAAACATAAGAAAAGCAGTACCACTATTCTAGAAATAATTTTGTGCGCTACAATCGCAAGGGAATTCAAATTCTTTGAAGGCAAGGCCTGCTTTTAGAAAACATAGTTGCATTTTTTAGGCCCCACTCTCTAATCTTCAGTTTCAATTCTAGATTCTGTTTTACTCTTCTGTGTATATCATCCATAATCATATAAGCAATTAGGCATTAATATCGGCAAGCAATCATAAATTTAGACATTCATATTGTACCACAACTTATTGTCAGTTTGTCAATGATACCGCAACAGATGAGTCCACATCACTGAAGACGAGGTGCCAATAGAGATAGCTCTCAATTTTATTCTCTAACCAACCATTTGAACTATTTGTGACTTCTTAAAAAAATTGGTTTGAAACTCTAGTTCTTGTCTCCTTGTTATAATCAAAGCGTAGACATATTCACAATGCATCATTTGAAATAGGAAGTTAGTAATCTTGACACCTGCAGTAGGCTCCAAGTTTCAAGAAAAGGGGAGAGGAGGAAGGATAGTAAACTGCAAAACCTGAATAAATGAAGTCCTTGCCATTGTAACAGAAACCGTGCTTGATGAGGGTTTCACTGAAAAAGTTAGAGAGGATATGATAAATTTGCTATGCTTGCAATGATACACTAGAGGAGGGTTTAGGAAAGGAAGGTAGAAAGTAACCTTATAGTTTCAACCTTATCCGCATGACCACTAGGCTCCCCGAAAGCACTACCATAGTGGAACCTACCACATGAAACTCCAGCTTTGCCTCCAAGAAGCTCTATCATCTTGCCTACAGTCATTCGACTAACAAAAAAAAAAAAATCATAAATATGAGTCAAGCAACAAGTTGAAAGCTTACTGTGCTAGCAACTTAATACCATAAATAAATATAATTTAGTAGCTAACAGAATAAGAAGCTTATGATGTGCTGGCAGCATATACAGTTTAGAGAAACATGTAGATTGGATTTAAATATGTTTTGACTTGGATAATCTATCAGTAAGGGATTAAAAGTTGTCAATTAGGGATTTGGAGATAGTTTAGGAGATTAGATTTCTTTGTTTTGTGAAGTTATAATAAAAAGATCCCTAGAATCAAGGATCTCTATCAATTAAGGGAATTTCATACCGTATTCAATGGTATGCTTTCCCGTTGATTGCCCTTGGAATTATTGGTGTTTCTAATTTCAACATTTCTGTTTAGGCATCTTAATTGGACATGTAGATTGATGCTATATGTTACTTGCATAACCATTTGGAAGGTACAGCCCACAAATGAAGCTTGATTTATGGAAATGACTGACTAGCCTCTTTTCTTTTTCCTTTTACCAAGGTGGGGAGAGAAAATCATGCTTAAATCGACCCATGGTGTTATTTAGTTGTTCATGCATAAGAACATGTCTCAATGAGAAAAGAAAGTGACAGAATCACAGAAATGGTTGTTCATGGATAATGCAACAGAAATATTTGTAAGAGAACGCTTTCTCAGGTGTTTACCAGACCAAGAAACTGTCTTTTATAGCCAACAGGAGCTACAGAAAGACCGTAGAGGTAAATGCCTGAGATTCTAGACATTCGGATCATAACATTTTTTAACTAAAATATAAGATATTACCTTGGAAAACCATGAGGATTCATAATTAAATCGGGGCAAATGCCACGCTCTGAGAAGGGGAGATCTTCCTGCTGAATGATAATGCCGCAGACACCTTTCTGGCCATGTCTGCTACTAAATTTGTCACCAAGCTGAGCGAATACATAGCAAAAGAGCAACAAAAAGGAAACAAAGTCAACCCTGGTTTTCCAAGGAAAAATATTAGATAATGAAGCCAAATCAATATTGCCTACTTCAGGTCGACGTGTGTGGCGTATTAAAAATTTTATTGATAAATTTCCATTCTGATCAGAGCTAAGAGCAACTCTATCCAGTACACAAGACTCTCCTTCAGGACCTTTATACAGTTGCTTTGCAGGTCTACAAGCACTGCAAATTGAAAATTGGTAAGAAATTTTTCACAACAACAAAAGAACAACAACAGAACCGGCCAGAAATTAAACTAACCTATCCATTAGAGGTTCTGAAGATATTGGAATCCCTCTTGTATGAATAGAGACCTTATTAAGAAGGATGTCATTTGGTCTAATAATCTCCCCAGGAGCAGCAATTCCATCATCATCTAATATCTACACAAAGAACTTCACAATTGAAATTTGATGGAAATCACAAAAAGGATCTATTTTTATATGTAAAGGAATCCACTTGAGGCAGACAGAAGCGGCTTTAGGAAGATATTACGAGATAGCAGATATATTTTCACAATTGGAAATTAAAACTGATTGAGCCATTAATATTGCCTTTGCTATCTTTGGACATGCAAAATGTTTTTTTAACAACTTAATCTAAAGGGGAACAACGTCAAAAATCAAAGACAATTGTGCACCATTTACCAGTTGCCGACTGAGCAGAAAAAACTTTTCTTCAAAGGCATTTTCATGTAGATGTTATTGAGCTAGTTAAGGATCCTCCGTATTCATGGAAAAATTCAGAAAAACTGAACATAACTGTGCCAAACACATCCATATCCAACAGTTACAACTGAGTCAAAGTAACTTAGCTACAAAGTATGCAACTTTAAGCTGTTTTGTGAGCCAAAAATCAAGACATGATACAGTACTAGACTCCTAAAAATGTTTTCTACAACTACAGAAAGTATATAACTTCCTCCGTCAACTACCAGTAGACCCCTTCAATAAGAAAATAAAAATTTTAGAGGGTTCTATTACAAAAGCTATCCCTTTTAATGAAAAGGCTCCAAGTGTATATGTTTTAAAAATGCCATCTTTTGATAGGAGGAATTTTACAACAAACAGAATCCTAGACTGCTATGGCTCAACTTTGGAAGGGGGCATACGTTAACTTTAAGTGACTGAGTGACTGCTGCATAAGACAATTGATGGACTCCTGATGACAAATTCTTAGGCTTACAGTTAAGAATTTTTCATTTTTTTTAGTCACTTTGTATATTTATATATATATATGACTTTGGAATTTGATCAAATATGATATACAAGATTACAATTTCAAAATTCTTCAGTTACAAATATATATATTGATATAATAGTAATGGTGAGTAATTAAAAGAAGTATGTAATTTCATCAAATAAAAAATGCTTAAAAAACCAGTAATTTGACAATGCAAGAATTTAATCATGCAGTCAGGAATAAAGTAAGGCATTGCCTGCATCCTCTCGGAACCAGGTCCGGTTCTCTGTGGCCTAAGAATACTGTCGGATGCACCAGTTCGAGATTTCTGAATAATGTTAGAATACCTGCTCAACATAGAATGTGGAAGAGAACATGTGATTGCTAAGCCATGAAAGATTAGAATGTTCTATCAGAATATTACAAATGTGAAAAAGTTGCATACTTTTTCATCACATTACAACGCCCAAAACCACGGTCTAGAGAAGCCTTGTTCATGACAATAGCATCCTCTATGTCATAACCACTGCAACTCATGACTGCAACAGTTGCATTCTGACCAGCTCCAAGCTTATCATATCCAACCTGAAAGCAAAGGCAGCAAATTTACGGGACAAAATGTTGTGATCATGCTCTACAATATACAGACTACTAACCAGTTCAATTGTCCTTGTTGTCACTAAAGGCCTCTGAGGATACACCAATATATTAAGTAATGTGTCCATCCGACATAACTACAGCACAAAAGAGACTGCCTCAGCAAAGAAAGAATATTTTGATAAAAGTACAAGGACAAAGTTCCATGATGGAAATCCTGTAGAAATTTAAGAAGATAGAAACTGACAAAAAAAACGTAAACATAAATACTTAAGGCAAATGCCCTCTGCCTCAAATACTTAAGGCAAATGCCCATCTCTAGTTTAAGATAGATATTTCACAGAAAACATGAGTCATCTTTCAGATTTTATGTGTGTGTGAGCATATAACTTGCACAAAGTGATATCAGATTATTTAATCATTTTAAGGTAAGCATAATATATAACTTGAAGAGTGATATCAGACTAATGAAAACTTCATAAATTTTATCTTGAATTCAAGCAACTGTATTTTGTGAAATACAAGGACTCTTTGCTCAAAAGCAGGGAAAAAAAATATCAACAGAATAGCAAATAATACTGCTTGCCTGGTTATATGCAATATTTCCCATTGCTTGCTTCCCCATTGCACACTACAAATACAGAAGAAAAATTTGGAGATGATAAGAGCAAAAATTACCGTTCACGGTTATGTCATGTTCAAGATATCAGAAAGTGATGTAAAAAACCTAATAGGTATTTCTTGGTGACTGATTATGATGAGGATACGGAATCAACCCAGCATTAACACCTAAGATTGTGAAAGGCTCTATCTCAATATGAGTAGTTTCAGGTGTAACCTCTCCTTCATACAAAGCAATCTAAAAACAGAGAATCATGTTTCCAAAAGTCAAATATATAAATTGTAACAACTGAATTAAAAACCTTTAAAACATCAGGGGAAACAAACCAAAGCATTGTTCTCCTCGTTGACATCAAGATACTCAACTAATCCATCACCTAAAAAGTCATTAAAAGTACGGACTCCATCCTTGATAAGCACAAAATTTAGAATTAGTTTTCAACCAAGATTATTCTCTTTGGATAAAATAGGAAGCATAACTCTTACCAGCAACTCCTTCATATGGTGTTCTTTGATCCTCGATATTCCCTTGTCAACTATTACCAATGGTCGACAAACTCGACCTCCATCGGAAGAAATATACACACACCTCTGATCAACAATTTCAAATCTCAAGAATCAGTAAATATTTAAAATAAAAGCTGGAACGATGAAAACTACCAGTCATACCTGCAGCCTAGTCCAATTTTAAAAAAAGATCATAGAAAAAAAATATAACCACATATGGAGACAGGAACACCACAATTTAAAAGGGATTAGATTAGACCATGGACACAGTGGGATTTAGCTTTAATATATGTGAGTTCATGCGTGCATATGCATGTATACATCATGTAACTATGTGGCGAAGCTGGCATTTGAAAAAGAAATCATCCACAATTCTTTTTCTTCTCCATCTTAAAGCTAGTTTTTGAGCATATACCCCACAGCTTCTCTGTAAAGAATCCCATCGCATAATTACTGAGATAAACTGATTTATCTTCTACACTTTCTACTGTATAGTTGTTATTTATTCAACTTCCCATGATAGGTGAGGATTTAAACATCTATTCACAGGCCATTTATTTTAAATTCCTGAAATTACCCTCTAAAATATAAGTTTTGAAAATTATAAACTACACAGACATGAGACATACACATGGGTAACAACAATGCCATGTAATAGAAATGATATGGCAACCCAAATTTTAATACAGAAGCTTCTACCAGGGACGATATTAAAGCAAGAAAGAGATCAACCAGACTTGTTACACTGAAGATTCACAAAAGAACTGCAGCTTAAAGGATTCTCTTGAACCCACCATTAAATCACCTTTTGCATGGATACAGAGTTACAGATGGGGAACTATCCCACAAACAAAAATGCAACAATCACTCATACGAGATCTTACAAGAAGTAGATGATAAAGAACATAATAAATTGTCAAAACTACCTAAGAGCCATTTCTTTGAAAAAACAAGCTAACTACAAGATCAACATTGGGCTTGACTCCTGTCTATTACTTTCTGGATCAGCAACCAGTACAGCCCACAAAAACAGATGAGTGCATTAATTATTGTTAGATCAAAAAGCAAAAGAGAGGACAGCAAAACAAATAACCGATCTTTATAAACTAGAAAACATAACGGTTTTTATTCCAAACATGAGCTAAAATCATAATTCTTCTGCTTAAGACTACCTAGATGCATTTGAAAGTTGATCTTGGCCTTAGTTTGTATATTAGGTGATTAAGACTACAGAAAGCATAGTTATGCAAACTGAAGGAAAAATTATACAATGACACACAAAATAGTTAAATAGCTTTTAAGTGGAAGAAAATTTTACCTGCTTTTCATTTACGAAGACGCTCACAAACTCACCAATTTTGCCAGCTCTTCGCAGCTTTCTCAGAGCATTAGCAAAATGCTACATAGAGGGGAGAGACATTATTAGACTGGTGGAACAAAGTTACTAAATATATGCATAAATTTTACAAAACAAGTATGCACGTCTAGGAATTGAAGAACGATCAGGAAGTTCCAAATCCTTTTATTTCAGAGTATAAAATAATTGCTAAAACACTAAAAGAAAATGTTATTCATATCAAGAAGTGGTTTAAACAAAATAGAGAAGGTTTTAGAATGCTATGCAATCAAAGGATACCTTCCAACCTGAAAAAAAGATGCTATATAATGACATAATACCAAGTTTTTTGTCCTAACAAATCAGGGCAATGAACATGCTATCATACATTTAGAGGACTTAGATGAGTATGTTAATTTTTTTTTTTTTAAGTTTTTCCATATATTTAGAGGATTCTTGGAGGTGCATATCCACATACAAATTTCTAAATAGCCTTGGAAACAGGTGACAAACACAAACACATTAAGAAAATGAAGAATCGGAGCAACAAAGGACTAGTTGATGCTGCAATAGAGAATGATTTTGAAGTAGAGCATTATTAAAAAGTGATATCAAAATATTTGAAAAAACGAAGACTTCTTTCTCATCGTTCAAAAATTCTTACTATAAGTTCGTAACAGCTTCTTTTTTCACTTAACTCTTGTCAAAAACCTAAGCTCTGGGGATTTAAAAGCTTAATTTCTGCTATTACAAATGGCAAAGGCTGTTTGGCAGATCTCTAAAGCAGAGGAAAACCCCAGAGTTTCATACAAACAGGAATTATATCCTTATTAACTTAGGAAGGTACTAGTTGGGAAAAAAAATCTGTAAGAAAGATCATCAACACATAGTCGCATCTACGCACTAGTACACAACAGTGATTTAATGCAAGCAGATACAACTATAAAGGTAGCAAGGAAAAATTTGTTATCTCAAAATTTTTCTGAAGGGCATAGCTTTAAATCAAGCACAAAAAGAAGCATTACATAGGTAACAGACAGCTATAGATTTAGATTAAAGTTGATGAGCTGACTTTGGATATTAATATATAAATTTTTACTGATATAAACTTCTTAGCACCATCTTCTTCATTTTTTTTTCTTTTTCCTTCTTTAGGGAGTATGGCCTTAAACCTAGCATCAAAGAGAAAAACCATCTGTCCAAGAGTCTAAACCAGTTTCAAATTATATTTCAGTTGAATTGAGAGACTTTCATATGTGTATATCAATGTTTTAGGCATCAAAGCAACACCAAAAGCACCTGTGGCCTTCTATGTTTGCCAAGAATCAGCCCATTTAACATAACCAGGAATGAATTTGGCGTATGAAGCTCTTCTCCTGATAGTAGCTCCATGTCTTCAACCCCCAAGCAATAGCACTACAATAGAAACAATACAATGAATTTAAAATGTGAACATAGGCAGGATAATAATATCACTAGGCAATAGATAAGGACTAAGCCATTGGATGCGTCAGTTAGAACTGAGATGCAAAATAACTATCTTCCTCGAGTCTTGTTTCTAAATTTAGTTACAAACAAGTTGAAGTAATGACTGAAATATCTAACCAAATATAATGCCTTAAGTTATTGAAATAATTGATTAAATTTTAATATCTTCATTGATTATAATAATAAAACCAAATCAAATGAATAAATAATCTTTAGATTGTAAATAAAATGCCAACAAGAATTCTGACAATTTTTCTGATCGTAGAACAAAATGACAGATTCAATAGCAATATAATAGCCATGAATTAACCTTGTATGAAAAATATTATGATATTTTCTTCTTATTTGATCCTATCAATTAAATAATTACAATAATAAAACAAATGTGTGAAATAACATATTAGTTATTACTAATTTTAACTACAATCAATCTTGATACCCAATTAACCTTGTATGAAAAATATTATGATATTTTCTTCTTATTTGATCCTATCAATTAAATAATTACAATAATAAAACAAATGTGTGAAATAACATATTAGTTATTACTAATTTTAACTACAATCAATCTTGATACCCACTACTTTATTCTTTTGAAGTTAATTTAATTCTTCTTCTTTTTTTCTTTATTCTTTGTACTATTCTTGACCTTACAGTTCATCCTCTCCAAATTAGGTTTTCTTTTCTTTTCTTTTCTTTTCTTTTCTTTTCTTTTTTAATTCCAAATTGGTCATCCACAGCACTTGTCACTGTCTCCTTCCACTGTCAACAATCAAATCATTACTACGCTTTTCTTTCCTTTCAATTTTAACTTAGATATAAAACTCTAAGCCTTTCAAACTCGGAGCATACCTTAGTTGGTTCATGCAATCACCTTAAGAGATGGCATCTGAGAAAGTCTGGTGTTTATATCCCAGTATTTGGAAACCCTTCCCCAATCCCCAAGATAGGACCTTCTTTGTACCAAGAAAAGATATCCAAGCACTACTCTTGAATTTCTTTCCTATTTTATGATCAAATCCCTCCTTATACGTATTAACTTCATAAGCAGGTTAAAAAAGTCGAAAATATACATCAATTGTTTTTTGGTTCTTTTCTCATAGTAAATATTCAACATGCTAGAGCTCCATCCCATAGTATTTTTTTTTCCGTCAAAGTATTTCAAGCTATATATATTACTCCTCGGAAAGAAAAGTTTTCTTTATATCAAATTGCTTTAAGCTACACAGATATTTTTCTAGTTTGATTAGAAATTACTTGATGTGATGAAACCACGGACCAAGTAACCAACCCGAAATAAGAAACATAGAAGCTTGAAGTGGTTAGAGTTGACAAGGTACTAGAATCTGAACCATACTGAAAACATCCCTAGCATTTGATATGGTAGTATCGTGTTGCTCAACGGATTTCCCATAGCAAATAAGAACTTCTATATTTTAGGACCAAAGACTTGTCTGATATCAACAGGAAATATCTCCTCGCTAATTACTTTAGAATGATGTTATTCCTATGACAACGACTTCACAGACGGTGATATTAAAAGCATAATTATGAATAGTACTTCAAAAAGAAGAGAGATTAATTGTCCTGATAGCTCGAGATGCTTGTTCCCCATATAATCCTACAAAACAAAGGAAAACCATTTAAATGGCCAGCACAAGTAAGCTTACGTATATTAAAATATTCATCAACTTTCATGTTTCCACAAGCTCCTTGAACTCAGGAACAGCTAGGATCTATGACACACTGCAACTGATTTGCCTTGGAAAGACAAACATGGAAAAAAGACAATAAGCAGCGCAGTTATCTGAAGGATGAGCCAATTCCTTGAGATAAAAATCATAAATCAATGTGCAATGCAACCCTTCATACAAAACACTTTTATCTTAAGGGTATCTGGCTTTCTCTTTGCTTGGAGGTGACCTTGGTTAGACTAGAAAATTGTTATAAAGCAATTTGACCGGGAAGACTAAAGATAACACGGTAGCAACTTTGAGAAGTAAAAGTAAAGTTGAGAGTATATCTTTGGAGTTCTAAATGAGTAGATTGAAAGACTGCAAAGTAAATAATACCTTGTCATCCATTGCATGCTTATTTAATGTTGCCTCCATCATCCTTCTCAGCATAACCGCAACATACAAGCATTTTGGACGCAAATTATTGCAACGCACCTAAATGAAGGGGGAAATATGAAAAACAATTGTCGATGTCAAAATGCTGCCATTGAATTTTGAAAACTAAAACAAAACCTACTGGAACATTGGCAAGAAAGATATCTCGAAGGATCAAAAAAGCTCCCAGTTCCTACAATAAATAAATAAACTATCTCGTTAGCATAAATTACAAAAACAATGCTGGCAGCATAGTACCTTATTTTCTTCTTTTTCATTGGTGAAAGCTCTCAATCACATATATATGTGCAATAATGCAAACACGGCTATTTATCCAGAGAAAGACTGGGGAGGAAGACCTGAGTTTTCTGCAAAAGAAAGCAATCAAATTGAAAATTTGAAACAACCTGAAGTAATGAAACAAAAATGAATAAGATATATGCGTGTATACATATTCGTACAAAAGCAACGAATGTATAGCAAAAGGAAAACCTACAAACGAAATTAAGACTAAAATGCAATAGTTATACACCATTTCTGTTTGTAAAGCTGATAAGACTAAAATTAAATAAAATTAACATAAAAACATCTAAATCACCTTCCAATTCCGTGTAGTGCACTGAAATCTAGATATTAAAAGCTAAATTCATAAGTTTTTTCACAAACTAACCGAAGAGTATTGAACCTTCGTATTAAGGTACGCCAATGCTTGTTCTTGGGTATATATGTCAATACGTGCACATTCCTGAAAAGGAACAAATAAATAAATTAGGAAAGCGGCGCCATGTTAAGACAAGAATAACTCCAGAATGGCCGAGAATACAATGTTTAAAAATATTTTAAACAGGCCTGAAGGCGCACACCATGTTACAAAATTGAAATAATAGACGCAGATAATTTTTATGACGCCAATGCTTAAAGAACAAATCATAAAACAGGTCACAAAAGGTAGTTGGTCAAATTAGTTAGTGAGGTGTTCGTATGCAATAACCACGGCCTTAGAAGCAGTACACATTACCAAGGTAGGAAACATCTGATCTAGATAAGAGTTCAAACAGGGTTCAACGAAATGCCAAAACTGATAGACACATTACAAAACATTCAATGACATTGCGTAGAAAGGGATTGATATGTACAAACTGCAGGTTTTAGAATGGATGTGCTTGTGAAAAATTATAAGAACACAAAAAATATCACCAAGGAAATGCTATGGAAAACGGATGAGATATGATTCATTTCAGAAATTTAAATTCAGCATAATTACAAACGAATGTGACTTTTTATAGTTGAGGGTGGACTTGAGAGCTATGTTGCTCCGACTATTCATTTTTCTAGAAATACCCATGCGCTTAACAAGACATGGGAATGGGGAGGTGATCCTCAAAGGGCCCACCAAATACATAGAAACCTTTAAAAGATTGAATATAACCATGTCAAACACATACCCTTGTTTGACACTCACACCCGAGTATGAGTAACTTAGCATGAGAAACTTTTCAATTTCCTTGAGAAATCGTGAGACAGCTAAAGAATCCCACCATTATCCACATAAGACCCCCATAGCATGCTAGCCATTTGCAAAAGACATTTCAGGAAGCTATTACCGTTCTTGTAAATAATACAAAATATGAACAGGTTCATATCCTTAACCATATAGCTTACCTCTATAGAAGGTAAAAGAAGAGCACTATAACAAGGATCAGCACCAACCATTTGCATAACCTCTTGATCACTCTCTATCCCCATTGCTTTCATGACCACCATAATAGGGATCTATGAGAAAACAATACTGAGTCAAACTAAGGTTTAAGAGTGCAACATGAATAACTCTTCAGGGAAAAAAATAAGGAAACTTAGAAGAGAAAGTAAGGTGCAACAAGACCTTTTTCACAAATTGGTTGAGTAACAAATATATCTTCTCTTTGTCCATCTTAATAACTGTTCGGCTTTTTATTGTTTCCGATATGCTTGTTACAGATGCCGTTATACTGGGGGCAGAGAGCAAAAAAAAAAAAGTAAAGAGAAGATATTCCACGAGTAAAATTCAAGGATCAAGTAAAACTGACATAAATTAGAACAATGCAATGGTAGGAAAATTGATAGGAATGGAAACTACTGTAACAAAATGACAGCTAAACTAATATGGCTGAAGATATTTGTATGATGTATCGAACAAGTAGATATGTCAATAAAAATATTACAGTCCCAAGTTGACACAATAAGTCCATAACAAGATTTAGCTCATCCTATATGCCAAAGTGAATGCATAAATACTTCATGTTTTGCACACATAATAATAATAATAATAATAATAATAATAATAATAATAATAATAATAATAAAAAAGCAATATAAAGTTTTACATGCTAAACTTGCACTGCATCAATAGAAGTCACTGTTCCCTTATTAATCATTCCATGAACTTCAAAACAAATTTCCAACAAGCAGTGATGCTAAATGACCAGAAGCTAGACCAATGTTAATTAGTTATTGCTAAGAAAGCCTTTGATTGTTTGTATAATCATTAGTAAACAATAAAATATATGACAAATTACACTATGACTTTAAGAACAACAAGACGAGCAAAACTTTAACCTCCTACCTTACACACTTCTACAACCCACGATAAATTTTTAAAAGCGGAGTTATATATGGAACCAAGGAAATTCTAGTAATGCACATGATAAGGGAGTGGAGCGGTCAATTGTCAGCAAGACATAAAAATTTGAAAGACAACTCACTTTCCCTTGTTGTCTGCATCAATAATTATCCTATTCTTGGCTAGCTGTTCACGTATTGGAATCACCTGAAAGCCATTGGCAGAATCATAACATTACAATGACAAAGAAGTACCAAGAAACAAAAAAATATACATAACTGAAAAACAAGAGACTGCCAAGAGAAGAGAGAAATAAAATGCAGTTCCAATGAAGAAGAATTTGAAAAGAAAAAGTATAAAATAAATATGGCAGTCAGTATGTCTGTTTCGGACAATTTAAACTCATAAAGAACATAAAAATGTATATTTTTTTGCTTAAGAATAATTCATATCATGGTTATTGGGACATAAAATTTGAAATGCATATTCTTCTTATTAGATTTTAAAGTTGCTGTCTTGTCATCATTGAAATGAAAAGGTAAAAATAAGAAATTTCTAAGGATGAAAAAACCAAATGGATTTGGCATACATTTATATAGGTGTGACTACATGTACATCATCACTTCATCTTAGCAAAATCTTATCTAACAATCCACAGAGAAAAATCAAGAACATTTTGATAGGTCCCGTTCAAAATACTAGATCACAAGAGGCAAATCCAGAAAACATAGAAGAACAGCGCCACTAACTTTGTTTTAATTTTCATCCATTCAATATATGATTCACCAACTTCTTCACTACAAATTTCTGGCCCATCATGAACATTATGTATGACACTTACCGTCCAACTAAAAGCACGTTATAGTGAATGAGAGTGTATAGGTGTGCATGGAAGTGAATAATAAAGCAATAGATATGTGAAACATGGTCGGAATTACCTTCTCTGCTCCATTAATAATAAAATACCCACCGGGATCAAGAGGGCATTCACCTGATATCAGATAATGAAATTCAAATATATAATAACAAGAAGACAATTAGAAAAGCAACAGCCATTGTTTTGAGTTTAATGAACACAAACCAAGCCTTGCAAGTTCAGCTTCGTCTTTTCCATATAACACACAGCGGCAACTTCTTAACATGATCGGCATTCTTCCCATAACAACATTTTTCTGCAGGGGACAGATTTTGTATTACATCCAAAGCACCTACCATTCTGCATCAATCGTCATACACACATCAAAGAAGCATCTCGTGTACCTTTTCTAGTCTAGTTCTCTGCCCATGACTCTCTTGCATGTACTCTATGTCGGCGAATATCGGTGCAGCATACCTTAAAAATTAACAACATATTAATAAGACAAAACAGAAAATATGTATAACTCACTATTCCATATAAAGTTTTAGTTGTTAAAACACCAAAAAGAATCAATTCCACTAATGCCTATATGAAATAGTTCAACCTGGAAAATTATACATGTATTTAGAGAAATCATTTGTACATACGTCATATCTGCGAGGCGGCATGTATGGGGATTTATTTTTTCATAAGTCGTCATGGAGGGATTACCAATTCTAACATCATTAAACCTGCACAGCAACACAAGATACAGTTGAATTAGAGCATAGAAAGAAAATCCAAATTCAAATCAGACCACTTGCTGTTTTCTCCATAAAAAATGTTACTAAAAAGAAAATTCCTCATATTTGGTTACAACTGAGCAAATAGTTAAGCAATAACACATCCGAAATTAACTATTATGTACAAAAATTAAATGTAGCACGTGATCATTCCAAAAGAACCTTTCTTTTGTTTTTGGTTTTTTTTGAAGTGTAACAATAACAATACAATGAAAGTAGGAATACAAGTCTGAATAATCACAAGTATCAAACTACTGCATACGGACTGTCTAAGTAATCACAATACAGAATAAACCATTGCATCACAAATAGACTAAAAATCGATACAATCCAAACTAAAGCCAACAAACTCACTGACTAAGACCTATGCAACCATCCAGACGAGACTTGGAGACCTACACATATAATTACACATTGTAGGTCTCAAACTTGAATGCATAAGACCCAATGCCTTCGTCTTTGTTTAAAAAAAATATTACATTTTGCTTCACACACACAATACACACAAAAACAAAATAACAACAAGAGCCGACATCGGCAAGTTGGCAAAATATATTTTATAGAAATCATAACCAAAAACATAAACAAAAATACTTTCAAACCTGAGGTAAATAGCGGGGTCAATATGGGATACAATCCGGTCGTTGGCACTAACAACCTTCTTGATTCCAGTATTAACAAAATAATTAAATGAATCGAAGTGCTGCTTCACTAACCCTCTAACCTATAGTAAGAAAAAAAAAGCCCAAATTTCATAATTCAGTTAAATAATATAAACACTTTCACATAAAATATATGCCAAATTAACATCAAATCACCTTTAAAAACTCAGGGAGAATCTGAAACTTGTCAACAACCGATTTTATTGGAGCAGCAAGCTTTTGCTTGTCCACTGGTATCTCAGACACGTATAAGCTATAGGTGTTTCCCAAGAAACAAAAGACAAATTAATCCAAATCAAATTATATTTCGTTAAATAATTCAGATATGAAAGGAAAAACTTACTTATTGGTGTTGTTATTGAGAAATATATCTTCTTGCTTGAGTCTCATTGTAGTTAAATTGTTGTGGTTTTTTGGAATTTGATTTTTTTTTTTAGCAGAACTACACTGAACCTACTCTGCAGGGTTTGTTTTTAGAACACTAAAACCCTAAAGCTGTCGATTTGTGGATGGTGAACTCCTTTTCCTTAGAGAAAAAATCAACAATCACATTAAATTACTCATTAAATATGCACGAATATATTCATACTTGGATCAATATGAATCTGTTTATAAAGAAAATAAGGAATTTTGGATTTAACAGTGAAACTATTTGTGAATTAATTACGTTTATTACAATAATATAAAATCAAATCTTCAATATTTGATTCCATCATATACTTTCTTGTAAATTTGGAGCTCTTTTATAGGAAATCAACTATTTTATCGTCATCTCCATTATGGATGTTTTTCACTTTGTTAAGAAAATTATAATATCAAAATAAAATATTTATAATTTAAAAGAGTTAAAAAATTACAATTTTTAACAATTTTATACCACAAAACTTTTTTTTTTTAAACATAGGATCGTCTCCAATTTTTATTTAAGTTTAATGGATCACCTATTTTTTAACAAAATTTAAAATCAATTAAAATGTATAACCAACATCACATTGACAAACACCCGATAAAAACACTAAATAATAATCTAATAATTATTTTAAAATGTAATATTTATGCCTGTTGTTTCTAAAAAATTAAGAAAATATAAATATTTTTGTTTTAGAAATATGTTTTCAAAAATTACTTAAATAGCTAAAATGTTATTTTCTGAATTTCTGAAATTTTTATTTGTTTTCATTTTCAAATTTCTGAGCACTTTAATGACATTGAATTGACTCCTATTTCAATCTTCATTTTTGGTAACAGAAAATACTAGGGCAGTGTTCGGTAAGGTTCAAAACTCAAAAGTAGTATCAAAGAAATTGACTATTTGGAAAAAGAAATATCCTGCAAGAGAGCCCGACATATTTCATATTTGACGCAGAGTACAATTTTGAGATGGTACAAGTCCTTGTATTTTTTGTTAATTTGAAATTTAATCATTGCAATTTTATTTTTATAAATTTAGTCCTTTTACATTTTAGATTTTAAATTTCAAGTCAATTTGTTAATATTGTGAAAATATCTTTTAAATTCAGGTTCATTACAATATTATTTTTCAATTACATGACTATCAAGTGAGTGTTTATTTTATTCCAAAATGTCATACCAACAAGTTAATGAAATATATTTAACGATAACTGAATTTTGAAATCTAAAAAGTAAATATATTAAATTCTTAAAAATAAAAGCACAAAATTAAATTTCAAATTTATGAAGAGTACAAAGATGGTAAAAGCACCATGGAGTCCCCTATACAATGAGTCGGATTACATTTTACCCCCTCTACTCAAAAAATGGACAAATTAATCCCTACATGTTAGATCAAAAAGCAATTTGGTTATCCTATTAAAAACTTATATCAATTTTTACTATTAAAAATTGACCCTTGTGCATAAATATTAGATACACATGGCTTGTTATATGTCACCGCTTTGTTTTTTCGTCAATCATACTAATTTTTAACATTACAAAAGGAAGAAATTTTTAATGGAAAGAATCAATTTACTCTTTAATTTAAGTATTTTTAAATAAATCAATCAAAAACATTAATTACTCTTAATACAAACATCACCAGAAAACTTTTACGCGATTTTGATTTGTTACTTTGTAAAATTTGTGGTCTATTATTTTCACTTCTCCCACAGCACCTTTTTCCCAATTCTTTTATATGCAAAACGGGTGGTCCATTCACTTTTTTTTTTGTTATTCTGTTTTTGAGGAAAAATCCATTTACTTCTTTTATACCTAAATATAACATTCAATTATGTTAGTTGGGAAGATTTGGGAGCTTTCATAATTAATAATTAATTAGTGAAAATATTTATTATGACTTTACTAAAAAATAAAAATATTTTTTTAGTAAAAAATAACCGCCTAAAGCGATTACAAAAAAAATATACCTCTTAAGAATTATGAAAGCTCCTTTTATTAATTTAATAGAAGTTTTTGGACTAAAATTGGAGGCTCTTCAAAAACGACTAAATTTGGAGGACCAGGTATACGAAAAGCATATTTACGGTAGACCCATATCCCACTTTCATGTTCTAAATGCAGACAAACAAATGCATTTAAAGCTACCATCCAAAACAATTCTTATATTATCATATCAAGGGGTGTAGCCCAAGTTTAGCCATGGCGTACATCAACCACATCATAATTCAAAGGAACCTATAAATATATCCCTACTGCCTGGTGTCATCCAAATGTAAATAGTGTAAAATAAGAAAGCTTTGAAAATGGCTAAATTCAACTGCCACCATATCATATTTCATATCCCTTGCTTTCATATGGGGTTGCACAGTTCAGTCTTTAGGCTTTATCTATGCCATAAAGTTTCAACTCTCTTCTTTTTTATGCTCTCCACTTAACAATGTCTATAGGTCTCTTAACTGTTTCAATTTCTTTCTTTGCAAGTAAAGGAAATCCGATCCAGTAAAAAAGCTTCTCTCGAATGGGATGCCATCACCGTACCAAAAATTTAAAGCATTTAATCTCAGTTTGACTGCATTGGAGGTGCAAGTTTCGGACACGGAAAAGGAAGAAAATCACACACTGGTTTATCTATTTGTTTCACCCGAGGTACATCCCATGTGAGGCAAAAAACTGAAAATCTGGGTGGTATACCTGAAGCAGTTTTAGCCAGTTTTCCGTGGCTTGCATAAGGGAATTTGCATGTTGACACTCGCTCACACCATTTTGTGTCCATATGGATCCTTTCAACTTATAACACCCCATTCCAAAAACAGGTAACGAAATCTTTGGGATGCCATTAGCATCGTCAGGATATACTAAAAATGGTGTTTGGCCATTTCCATTACCTACAATGCCAAATAAGGGTAAAGTTAAAAAGTTCGATGGAAATCTATTGTGGAAAAAAGCACACCAAAACATGTTGTAAGGTGCATTAGTTTGAAGTTTGAACTACAATTCAAATTTTTGTTTTAGCCGCATCAATGGCATCAAGGAAGTGTCAAAACCATATCATATACGTCATGCACTAGATGATGTAACTTTATATCAATCTCAAATATGCATATGGATGAAAGACAAAAATGATTCAAAATGCATCTATAAGATACTATAGAATATATTAACTTGAAAAAAGTTGAAGCAGACAAAACGACCACTACCGGTAATACAAAATGTAAGAGCCACTTGGTGATTAAGCATCAGCTAGACAACCATAGATCACATAGCAGAAGCAAACCATAGACACGGGAACGGCCACACAAAACCTCTGACCCCAAAATCTAAAAGACTAGAATGTATGAAAAATCATCTCTTCTACCATAAGCCGCAAGAAAACTAAAAGGAGACATAGGCAGATTTTCTGATGGAATGTGATAAGTAAGGAAATCAATGTGCAGTGTATCAGAGTTTGCAGCCTTTCAATATGGAGAAATTAAACTTCGATAAAACAAGTGCCACTGTTTTAAGTTTTCACAATAAAGGATACAAGACCTAACAACTACAACTGATCAATTTGCTCCTATAATGCACAGGGATGAGGGAACTTGATCTATAGTAAAGTTTTTGGAATAATAGGTAGCAGATATTGCTGAATATCAGTCATGTGTAATAGTATGATAAAGCCAACATTATATAGGTGACTCGTACAAACTCCAAAAGGGAGACATTAATTTTTCTTAAATCTTGCATTAAAGAGCATTATAATTATTACATAATCTGTCAAAGTTAGTTCACTGCCTTACTATCAAATCAAGGTTGAATTTATGAACAAGAGAACAAAAGCAGCAGAAAGAAAATGGTAATAAAAAAATATCAAGATTACCTTCCATGGGTGTGCAAAGGGAATGGTAAGTTAAAAAGCATGCATCCAAATCTTTTAATGTAGAACCTGTAGGTATTCGGTATATGGGATACCTACAAAGGGAAAATCAAAGAAAATGAACACTTGTCGTAATACCCTTTAAAGAGAAAAGATCATAGAGATCAACATCAATTAGTACCATGCAACCGACATCCAACTGATGGGTAGTAAGTCGCAACTTCTTAATGTATTCAGGCCAGGATACTTGCAAGATAGGTCAAATATCTGTAACCCAACAGCAGAAGAGAATAAAAATTAAATAAAAAGCAGTGTCAGTTCAAAAATAAAACCAGAAACCTATCTAATCAAATAATAGCAAATAAAAATAACTGGCCTTGTCTGCTAAGGATTCACGACTATAAGGTGTCTTGTGCTCAAAAAACTCAAACAGTAGGTGATCTCGAGAGTTCCTGGTTTCACAATCATCGCTGGAAAAGCCTTCTTGCAGCATACTGTTTTCATCACTTATAGACAAGCTGCGCACTCGAAAAGGGATCTCATTTGTCAAACTGAATCGACTAAACTGTTCTCTAGAAAATTTAATGCCTTTCCCTATCTCATAATCACTACTTCCGTCACTACTCGAATCTCTGTAGTAGTCATTCTCACTCTCTTCTCCAGCTAGCCTAATCACACAAGTAAACTTTATTACAAGTTAATACATTAAACCACTCTCCCTAAGCAGAGTTTTGGAACCAGTTGCTATCATCAATCTGCACCAGTTAATCTAACAATGCCAAATATAGTATATAGATTCTCGTTTTAACAAATGATAATAAATAATAAATAAAAAGACACCGTGCTTTCATGGAAAGACAAGCAAATGTCCAAATGAGAATATGGATCAAATAAAGTTATAATACACTATAGAATACAGTTCAGTATAAAGAATGAAAGATACCAATCTGCGTATGGAAAAGAAGAAATAGCACCAATACCACAACTTGAAAAGCATAACCAATATAGTAAAGCCAAATACAATGATTCTTCCCCTTCTCTAAAAAAACACAGTAATTATCAAATAGACAGACCGAAACCAGACAAAATGTAGTGAAAATATATAAGAAAGTCGTCTATCCAGGTAGAATTTACTGCAAAAAAGATTGCATTTTTCAATTGTAACTAAATGTAAAGGAAATTTATATAACCTTTGCTTAGCAGATTCACCATATAATTGGATCCCTGATAAGTATGGAACATAGTATTGAACTACACCATCATTCCCATCAAGCACAAGAGGCACTCCTGCACCATATGCACTCCATTCCTTGAAAGATTCCCACAAATCACCCAATACAAAGTAAGGCTGAAACTCCACATCACAAGTCCTCCATCCCCTCACTGTTGTCTATACTAATACAAAAATCGAACTTCCATTTAAATACCAAACAAAAATGAAGAAATTTTTATTCTAAACTATGTTCAAATAAGTGAATTTCCTCAAATTATCTAACTACAACAAAGTCTATTCCTTACACATCTATACATGACAAACAATATAAACACTAATGAAACATTAATAAATTTTCTTGTTCTTTCCCAAAACCTTCTTAGCAACTAAACAGGATCATTATAAAGATGAGAATCAACCTTGGAAAAATACTGAGCTGGGACAGAAGGTGTCGTCGACTCCAGGAATCTTTCAAGATTACTCCTTGAGACCCTCGATTCCTCAGAGCTCGGAATAGTGCTTGAAGCCAGAGTCTTCTTGGGATTAATATTCTTATTATTGTTATTACCAGAAGCTAAATCCTTGCTCTTTGTTAATGAAGCTGACGATTTACTATTACTTTTTTCATTATCTTCCTTAACAGCTTCTTGTTTTGGCTTTTGCTGTTGCTTCTGGTTTTGATTTCTTCTAGCTTTTACTGGAATATAAAACCGATCCTCTCCTCTAACTTTCCCGAATTGCAACCCAGCTCCCAGCATTCTCACTTTCACCCTTTTATTTACTCTAAGCAATCCGTTTGGCTGCCTAGAAAACGAAGGGGAAGACAGAAAGAAAATACCAAGAAAACAAAAAGAAGTCCAAAATCAACTGCTTCTTTCTTCAAACACTTTCAAGAACTCATTTCAACTCCGATATGGGTTTGGTGACAGAAGGTCAAAACTTAATCAAATCCTCAAATCTAGAAATATAGAAAAACATACATGGTTTCTTGAAGTTATTTTTGCATTTTATTAGGAAACAAACAAGAAGAAAAGAAACAAATGAACAACCCAAAAAATTTCTCAGTCAAAGAATGTAGAAAATTGGTGATTACGAGGAGAAAGAAAGGGATAGTTTGGTTGAATAGAAAAAGAGAAAGGAAAGGGAAAATTAGAAAAAGCGTGAAGGAGAGGAAAGGAAGAACTGAAGATTGAACCACACCGTTTCTTTGTACAGCTTCTTCGACAGCTCAACAACAAGGAAAGGGGTTTTTCTTTTTCTTTTTTGTTCTTTTAATGGTTTAATGTGATAAATATAAAAAATAATACACAATATTTTTAAGAAAAATAAATGGTTAGGGTGAAAAAATAAAATTTATAAAAATTAATGTAAAAATAAATGAGTCATTAATAAAAATAAAAAATATGAAATTTTAGATAAATGTTAAAATTGATTAGTTAAAAATTACGAGGTCTTTACATTAAGAGTTATATTCGAGTTAAATTTCATTTTGTCTATTTTACTAAAAGAATAGGTAAATTAATCATTATACAAGATAAATCAAACTAATCATTTATGATAAAAGAATTATTTATGTCTCTTGTTAAAAATTTGTTTGACTTACAAAATAAGCAGATAATTATACCCATTTTGGCAGACATGAGTTTTTAACAATAAGAGTTTATGAAATTTTAATAGAAAAATAAATTCTTTCTTTTATTTAATATACCTTGATTAATTTACCTATTTTATTAGTAAACCACATTTCAAAAAATCATAAATACTTTTCTCATAATATTTCTTACTAAGTAAAGAATCTAACTTTTAATAATTTATATGGACTTATTATATTACATATTAAATTAAAATTTATATGAAATTTTAAAATCTATTTTTCGTTTAATTAATTGGAAATGCAATTTGTTTAAACCAAATTTAATTATGGGATTGGTTGGATAAATGGTCGGGAAAACAACACGTGCACAGTGAAAGAGTAGGTATCACACGTGCTTTAACCAAATTTAACAGGTACAGCTCCCTTTCTTCTTCTTTTCCTCCTTTTAAATCACATATATATCATTAAATTATATAAAAACATTTACTCACTTTTTAAATTAGTTTGAAGTTGAAAGAGATAAATACCTAACCTATAAAATCTAGTCAAAATTTTGAAAATAAGAGCAAGCATTTAAAATGTATGGCAATATCATTCATATTTATTATTATATTTTATTTTACAAACACCTATTAATATTTATTTATATAAAAAATTATTACAATAAAAGAAGATGTTTTTTTTTCCAATAAATTTAATTTATAGGCAATTAATTTATGGATTAGATTACATATTCAAGATAAGGTAAGTCGGCCTTAGTGATTCAACGGTGTCGAGTGGAAGGGTCGTCGCTCAACAGATCAAAGCTATTCTAGGGATAACAGGCTGATCTTCCTCAAGAGCTTACATCAACGAAAAGGTTTGACACCTCGATGTCAGCTCTTCGCCACCTGAGATTGTAGTATGTTCTAAGGGTTGGGCTGTTCACCCATTAAGGCGGTACGTGAACTATGTTCAGAACATCGTGAGATAGTTTGGTCCATATCCGATGTGGGCGTTAGAGCATTGAGAGGACCTTTCCCTAGTACGAACCAGGAAGGACGCACCTCTCGTGCCCACGGTAAACGCTGGGTAGCCAAGTGCGGAGCAGATAATTGCTGAAAGCATCTAAGTAGTAAGCCCACCCTAAGATGAGTGCTCTCCTATTCCGACTTCCTCAGAGCCTCCGGTAGCACAGCCGATATGGCAAGGGGTTCTCTGTCCCTGCGGGGATCGAGTGACAGAAGTTTTGAGAATTCAAGAGAAGGTCATGGCGAGACGAGCCGTTTATCATTACAATAGGTGTCAAGTTAAATCCTTCAAATTATTCCCACGTGGGTGAAACATACAATAAAATTCGTAAAAGAAATGGGTAAATTATTATTTGGGACTTAAACTTGACAGAACTTTCATATTGGAGCTTAGACTTTTTTTTATTCAAGTTAGTCCCTAAACTTGATGATTCTTCTTATATTGAAGCCTGAACTAGGCAATTGTTCTCACATTAGAAATTGAACTTTTTTTTTGTTCAAGTTATTCCAGAAATTAGCAATTGTTCTCATATTGAGGGCCTGAACTTTAAGGTTTTCAATGAAATATCAAGAACTAATTTGGACCATAAAAAACTTTAGGCTCCAATGTAAGAACAATTGTCAAGTGTAGGGATTATCTTTGATAAAAAAATTTAGGCATCAATATAGGAACAAATGCCAAGTTTAGAAATTATCTTAAAACAAAAAAAAAATTTCAACTCTAATAAAAAAAAGTCACCAAATTCAAATTCTAAAAATTAATTTAACCCGATGAAAATCTATTGAATTAAAATTTCTTATTCTTTCTTTCCCTCTTAATTTGAATTATATATGTTTGTAAAATTTTCATTATATTAATATATAAATGTTTAATGAGCGAAGGATTAGTTGTAAGATGATGGGACCCACACGCTTTGGATATCAGTAAATAATAAATTTTTGAGGGAAAAATAGAAGATAGGATTTGTTTGACTTGAATGAATGCTTCAAATTAGGCAAGTGTTTTGGCCATCAACATTTCTGGCCTTTGTTTATTTATTATATTTTTATTTCTTTCCTACAATAAGGTAATCCTAGACTCTTTTTCTTTCCTACAAATTTTCGATGACCAAATTTCTATTATCCGTGAGGTGAGCTCATCCCTTGAGTAATAAACACTTATTATAAGTAAGGTTTTTCTGTATTTGATTGGTGAAAGCCAAATCATAATTTGTAAATACCAAAATAATTAGTGGTTTCATATTATAGTATAGATAATATATTAAATATTTTTAAAGTGGAGATACCATATTCACAAGATCTTGGAGCTCGAGAGAGATTGTTCAAGTGTCTTTAAGTTGGGCGAATCAACTCTTTTCAACTCTTAAAGCATATTTTAGAGGCAGTTTTAAACCTCCCGTTGAAGAGGAATCTTTTGAAGATCCGATTTTTCTTAACACTGATGGGGTAGTGCAATTAGAATCTGAAAATGCAACCGCCGGAGGAGTTGTTCATGATGCTAATGGAGATTGGATCTTTGGGTACAATCGTCGCCTTGGAAAATGTTCTATTTTTAATGCTGAACTTTGGGGCATTTTGGAGGGTCTCAGGCTTATTCAACGTAGGGGTCACAATGAAGTCATCATACAATCTAATAGTTTGGAAGTTGTTAAAGCTATACTTGAAAGTACCTCTACCGAGGCGAATTTAGCATTAATTAGGCGAATCCAAAGTATTTTATTTCAAAAAAAGCTATGGTTTTTGCAGTACATTCCGAGAGATCAAAATCAAGTTACAGATTGTCTAGCTAAACAAGCCTTGATCGGAACAGATAATTTGTAAATGTTCGATGCTTCTCTTTCGATGACGCGCACTTTAATGGAATTAGACAAGAATAAGAATATTTTTCCTTTTCAGAATACTATTATGTAATTAATTTGGTATTTATTATTTTCACCAAAAAAATTAATTTAATGGGCAATTTATAATTTATTGCATTATAAAGAAAACCAATAATGAATTTTGACAAGCATTTTTTTAAAGCAATTTTCAAGCTCATTATCAAAAGGATTTTGGCCTTTGGGACCTAAAAAATTATTGAACACAACTTGGCAATTGGGGGGTGATCTGCGGACAGCAAGGATCCACAGAATTAAAGTTCTCAATCACTAAAAATGGATTATACATTTGAAAATATTTGAAGTTCATCTTTTGGAAGAAAATTTTGAAGTATTGTTTATTAAAAAAATCGATTTAATTTCTCAATAATTGGAAGTATTGTCTCTCAAGGAGTATTATGTCTCTTGTGCTCCAAGAGCCTGCATGTTATAAGCGGATGCCGTAGGGACTTGGTTTATAGAGTCAGGAGTGTCTCAACCTTACGTAACTCAAGCGGTACCAAATTTCCCAACAAGTGACCTATATGCCATAGACCAGATGTTCAAACCCCACCAAGGGCGAGACGCTCACGTCGCCTTGGTGAATGGTTGTACGTCTTCATACTGTCAATGCGCTCCCAACTCTATGAACCAAGCTCTCGGGATAGTTGCTTACAACACGCTAGCTCTCTACATAGCAAAAGAGACAAAATCCTCCTCGAAAGACAATATCTTTAATTGCTAGGGAATCGAATCGACTAACCAAGGATAACAAATAAATAATAATAACACAAAATATAATAATAAGACATACTACACTTTTAAAAAAATAATATAAGTTTAAATATTGAAGATAAATATCAAAATGATTAATTTTCATGATATTATCCTATAAAATATATGATCAAATTAATTAACTTAATCAATTTCTAACATATTTATAATATATGAAAATTTTAACTATAACTCAAACCTAACCCAATTCTGTTAAATTTGTTGAGATCAACGTTGGTTGATTAATTAGTTGATTGGTTAAAATCAGTTTTCCAATTTTCTGACTACTCTCCTTTACCTCTTTAAATATGTGATTTTTATTGAGTCCAAGTTGATGAGATCAAAGATGATATCAGACATAAAAAAAAAAAAAAAAGTTTCATACGTGGCTGACTGCGCTGCTACTGCTAGGGATTAAAATTGTTAATATTCCATAGTCTGAGCCCTTGTCTGTCCCCACAGTATTATTGGGCTGAGCTCTATGTATTAACAAGCGGATCCTATAAGTATAATTCACGAAGCCGATAAAAGGTTTAAAAAAAACCTAATCCAATCCAACTATTGAAAATAACCATAAATGAAGAAAAAAAATAAAAGGAATAAACATATATTAATTTAATAAAAAATAAAACGAAGTAATATTTTTATATAGTTATATACATGCATATTAATCTCATCAATATAGGGAGTTAAAAAATTTTAGGAGCGAAATTAAATTGTAATTTTATGATAATAAAATATAAATTTACTATTTTAATAATTTATATCTTTATAATTTTAGATGATTAAATCAAACTTTTATAATTTTTAAAGAAATAACTATAATTTTATTTTTACTAATTTAAAATTTAAAAACTTAAATAAAGAAATTTCTATTTTAGGGTTACAGATTTCACTCCTGCTCATCAATGCAACAAAAGTTACCACCAACCATTATTAGTGGACTCTTATTATATAACGCTTCATCAATATATCTCTATATATTGCATTTTCATTAAGTGTAAGGAGATGATTGGTTAATTAAACACAATTAATTTTCTTTCCAAAGCCACCAAAATGAAATGATTGAGGAAAAAGGATCATTCTTAAAGCTAGTAACACTTGGGGAGAATTTATTCATATACAAAAAAAAAGTGTATTTGGAATTTTATTATTTTTCTAAAACAAAACCATTCTATTAGGTCATGCTTTTGTATTGTAGTATCGTGTTTATACAGAATACTATTATTCTTGATGTAATTGTTATTTTCTTCTTCTTTTAAGTGGGAAATGTTGCAAGAAAATTAAAATATTGGAACCTTTTTCCGTGAACATTATAATTTATTTTTAATATAAAAGTTTTATAAAGGAGAGAAAATGTAATATGTGTTACATTTTTATTATATTTAGTAAATTTATTTTATATATATCAATTTCATTTATTAAAGCTATAAATCAGAATCGCATTGCGAGTTAAAAACACTTGTGATTCTAAGATTTCTAACTTAAATCATGTGGGTCATATCCTTATTTGACATAGACAAAACACATAAGTTGAATTGTAGGCTGCAACTCACCTGCATGAAGTCAAAATCACTAGTAATTATTGGTCAGCCGTATTATAGTGAATTCGTTTCTAAACCTTGTATACATTATCGTCACATTATATATCCATCACAATATATTCGTGGGTCTTAAAATGTTGATTAGGCTCAAATGAGTAAGAAACTAATATGAGAATAGCACATGGCGCCACAATAAGAATTAGAGGTGTCACCTTTTAAGATACACATATATCAAAACTAAATATTTCTTTTTGCTATTTTTCTTCCTTCTCTCTAACTCCCATCCTATCAAAGAATCAACCATTTACGAAATTTTCACCCGTTAAGTGAACTGTCACAAACTCTACTGCTTAAACAATATATCAACAAATTTAAATCAATTTTATTAAATATTATTGTTTTATTGCAACTCTACAAAGGACTAAATCAGACAACTAAATCCATACAATATTCTTTTTTTATGAGTAAAGGATTCACTGTCTTCAGTAGTGATGATTTTTTTTCTAAAACATTGTCTTTCAGGGTTTTTTTTTTTTCACTATGCTTTCATTGGGGATAAGATTTCTATATAAGTATATATAAACCTTGGTTTGTGAGTAATTAAATAGTTACTAAGAACAAACAGATTTAACATTTAAGTGGACATCACTTTAATCCAAAAGGTAGATAACGGGATCCATCGACAGTAACCCCTTTTGTCATAACTTCAAACCTAACCAAAGATCCATGTGTGGTTTTCTCCACCGTCGAATAGAATAAATTGGGTAAAATTACCAATATGATTATATTAAGAGTTAGATTACATTTTGATCCTTTTATTAAAAAATAGATAAATTAATCATTGTATGTTAAATCAAAGAGTAAATTGGTTATTTTGTTAAAATTTTCATCTATTTTTACTGTTTAAAACGGTTCCTATACATCAACATGATGTATACGTGTGTGTTACTATTTAATTATTTTGTCAACCACACCATTTTTAATAATACAATTTGATAATTTTTAATAGAAATGACCAGTTTACACTTTGATTTAACTTTTAGGGATTAATTTGCCCTATTTTTAAGTAGGAAAGTAAAATACAATCTAACTCTCAAGACAAATGCTTTATGGTACTTTTACCAATAAATCGAATATGAGATATTTATAAATCTGTTTCGTTATTGCTCAATCAATTTATTATTTAATTTTGAAGAGTGTTGGCAAATTATCATTTAATTAATAAAAGCCATATAAATTTTAATATTTTGAATAGTAAAATAAACATTTAAAAGTTCAATAGATCAAGTTTGCTGATACAAAAAAGTAAGTTGAAGGTTAAAGACATTTTATCCAAAGGACATAAAGACATACAAAATTGGTTGGAGGATGATGGAGAGAGAATTTGAAGGGGAGTTGGTGTTTGGTTTAGATCATGTCTGCACGGTGTTGATGTTCGTCAACCTAAGGATATTTGAAGAGTCTCCAAGATCGAGAGCTTGTCGACGAGTTCTAAAAACTATAAAGTTCTTGTCAACACAATTTCTTACTATCTTAATTATATAAAAGAGTTATGTAAAAAACACATAAGAGATAAGTCATTGCAGTTACACGATATTAGATATTATTGTCCTTTATTATTTGTTGACGAAATTTTTCAAAAATATATTACCATATAATAAAGTTGATTTTATATAATATTAAAGGTAATGAATGAGGTAATATAATTGAATCCGTATTGATAAAATTTTAATCATCGCTCCACTTAATATTTTTGATGTTACAATTTATAGATTTATTTTTTTATTGTCTCAAAACATTAAATGATGACTCAATAGTAACAATTACTCAACTTTTACATGTATTTATTTGTTCAATTATTTATTTATGTCGTTCTAGACTTTTGCATGTCTTTATTTGAAGACACTTTATCTTAGATAAATTAGTACCATATATAATATAACCCCTTTAACCTTTTTGCCTAACGTAGATAGAAGATCCTTGAGTGGGCGGCATCATATTTAAACTTTGCAATAGTGGGAGAAAAGTGGGAAAGAGATTTTGGTTTTTGTATCTATTTGACTCGAATTATTATTTATTAATAAAAAATATTTTAATTATAAAATAGTTAATTACAAATGAAGAAAGTGATAATTTAATGGAAAAAGATTTGCCCTACAAACGCTCAACACATGGACCAAAACTAATCGAGTAATATGGAAAGAAAATTTTAACTATCATTACATTGGTGTCAAGAGTAGAGTATATATAAAACAATTAAATGAGAATGATGAATCCAACGTTTATAGAACGAGGTTGGTGGACAAATTCGTCATATTATTAATATGTTAAATTGATTAAATAAATTATTAAAATTATAAAAAATAAGAATATTAAATATTTAATTTAATCAATTTGTACTGATTTTTGAGTCAATCAGTTTAAGCTTTTCTTTGAACTAGTACCTTAATTAATTTTCGGTCCAATCAATTTAACCAATTAATCCAAATCCAATTTGGTTCAAACAATATTGGCTTAAATTCTATGATCAGATTGAGCCCAAGTTCTATTTAAAAAGGTTTTTAAAGTTCAAGCTTAAGTTCAACTTTATTTAACTAAATGATTAGTTTCATTGTTTAAAAAAATAAAAATATTTTTATTCAAGTTTAAGTATAAAAAACACATTAATATGACATTTGATTTTTTAAAATATATTTTAACGTTTGAACTAGAGATCAAATGGTTGAAAAAACTAAACTTAAACTAGGGGCGAAGTGATTTTTTTTTTCGTTTGGAGTTAAATTGTATATTTTTTTATAAGAGTTAAAATACGGGTAATTTACTAATAAAAACCTTTTTTTTTCAAAATTTACCGAAATGGGCCAACTATTTAATTATTTACCGAAATGGTCCATTTTCCGCGAAATCGCATCCATGTCAGCGCGATGTCAGGGTACGCACCAGGAAATCGCGTCCATGTCAGCGCGACTTACTGACGTGGACGGAAATCACGCCCTAGAGGACGCGATTTGCTGACCTAGCATTAACAGTTTATGTTTTTTAGCTTGAAAAACTTTGAAAGGCCATAACTTTTGGCTCGGTTGTCCGATTGAGATGATTTTTTTATTTCAAATAAATTTTCGAGATCTACGCACTGACAAACTGCTTAGAAATGAATAGGGACTAATTTGTAAAGTATAATTTGTTAGTTACGAGTATAGGGACTAAAGTGTAATTATTTCAAAATTAGCATGAAATTTTTGTATTTAAGAATATTTGAATGTTATGGAAGGATGAATTTGAATTTGAATTGAAAAACGAAGCTTAGATTTGAAAATATGACTATTTAGGTTTTAGGGACTAAATTGAATAAAATGGAAAATTTTAGGGAACTTCTCAAAAGTGGAATGAGCTGACTTATACCTATAACAGGACGATATAAGACAATTCTTTAACAAAAGATCCGGTGTTTACTTCAAATAAATAAGGAAAATAATGATTTGAATGTTTCAAAATTCAATTTTAAATCGAAAAAATTTAAATTTAGGGGCAAAAAAGGATATTTTTCGACAAAAACTGCGGCAAACCACCTTCGGCGTTTCTCAGCGCGTAGATCTCGAAAAGTTATTCGAAATAAAAAAATCGTCTCAATCGGACAACCGAGCGAAAAGTTATGGCCTTTCAAAGTTTTCCAAGCTTAAAAACATAAACTGTTCATCCACGTCAGCAAATCGCGTCCTCGTAGGCGCGATTTGTGTCCACGTAAGCAAATCGCGCTGATGTGGACGCGATGTCCGACATCGCACGACGACATCGATCGATGTGGACGCGATTTCGCGAAAAATGGCCCATTCCGGTAAATAATCAAAAAATCGGCCCATTTCGATAAATTTTGAAAAAAACGGCTTTTATTGGTAAATTACCCTTAAAATACAAATTTATCATTTTAATAGTTTATATCTTTTAATTTTTAAAATATTGTATAAAAAATTATTATTTTTGAAGTCAAAATGTAATTTTATTACATACTAACTTAAAATTCCATAAATTTCAAAGGACTAAAAATAAAATTTCCCATTTTAAAGGGACTGGGGTCCTTGCCAACCCCCTAGTGCCACTCTTAATTGAGAACCCAACCCACCCAAAGTAGATATCGTCTAAGAATATCATATAATTGTGGTTGTTTAAACGTCGTTGACAATATTTATATCAATGTCTAAGATACAATCCAATTGTTTAGATCATTAAATGATCAAACATTCTTTGAGTAAAACTATAATATCTTCCTATTTAAGAATTTATAAATTTATTAATAATTTAGAATTTGTATAAAAATTATTTAAAATTATATAAAATAAAAATCTAAATCAATAAATTTTTATAAAATTAGATAAAAAACTATTGAATTATGATAGTTATAAATAGTAACATTTTATATAATTAAATTAGTTCATCGAACTTTATATATAAATATAAAAGGTTATTAATTGAGTTGATATTGAAAATTATTAATTTAAGAAATTACTCGTGTTTTTTAATTGATTTTATTTATTTAATAAAAAATAATTAGTCCACTCGTGTATATTCAACTTTTTAACTTTCTTTCTAATCACATCGTTTTTTTGGAGGGTAACAAATTTGAGCAATGATAAAGGGGAATGTGTTGTACAAATGAAAACACGAGTTGAACTCGTGAGAGCGCGGGTAACTAATATGCGCCACACGTCTTTGTTGTGCTCTCTAAATCCCAATCTTATTTCATTCAAACAACATCGATATGACAAATTCATCATGCTTTTTCTTTTTTATTTAAATTTTTATTTATTTTCAAAACGTAAATAGTAGCATTAATTAAGGAAATAAAAAATATCCAATTAATTTTATTGAATCTAAATTACGTGAAAAATAGTTTATGCTAAAATATATGTATTTTATATAAAAATATAAAAATATTTATTATCATTAAAAATTAAATCTATATTTGACTGAGTTAATGTTCGATATGATACCGACTTAATAAAGAGTTTTAGGATAAATATTAAATCTATATATAAAAATAAATGTATATATTTATTTACTTTTATGTGTACAATTAAATTGAAATAAAATTTCATATATATATACATGATTTTATAGTAAATGATCCTCCATGGTACTTTTACCATACTATAAATATAATTTTTTAATACATCAAATTTATTTAAAAATTATGAATTAAAATTAGAATTTCATATTTTAAATGTACTCCATTAATTATTAACAAATGATAATAATATTTTAAGGATAATTATACTTTAGAAATAGACATGTGTGATCTACGAACTTTGGAATTTTTATTATTAAGAGTCTACAATAAACTTGTGAGGATAAGAACGCTACATATTTCATTTTCGTCTTATTAAAGTCAATATTGTACCATTTTGATAAAATAAATATTTATATTAAATTAATAAATGGCGTATTGTCTATAAATTTTAATTATATATTCCATAATTTCAAACTTTCTATGTTAATTAATAGACATCGTAGTCGATGAAATTGAAATTTAACTAAATTATTTTGAAGGAATTGTTTGATAAAATATTATATTAAGAATTAAATTGTATTTTATTTATATATATTTTATTGAAAAGTAAAATAGTTATATCTGTTAAAAATTTCATTCATTTGTATTGTTTTTAATGGAATGGTTAAATTGCTCTTTCATTTAGCATACAACAAGTAATTTACTATTTTTTAGTAAATGGATCAAAATACGATTAATTTTTCAAGACAATAACTTTTATGATACTTTTATCGACATAGCTTATATTCTAAAGTTAACTTGTCAACGACAAATAATATTAATAAAATTGATGTATTGAAATATTAAATGTTTAAGTTCGAGTTTCACTACATATAATAAAATTTATTTGTTACTTGAATTGAGTTAATTATCGAGCTAATGTCTTTTTTGAAAAAAATTATAACTACAAATACAATTGAATATATTAATTCAAATAATACATATTTAAATAACTATAATTAAAATTAAATAATACATAACATATAGCATAGGAGTGTGTAAATTTCGGGTAAAACCGAATTAATTCGTTTAATCGGTTGGTTAACTGAATTAATTCGGTCAAGGGTCGGTTAATAATTTTTTAGAAGTTCGGTTAAAAACCATATAAATTTCTGTTAATTCGGTTGGTTAACCGAATTAACTAAAAAATTCGATTCGGTTAACGGTTAACGATTTAAAAGAATCGATTAATTTGATTAATAGTAGTTTGGATCAATTAACCGACTAAACACTCCTAATATAGCAAACAAATAATCCAAATATCTTCAAATATTACCTATATGTAATGCGATTTAAACTATAATAACTTTGAAAAATGTCACATACAACGACTAAAATTCGGACCATCAATATCCCTAAACCTTAAATTGATTAGAATAATCAAAGCTTCGTTAGCAACTAATATAAAATTTAAGAATTTGGTTTAAATTCAAAAATTCGGTGGAAGACTGAATTTGAATTAATTACTCTTTAAAAAAATTAAAATTAAACCAAATTAAACATATAGTAAAAACAAACCATATATAGATCCGAAAATTCTCATACACATTTCTATATATATTTTAAATTTTATGTACTTTAAAAAATAATTTTGATTTAAAATTTTCAAAATTAAGATTAAATTGATAGAATATTTAAATATTGAAGATTAAATTTGTTGAAAAATTTAAAATCGGGATTAAATAAACAAATTGATTAAATATTGAGGACTAAATTTATTATTATACTAGATTAGGTCAGTATTTTATTTGATAACCAAACACATTTTAACGATAATGTGACTAAAATATGAAATTAATTTAATTAGAGTGATTAAATTAATAAAATAATTAATAATTAAAGTAGAAATGGGATAAAACTTAGATGACTATCTACGTAATTTACCTTGTATTTATAATTAAAAAAAGCTCGAGACAGCTGAAACTAAAATGATTAAAAAAACATTGGGAAAATTTGATTCCATAATCCAAACCTTTACATCTTGGAACAACCTTTTTCATCCTTTTCACTCGCCTTATCCTTAAGTGGTCTCATAATAAGAAGACAAAACATTTTGCCTTTAAAGAAAAAAAAGAAGATAAAAGTAAAAAAAAAAAAAACCAATTGTGAAGCCTCTGGGACCTAGGTTCATTCATCAACCTCTTATCGCATTCCACGTAGAGAAACTCACGTGATCCAGAAAAAGACTTATGGGTAAACTGCACCTAAAGTCACTAAACTATTAGTAAATTTATATTTTGGTAACATAACTTTTAAAAATTTTAAAATATCATTAAACTGTTTAAAAGTTTTCATTTAAGTAACTAAGCTGTTAAAAATGTTGTTATTTTGTCTTTGCTATTTGCACCACCTACACTAATCAAAAGCTCTCATTCCCCTTTTATTTTGTAGTTCAATTTTTTCATGAAACAATTTTGAATATTACGAATTTACGAACCAAAATTTAAATAGTTTTTCTTTGATATCAGACACTAACCATCAAATTAACTTAGATATAAGGAATATTTTTCCACTCGTCTATGGGTAATGATCAGCTATATAGATTGCTGAATCATCGCTTATAGTTAACTAACAGATTTAAAAAAAAACACTTAGCAACTCAATGACTTAAATAAAAAATGCAAATAGTTTAGTTTTTTAAATAAAAACTTTCGAATAGTTTAGTGACTTAAATGAAAACTTTCGAATAGTTCAATGATTATTTTGTAACCTTTAAAAGTTAAACGACCAAAACGTAAATTTATTAATAATTTAGTGACCTTAGGTGCAATTTACCCAAGATTTATAGAACAATCCAGCGTGGCAAATCACGCCACGTGGCACCAACGAGGGTATAAAAACGACCACATTCCCCCACATTCTTATCACACCCCGGTCTTAAACATGGAACACCCTGCCTCGAGCCTTTCCTTCCCTCTCATCTCCCGTTGAAAATCTCAAACCAAATACCAAACAAAACAAAAACCGGAAATAGATATATTATTACGAAGAAGACAAATAACAAATAGAAAAAAAAAGTTAAAACAGCAGCAAGAAATTGAAGGGCGAAGGAGGAATTAGTTTAACAGAGAAAAACGGAGAAAGTCAAAGGAGCCAAGAGTTTTCAAATGGCGATTCCTATACCGGAATTGCGACGTGGAGACGAAGCGGTGGTGGTATCTACCGGCACGGTGAAACCGCCGCCATTTGGAGGTTTGTCGGAGGAGAGTGAAGAGAAGTCTCCGATTTTGATATTCTTGTTGTTTCATAAGGCGGTGCGGAATGAGCTGGATGCGCTTCACCGTTTGGCTTTGGCGTTTGCTACGGGAAACAGTGTTGATATTCAATCGCTGTTTCAACGGTACGGTTTCTTCAGATCGATTTATAAGCAACACTCTGTTGCCGAAGATGAGGTACTCTTTTCTTTTTGCTCTTAATTTTGTTAGAATTTTCGAATGCTCTGGTTGTTTCGGCAAGAGAGTTTTGAAATTTTGAACAACTTGTTTTTCTTTTATTTTTGAATTTGGTGAATTTTGGATAGTATTTTTAGTAAATCATTGGAATTTATGTCTCTACACGCCTAAGTATGTACGTGGACGACTGCCTGTTTGTACACCGTTTCATTTTAGGTTCTTAATTTCAATACTTGAGTTAATATTTTTCTTTGCTTGGTTTTTGGAAATTACGAAGGAATTAATCATTTAATTGCGATTTTTTTCTCTTGTTTCGAATTGGAGTGCATTCGTCGCATTTCAGTCTTTTTTTCCTTTAGCAGTGAAAAAGGAAAAGAATATATTTTGATTTGTAATCAGCTATGTTTTATTTATAAGCATTTTGACTGTCGGTTGGTGGTTTTAGTGGAGTCATTTTTTTCTTATGGAATTGATTTTAGTATTAATTTTCCATTTCCCTAATTTCATGACAAGTACTTCTGCTTCTTTTCAGAGGACTGTCCTTGTAGATAAATTATTGGGGGGAAAAAACCTTAGTGGAATACTTTTTCACTAATGATGCAATATATATTCTTGGTTTTGTTTTAAATTTTAACAATTTCGGTGAAGAATGTTGAAATTTTATTTTTCTAAAACTTGAAACATGATAAGTTGAACTTGTGTTGATTTATTGAATTGAGTATTTGCAAAATGTACCAATGTAGGATGCTATGAGTCTAACAGAGGCAAGCTTGTGAATTTTCTTTTTAATTTGCAAAACAAGTTTCAGTTGCCACTTTTACTTCTAGAGGAGCATCACAGTTTGGAATATTATAAATATTGCAAGTTAGAGGCAAAGATTTTTGGTTTAAAATAATTTCCTTGCTAAGATGTTTGGTTTCAATGATTAATTAAATTTCATTTCTCCATCAATGGCTTTGAAAAAAAAATGTATTGTTTTTACTGATCTAAGCATACCATTCAAAGAGTCTGCATCTATAACTGAAAAGAAAAAATTATTAATGTCTGGTTTTTCTGAAATTTGATTACACTTCCATTGGATTTTCTATCTTTTATTTTTTGGTAGTGTGACAACTAAAAGTTTCTGAACTTGCAATGTAATCTTTGAAACTGAAAGTTCTGGTACCTCCTGCTTGCATTTTGTTTTTTGAGAGAAGTGGCAGGATGCTCTCCTGATGTTATCAGGAAATATGCATGACCATGGTTACTTAATACCAACTGTTAGCTGCAATTCTAAGATTTCAATTTTGATTCCTGGAAGCAGTCTAGTGCATTCTTTGTTTCCTCTTCTTTCTACTATATCAGAAATTTTACAGCATATGGATTTGAAATGCAGGTTATTTTTCCAGCCCTTGATATACGTGTAAAAAATGTGGCAAAAACTTACTCCCTTGAACACAAAGGTGAAAGCAACCTTTTTGACCATCTATTTGAGCTTTTAAGTTCTTATATGGAAGATGACGAGAGCTTCCCAAAGGAGTTAGCTTCTTGTACGGGGGCCCTTCGAACATCAATTAGTCAGCATATGGACAAAGAAGAGGAACAGGTATGAGCTTATGTAGTGTTGCTTTTCTATTTCAGAATTTATGCGATGTATTGAACAAATTCCTTGCTTAGGGTATCCTAAATATAACTAAGATAAAAGATCCACACATTTCTTTTGTGCTTGACAACTGCTTTTCATGTGTTCAATTTCAAAAGAACTAGTGTGTGCATAGTTGGTTTTTAACCTAATAAGTTAGCTTCTTTTTATTGTGGTGTGCATGCTCCTTTGTTATAAACAATTAGTCTTTCTCTCAATTTTAGTTTTTTTTTTTTTACTTGGTAGCTTACTTCATTTAATTATTTCTGATTATTGTTTACCATGTTTTATTGACAGTGTTTTAAATTATGCACAATTTGAGGCTTGGTTTGACAAATGTATTGAAAAGTGCATTTCTTTTATATGTTATGAATCTGCATAGGACTAATGAGTAAATTGTTTTTCTCCCCCAAGTGCTGTATCTATGACATATATATCAACAGATATCCAATAATTTTGTGCAAGTTTGTTAGGCTGTATTGATTTTTCTCCAAGAATTATTCAGTTTCATGCTTTTAATGCTATGTGTTCAATTTAACTTACTGGATATGCAGCTGCTCTATTGTTTTTGACATGTTAAATTCCCAAGCTATGCAAAGAAGAGGCCAATTTGATATTATAACTTTTTTTGCTTCATAAAGCATGAATTTTAAACAGCTACAGATCCATTGCAATAGTTATTCCTTTATCATCTAAAACTAATTCTCTCAACATGAGTCAGTTGTCTTCTCTCTTTACTGCTTTAATCATCAATCCAGAAGACCACATGTGCTATAATAAGGCTGTATTTTCGGGTTACATGGTATTCTCTTTGAATATGACAGGTTTTTCCCTTGCTTATTGAAAAGTTCTCACTTGAAGAGCAAGCATCGCTAGTCTGGCAGTTTTTATGCAGCATTCCTGTGAATATGGTGGCAGAGTTCCTTCCATGGCTTTCATCATTTCTCTCACCTGATGAATATCAGGACATGCAGAAATGCTTAAGCAAAATAGTTCCCGAAGAAAAGCTTCTGCAGCAGGCAAGATTTCTATTTTCACCAAACCATTTATATATTTTGGACAATTTTTTTATGAGCTTCCTAAGTGTTAATTCTTTACTTTTAAAGGTTATCTTTACATGGATGGAAGGGAGAAATGATGCTAACTTATTAGGAAAATATCATTTAGATTCTCCTGATGGCTTAAGCCAATCATTGGACAGTAGAACCTGTCCTTGTGAGTTACCAAAGACCGGGAAAAGAAAATATTTGGAGCCTGGTAGTATTCTTTCTGAGACGGATGGCACACATCCATTGAATGAAATATTGCTTTGGCATAATGCTATTAAGAGAGAATTGACTGAGATAGCTGAGGAGGCTAGGAAGATTCAACTTTCTGGGGATTTTGTTGATCTATCAGTCTTTAATGAACGATTGCAATTTATTGCTGAGGTTTGCATCTTTCACAGGTATTTTTCTTGTAATCTTCTTGTTTTTCTGTTAGTTTCTCCGCTTACTAATAAATTCTACCTTAAAAATCCACTGGGTCTAACTTTCTACCTTTGCCCCAGAGAAGTTATTGCAAGCATCCAGCCTATTATGCCTTGAAAATTAATTTTTCCTTTAATTTAATATATATTCCTTTTAAAACTCATTTATCATTTTATTTAAAATAAAATTAAATATAAATTCTATTATCAAAATGAGTTCCCACATTAGCATAAAAAATATTTGAAGATCAATCTAAATATGAATAGTATATGTTCCCAGGTCAGAGCAATCTAAAGCTGTCCCCCTGCCATTGCAGTTTTTTTTTTTTTTTGTAAAAGCCCTCCCCTCTTTTCTTCAGCTCCCATCTCAAAAAACATAAAAATAAATAAATAAATAAAAGATCCTGCCAGGGCAAGGTGGATTGCTAGTTTTGCTGTATACTTGTTTGCTTATATTTTAAGCAGGAGATTGATGATTGGATTGCTCTATTATGAAGTATTGCAGAGGACAAGGTAATATTCCCTGCGGTTGATGAAGAACTGTCTTTCATCCAAGAGCATGCTGAAGAAGAAAGCCAATTCAACGACTTTAGGTGTTTGATTGAAAGTATTCAAAATGCAGGAGCAGTTTCTACTTCAGCTGCTGAATTTTATTCCAAGTTATGTGAGCATGCTGATCAAATAATGGAAACTATAATGACTCATTTCCATAATGAGGAAGTTCAGGTGAGCTGTTTTTTTGGGGTTGTTCGGTAGTGCTCTGGTAAAACATGAAGTTTTATATTCCCGAACTGTCCCAATTGCACATTACTACACAGCCATATATGCATACACCCACATCACCTGGGAAGGAGAAAAAAAAAGGGGTGGGGGGTTGAGATGAGGGAGAGAGGCTGTCGGGTCCTATGACAATATGTGGAAGTGCTATATGATAATATTCTATGATTTATTTAAGTATATTGGAACTAAAGCTCTATGTTTCCATGTGCTGTAATTGATTAGACTATTTTGTGCAGTTCTAGAAACCTATGGTTATGTGAATGTTTCTACCCTATTCTTGTTGATTTCTAGGTTCTTCCAATTGCGAAAAAGAACTTTAGTTTCAAAAGGCAGCGTGAACTTTTGTATCAAAGCTTGTGTGTAATGCCCTTGAGAGTGATTGAGCGCGTCTTGCCATGGCTGGTTGGGTCATTAACTGATCATGAAGCCCGGAATTTCCTGAAGAACATGCAGTTGGCAGGTCTACACATCCGTTCTCTATACAGCAGTTTAGTCAATTTATGTAATACAATTAAAGCTTTCACTGCTTGATTTACCCTTTCTAACTCACTGATACTTATTTGATTCAGCTCCAGCAACAGATAGCGCTCTCATGACACTTTTTTCTGGGTGGGCTTGCAAGGGTCGAAACCAAGGCATGTGTTTGTCTCCAAATGGAAATGGTTGCTGTGTTAAAAGGTTCAGTGACATTGAAGAAGATTTTGTTCAATCATGTTGTGCATGCACTTCTTCCATGTGTATGAACGAGACCTGTTCAACAATTCATGGAGATGAAGTTAAAAGGCCAGTCAAAAGAAACATTTCTGATTCATGCAAAACCGGCAATGCTGCTGAGCTGTCAGTTAGTGTCGATGCCCATGAGCAACCTTGTAATGAAAGGTCTTGCTGTGTTCCTGGTTTAGGAGTAAATACTAATAATCTGGGGTTTGGTTCTCTTTTAACAGCCAAGTCTCTGAGATCTTTGTCTTTTAGCTCCTCCGCTCCATCTCTAAATTCCAGTCTTTTTGTCTGGGAAACAGATAATAACTTGTCTGACATTGGCTCAGCAGATCGACCAATTGATACAATTTTCAAATTTCATAAAGCCATCAGCAAAGACTTGGAATATCTGGATGTTGAATCTGGAAAGCTTGGCGATTGTGATGAGACATTCCTTAGGCAGTTTATTGGAAGATTTCATCTATTATGGGGTTTATACAGAGCTCATAGTAATGCCGAGGATGATATTGTTTTCCCAGCATTGGAGTCTAAAGAGACACTTCATAACGTCAGTCACTCATATACACTAGATCATAAGCAGGAGGAAAAATTGTTTGAAGACATTAACAGTGTTCTTTCTGAACTCTCACACCTTCATGAAAGTTTTACCGTAGGTCATATACCGACTGATACTGGCACTGAACTTTCTGGTGCCTACAATGGTGATTGTCTGAGAAAATATAATGAGCTGGCTACTAAGCTTCAGGGGATGTGCAAATCAATCAGAGTTACCCTGGATCATCATATTTACCGAGAGGAACTTGAGCTTTGGCCGTTATTTGGTAGATATTTCTCTGTGGAGGAGCAAGACAAACTAGTTGGGCGCATAATTGGCACCACAGGTGCTGAAGTGCTTCAGTCAATGCTGCCATGGGTAACTGCAGCCCTTACTCAGGAGGAGCAAAATAAAATGATGGACACATGGAAGCAAGCAACCAAAAACACAATGTTCAATGAATGGCTAAATGAATGCTGGAAAAAACCCTCCGAATCATCTTTGCAGAATGAAATGTCAGAAACTGGCATTTCTCTAAAAGGTATTTGGTAATGATATGCATTTGGTTTGAACATTGTTGCGTGGAACATTTTAATTTATTTCTCAAATGTTCTGCTCTAGGTAATGATTTTCAAGACAGTTTGGAACAATGTGATCAAATGTTTAAGCCTGGGTGGAAAGATATTTTTCGAATGAATCAAAATGAGCTTGAGTCAGAGATACGGAAGGTTTATCGGGACTCAACTCTTGATCCTAGGAGAAAAGCATATCTTGTTCAGAACCTTTTAACTAGGTTTGTTCCATGATATTTATCTGCTTTGTCTATTCTAATTCCTAGCGTCATTGGCATTATATTATGTGTTTCTTACCCTCTGTTTCTTTTTATTTTTGGTTCATCATTGATTCTTTGTTATTCTTTTGACATGAGTTATTAATCAGTTAGTAAATTGTTTATTTTAGTCGTTGGATAGCTGCTCAGCAGAAGTTACCCCAAGCAGCATCCAGTGAAGCTTCTGACGGCGAAGATGTATGGGGATGTTCTCCATCATTTCGAGATCCAGGGAAACAAATATTTGGGTGCGAGCACTACAAAAGAAACTGCAAACTCCGTGCTGCTTGCTGTGGGAAGTTGTTTACTTGCAGGTTTTGTCATGACAATGTGAGCGATCATTCAATGGATAGGTAAGTTTGAATAACTTTTCTCTAATTCGAGGTTAGAGTTCTGTGCATATGATTTTTTTTCTCTCAACCATTTCAGGAAAGCAACCTTAGAGATGATGTGCATGAGTTGCCTCAAGATTCAACCCGTTGGTCCAATTTGCATTACACCTTCCTGCAGTGGACTTTCAATGGCAAAGTATTATTGTAGCATATGCAAGTTTTTTGATGATGAAAGGTATTTGTTCTTCTTGGCAGTTTTCATCTTGCAGCAAAACTTTACCTCCACTTGAATCTATCCGAACTCTTTTCATCATATTTCATATTCAACCTGTAGAGGATTACCCTTTTAAATTGTTGTAAACCACCTTTATCCTTATGAAGACGAGCACACACTTTTTTAACCCCCATTGTCAGAGCTCTTAGAAAACAACATATCCATTTCTGACACTCATACCTAAGTCCGAGTAACATGCTTGTCCACCATTTTCTCCTTTCCTTTCCCCTCATAGCTATAACATGTAAAGGCCTTTGCACTACACTTGCATGCTGAGAAAGTAGTAAAAATAATTGTTTTGTTTCAAGGTTGTAACCAGAATGAGAATTTGCACTTGTACCATGATCACTAATTTGGAAATACTAATGAATGGTTCAGCGGTTTTAGATTCTACTGGAAGAGACGGTGCTAATCTTTGACCTATCCTAATAATTTTTCTGCTGCAGGAATGTGTATCATTGTCCATTTTGCAATCTATGCCGTGTTGGTAAAGGACTTGGCATTGATTATTTTCATTGCATGACATGCAATTGTTGCCTTGGGACAAAGTTAGTGAACCACAAGTGCCTGGAGAAAGGTTTAGAAACCAACTGCCCTATTTGTTGTGATTTTTTGTTCACATCAAGTGCAACAGTCAGAGCTCTACCTTGCGGCCATTACATGCATTCAGCTTGTTTTCAGGTTCTTGGCTTTCCTTTTCTCCTACTCCCAGTACCCATTTTTCACTTGTTTCTTTATGTATGATTATCTTTGAAGGAACACTGCCAAATTGGTTATATGCTAACTTCACATCTTTTGCTCTGTTAGGCATATACTTGCAGTCATTACACCTGTCCACTTTGCAGTAAATCCTTGGGAGATATGGCGGTAAAAAAACTTTCTTGCACCTTAGCTTCTTATGACTTGTAAAGAGCTATATATGTTTTCATGTTTCTCATATCAATATTGAAGATGGCATATCGGTACACTGGTGTGCTCATTTTTTTATGCCTTTTCATATATTTCTAGGCTCAAACCCCTTTAAGCACTAAGATACATGTAGGATATGAACTGCTGTTCACTTAGTCCTCATTACATCGATCCCTGGATAAGAGACAATTATCCTGTTATAATGAGCTTCAAAGTTCCATCTTGGTGAAGCATATTTATGTGATCTTTTTCATTTTGGTTAACTTTCAGGTTTACTTCGGTATGCTTGACGCATTGTTGGCTGCTGAAGAGCTTCCAGAAGAATACAGGGATCGGTGTCAGGTTTATTCTTTTCTTACCTCAAAGGACAAACTGGCTAAATGTTACCCCTTAAAAGATAACTATAGAATGAACTAAGTTCTGAATTTTATCTTTACTAATGGCATATATACACAATCCACAGGACATTCTCTGCAACGACTGTGATCAAAAGGGCACAGCTCGGTTCCATTGGTTGTATCACAAGTGTGGATATTGTGGATCGTACAACACTCGCGTGATCAAGACCTCGACCCAGACACCAACAACAGACTGCTCTACTGTGAATCAATGAAAGGTTTCTCTTCTTTCCCAAATAATGTATAGGTGGTAGTTTGTAAATAACATGTATAGGCAAATTATTTTTTCCCCCCAATTGCGGCATAGTTTCCTTTTGGGAGCATCTAGACGCTCTGATAGAAAACACTACCAAGGCATTGAAAAGTTATAAATGTTTAGAACTATTTGCTTCTCTATACCTCCCTTAACCTTTTTTTTTTTTCCCTTTTTGGTGCCGAGTCAAGTTATAAATCGAGGGAGGGAGAGTATTTTTGAACCTAATCATTAGGGTGCTGATAAGCGATTTTAATCACTATAAACTAGTTGGTGTTAGTTGACAATGTAGCCAGTATCGTATCGGTATAAGCCCGTACTGATTGGTATACATTGACAATATATAGAAGTAAAATGAAACGACATTCTTAGCTTAAAAACCAGTTGCACCGAATATACAAGTTTTTTTTTTTTTTTTTTTTTCATTTTTGGCATAATTATATTTAAAAATTAAATTGTTTTTATCAGTACCGGATAAAATTTATTATGGTTGTAAAATATATATATGTTTAGTTAAATTTTTTTTATGTTTGCATGTAACTATATAGTAATCGAAGTATATATAATTTTGTTTACATAATATATCTTTAAATTTAAAATGGTATGTTGAAGGTCACTGGTATTTACCAATATCAGATCAAAATCGTTGTTCCCACCGGTATGGTGTTCACTATTTCGATTAATCACTCTTTGGAGGATTGCTTTTTCGGTGCTGAAAAGATGGAGTCAAATTGAATCATCAAATCGGTTTAGTGAACACAAAATCGAACATCTACTTAACGATCAATAAAAGGAAAAACAGTTTAATTTTGTAACTTCTACTATAAATTTGTTTTTACAGACCGAGGTTAATTTAGACAATAATGACATTAATTTGGGCGATTAAAGCATGATTACTATAAAATTTAATTTAATTTACTTTTTTTATATAACGCTTATTTTTATCCATAATTTTTTCTTAATCTCACGCATTTTCTGAATTCCTACAATAGTAACAATACCAATTAACTATACAATGTGATTCCACAGAAAATGACATCCCATCTGAAGAGGATTTCTTCAACATGTTTTTACATTTTGGATAGCGCCAGCAAAAGCAAGAACCAACTCGATAGTTTCCAAAATCGGGATCTGTTAATTGCCTACCCTTAACTATATAGTTGGACAAAAGCTAATTCAACTATATAGTTAAGGCTTTCAGTTCACTTAAATTCATAAAAATAAAAAAATATATATATCAAAAATTCAGTTCAACTGTCACCAGCTAATTTTTTACCCGATTCAATCAGTCTATACTAATTCCCAGATTAACCAGTTCAATACCCTTCTCTGAATTAATGCCTCAACCCAATCAATCCAACCGGTCGATCTGATTCAAACAACCTTGTCATATACTTTAGATTTTATAGATTGCTTTTAAAGAAAACTCCTGGTTTCCTTTGTTTTAAATTAGAAACCCCGGGGAAAATTAGGGTTTACAAAAAATCCAATTCAACTTCAAATGAATTAGAATTTCTCTTGTTTAATACAACAAAAGAATGGAATCCAGAGCCACTTGATGTTTTGTATCCCCCCTCCCTCAAATCCGTATTTTCCTAAACATGCAAATACTATGGTATACAGTCTTGTTTCTCAAATGTCTCTTTTCCTTTTAAACAAACAGGCACTTTTTACACTTACTGATGGTCAATCAACCATTTGCACATATGATGGCTATGATTGTGAGATCATCGAAGATCGATGACGTCAAAGTTCAGATTTGGATTCATATACACATCTGTACATGTACTGTAAAGGGGGCCACCATCTGGAGGTTGAATGTGTGGATGAAAGCCACGTTTCTGGCACTGTCTAATGACGGACATCCCACCCGGAGTTGTCAAACGAAAAATTCCATGTTTTCTGCACTTGGAATGATGAAAAGTTATCGGTAACTGGACATATAGAAAAAGGATAAAAAATTGATTACTCATATAATAATATGCTTCCCACCTCGAAGCATCTCTTGGTGCCATTACGATTGCTACGGATTCCGGCAACATAATCTAGATACACAAACAACGACTTCAGAACGTTTAAATAACAATAAGAAAACACACATTGGCTTCTCTACCGCTAAAATGTGGATACAAAGTTACCAAGAGAAAGGACAACACAAGAGCAGGGTATTTTTAGATCGGTACGCTGAAAGTAACTCCTTCCAAATGTTTAAAACCATATTCTAGAAAATCCCGCAGGGAGGAGAAAACGTGGTTCTACGGGGTACTGATCTCCTCTTCTAATTTCATAAGCAGAATGCTAAAAGAACATCTAAAAACAGGTTCAGAAAGACCACCGTGCAATTTTTGGTTACATAGACATTGGGAAACCATGGAAAATAAGAAAGTTTAAAAAATAAGAACACAGGACCAATCGATTCTGAGGTTCTTGTTTGAACACCCTGGATCAAATATGAAGCACGATTTCAAAACAGATGATTAGTGTTTCACTAGAAACGGGTTTAACCACTTATATTAAACACTGAAATTCCTTCTGTCCTACCAAATCTGGAAATTGGACATTTGATGCCACCACAAAATCTGAAAGTTAGGTTAGTGTGAAGGAGACGAGTAAGAGGGTTCAGAGACGGGGAAGGAGAAAAAAAAAATTCTATCTGAAAGAAGAGAAGATGTAAAGAAAAACAGAAGTTTTTATTTATTTTTCTGCCACATCACGTGGCACTTTTGTGACAAGCACATGCCATGTCACCAGCATCATACGTACATACTCCGTCATGATGTTATCTGTGACTTATTTTTGAGTGACCATAGAAACTTAAATGTTACTGACTAAAACGCTAGATTTCATAATCGGTTGACCAAAATAAAAACGTCACCCGAACTCCCAAAGTTGGGTAACTATTTGTGTATTTTACCGTTCAAACTAATGACCAAAATGACATTAGCAGTGAAAAATGAAATAGCTGAAAATATTTACAAATGAACCAAAATCTGTAACAGACTAGTTTTATAATGATACAAAAAGGCACATACCTGGTATGAGTAGTGAGTATGGAGATCAATTGATGACATGAAACATGATTGCGTAGGATGTGTCTGAGGATACAAACATAAAAAGATATCATAGAAAATATGTTATCAGGCATGCTAAATGTCAATTATGAAAAAGGAACAGATTTGAAAACTATGTTGCGATATATGCTGCTGTATACTCATACATATGACATAAGATCCGCACAAATATCTTCCAAAAGTAGAGAACTTAGGAAAAACAAACAAGGATTTATCAAGCCTTTAGGTTATTAAGTTCACTCATCAACACAAACGTGAATAACTCACCTAAAACCAAACTGCAAAATCCATTTGTAGCTGAGCACATGTTTAAATATGAGGTTAAGTAGATTATTAAACACTTACATGAATCCAACCCAGTGGAAAGAGAGATCTCTTATCCTGTACTTCAAATATTTCCTCCTCATTTGTTGTTTGGCACTAATAAAAAGAAAGTGTAATAATAGGAATCACATAACCCGCTAAAACAAGAGTAAAAGAAAATGAAAGTTTTGTGACGAAAATATTGAATTTAGATATGGTAATTCAAAATGAGACAAGCATACTGAGTCAGATGTTGATTCCTGCTTTGGGATAATAAGTGCTGTAACATAGAACTTCCTATTTTTCTGCAGACCAGTATCACAATAAAACTTCAGTATTACATTATGTGCAGATCAACAAAATGTCTTAAGGCATCAGTACTTACAAGTGAACCTGCAAGAACACCACAAGTTTCTAAATTCCTATTTGTATTTGATTTAGCCAGCTTCATGAAGCTTTCCATCATTGTTGTTGACTGAACAACAAATGGCAAGTCAAGAAAAGTGGGGCTTGTTGAGGATATAAACATGAAAAGATGAAGATAACATAGAATAAACATCAACAAAAGATGTCATAAAAACTTACAATGTGCAACTGTAGAGGAGATTCAGAAGGAACAAGAGCTTCCGTTGAGGGGTTATCTATTCTACAATCTGTCTCCTTCACCTGGGGAGATATTGCATGAACCAAATCCTGTACTTCTGCAAGTACAGGAGGAGGAGATGGCTGTCTGGTAACATTTATATGAACCGGAGCGGTTTCTGATTCTTCAAAAGAAATCATTGGACAAGGTTCATCCACATGAGACTTCTGACTATTCTCACAATTGCCAACAGTAACAGTTGATTCTATGCTTGATGCTTCAGGTTCTGAGTTGCTATGATCACTTTTGTCTGGAAGTTTATTTTGTATAGCCTGCTGCAAACTGTTTACACATGAAGACCATCAGATAGAAAAGTATTCATGAATTTCTCCAAAACAATCAAACTAAATAAAGAAAAAGATAATAGCATCACAATTGGAGTTTTTCAAATTTACTTCAAAACCAATATGCTTCTAAAAAATAATCCTTCAATGCCTCTAGAAACCATCTTATTTTCCTTTAACATCAATTCAATCAATGTAACTGTGATCAACAATAAGTTATTACACATTCCCAAAACCAAAAAAGGAGCGGACCTTGGAAATTCAATTGGAGTCAGGTCAATATTGCTTGGATATTGCACCTGCATTAAGAAAACTTATGTAAGCCAAGTTTCTTTGTGAGGACCAAATAATTAGGAAGATACTATCATACCCGTATATTAGTTTTAGGAGGCTGCCACTGCCCATAAAGCCCATTTGGACCCAGAATAGAATGTTTCGAGAGGGTTTCGTCCTTTGGACGCATCAGGTTTAATGACCTAAAATAAGCAACAAAAGAAGGGCCCTCAAAAACACTTTTCCATTGTAGCATGCACTAAACTCTGGAGGTTAAACTCTAGATTCAATTCCTAAAACATAAAAAAGGCCAAAGCTTGAAAATTGTAACAGTACAGAATTAAACTCCAGATTCAATTCCATTGTAACTTCCTCATTTTCAAATATCCATTTTGATGCATTTAGCATCAAGAAATGATACTGGTATATAGAACAGTCAGTAATACTCCTATAAGGAAATTAAAAGTACAAAGGCATAAGCTAAAGACTCATAAAGTTGAACAGAAGAAAAGAGTTTTGCACATGCAACAGTAGGTAATCACTTGGAGTTGTCTATTGCAGCAACCAAATATTAGACATGAGCAGGATGGGGAAAAGACCAAAGAAGAACTTTCTACCCTGTTCAGGTGCTGAAACCAACTCTTTATTTCAAGGTCTGAACTCTAAGCAACAATACTGGAAACCCTAAAATTAAGAAAGCAACTTACATCCTCCTGAACTGCTCTTCCATTGGTTTAGAATATGATAATTGCTGAGCTATTGGACCATAAGAATTAAATTCTCGCGCAGCTGGTTTAACTGCCTGCAATTTAACAACAGAATTCATTTTAAATCTGAATCTACAAATAAATTAGAAATTGTGTAGATACAATTATAAAAAAACACTAACTCAGACTATGTGATCAAGAGGCAATCATAAAAAAAATTAAAGTAACAGCTTATTAGCAGAATAGAGAAGCACTAACAGTACCTTTGTCATACCATAGTATGTTAAACTCTGGTTTTTAACAGCAGATTGCTGTAACGAATTACTTTGATTAGTATATCTTCTGTTTAATTCATTGATCTTCTGCTGCACTGCTGGCTTCAATTCTTCTAGCTCATTCAAGGCATTGAGTAGTCTCTACAGCAAAATTTTGAAAATCAAATTTCATATCAAACCTTTCAACCTATAACAGATGCGAGTAAAGATGGGAAATCAAGGAGAGAGAAGTAATTACACTTTTCAAGTAGACCTTTTGGCTTTGTAGTGATGCTCTATAATCTCGATGGAATGGTATTGTTTCAGAAACCAAACTGAAGAAAAAGGGCAGGTGAGGAGGGGTACAAGTAACCTTACATACATTTTAAAGGAATACTAAAATTATCAAATAATCCACAATGAAGTGTCCTTGTCTCACTCACCCTGAAAACCTTAGAAGCATGATGTATAGATCTATGATGTTCTTCTCAGCTCGAAAGATGTCAGCCTAAATAGCATTGAGTATATTATAAAAATCAGACCATTTAGAGCAAGAAGGCAATAATTTGATATATTAAGAAACAGCATACAAGCATAGTGATGTTAAAAAAATAATTATAAGGCAAGTATAAAGCATGACCACCAAAATCTTTAACAAAGATTAGCAAGAATCTAATGTTGCACCTTTACTTGGCAGTCCAATCAGTAATGTATATGCATTAAACCCTAAAGAACAAACCCCAATGGAGTCATCAACACTCCAAATCCAAAGTAATCCTTTCAGCAAGTTCAAAATAATTCGCTTTCCATTCTCAGTACAATTTAACAATTTGCATCACAGACAAAATGCTTTGCTACTTTTTCAAACTCATTTCACTCTCAACATTTCTTAGCTTCAATACAAGCCTAACTTCTCATATTACACTCCACGTTTTAGTAAATGGAAATGCTATACAAGACTAAACAAACATCGATATGAACACATAAATAGGCCCTTAAGATTTAACACTCCCTCTTTAATAATTAATAACCAAAACTTTCATGAAAGCAAGTGTCATTTATGCATCAAGTTCACAACCAAAAGACAAGAATGCATATTTGAACTTTAATTGGAAATTCAGGGTAATAGTATTCCACCAGATAAATTGTGTACATCAGCATCAATTTTATACCACAATCTTCCATACTCTTTACCGTTATCTTTTATCCATGCTGGCATTATAGTAATTAAAACTTTCCATCCATTGAAAGCTACATCGTATCCCAGCTTTAGTTCTTGGATTTTGGCTTCCAGAAACAAACATAAAAATTTGATTTACATACAAAAATGCAAATGCTTCTCAATAATTAAAAGATAAACAAAATTACACTCTTCATAGAGAACATGACTTTGCTAAAACCGTCATGTTACATTGGCGTTCCATTATAGTTATTTTTTTCATTTGAAATTTTTCCCCTATTTTGCTAACTATTTAGGAACCAAAACCAACAGCGATATCCAATCGAGGTTTAAGTCAGTTAATCAACTAAAAATTACCAAAATTTGGAAACACAAACAGCACAAAAGATACAATATAAATACAGAACTAATTTAACATGAAAATATAAAAATTTAATTTCTTAAAAAAGAAACCTGTTTGAGAATATTGTCGGCAATCCGGTAGTAATAGCGGAGGGGGATCCGATTATCAACATCGAGTCTTTGCGCACTCGCCGCTATGTTTATTCTTTCCGTCGAGGACATCATCCCTTCCTTTCTTCTCCTTCAAAACTTCCCTTCCCTTTCGTTTCCTTTTCCAATTATCAATACAACATCCGTCGGATCGGCGATTCGGTAATGAATTCGGAGAGCCTTGAAGCTTCGAAAGGGGTCGTCAACGGCGGATCGGGAGAGAAGGAAGGGATAGGATTGAAAGAGGAAAAGTCATTCTGCTATCCCGTAGGGGCAATTATGGAAATGCAGGGACTCTTATTTCGACATTTTATTATACATTTTCAGGGTACGTTTGGTGTATAGGATTTTACAAGATTCAGTTGACCGAAACGGAATAAGAATGAGAATAGTATGATGATGATATATGTAAAATCACCTTTTCATCCCCTTCTCCTTAATGTTTTAACTCTAAAATTTTATTACAACTATTATTTTAACAATTTATTCAAAAAATATATTATATTAATCTCTTGCTAAAAATGTTAAATAGAAATGATAATGTATTATAAACTAATTATTTTAATATTATGATCTCTTGTGTTCAAATTTTATGATCGCTATTTTTACATTAAAAATTTTATTTAGCGGTGATGGAAAATTTTAACTCCACAAATTTTAACATGTGTCTTTAAATTAAATTAAATTTATTTTTTAAAATATGTGACAAAATCTTAATCATACTTGTAAAAATAATTTCTATACCAAATAATTACTTTTATAAAAATTTAAATATTCTTAAAATAATATTTGTCCAAGTAATTACCGTTATATAATACTTGTTGTTTCATTATAAAGGTAAAAAATGTAATTTCACAATTGAAACTTTAGTTGATTAAGTGGTACAAATTCAATCAAACTTTTAATAATATAGATAAATATTTCAAAATATTTAATCTATAATATATATCAAAGGAAATTCTTACTTGACACGTGTTCAGTATTATTTTTGTATTTTACAGAAATTTTGGTAAATATCACTTTTGGTCCCTCTAGTTGACACATGTTCAGCCTCTGTTTTCTTTTCCTTTCTGATTAGTCACAAAGTTACTAAAATAAGTGGTTACCCAATTCATTTTTTTGCTTAAATTTTCCTTACCCCTCCACAACCTCCACTTTTTGCCTTCTCACTTTATGCTTCCACCTCTCTCTCTTCCATTTTTTTATTTATTTTTTTATTGTAATTATGATATCTATTATCAATAACTAATTTTCTTACAAGAAGTAAACAATTGATCATAAAATATATTCTATTCTCCAAACACATAATTAAAGAATGGAGTAAATAATCACCGTTTTAATTTTCTTACTTTCATTTCATTTCAAGAAAACCGAATATCTTGAGCGCCACCGTCGATGGTCTTTGATAGTAAAGAGTCTAGCTCTCTTGCCCCTTTCAAATGGGGTGGTGTCAATTTCGTAGTAATCACACGTTGAATGACAATAAACATCCACTCAAAATCAAGATCATGAAAAACTGCATTCTCTACTGTAATTAAAAAAAACACCTTACTGATCCACGAACTGTCCCAGAGGCTTTTTCATTTGCTAAACCATTTTTTTTTGTTCGAGGAACGATGATCATTCGATGAGATAAAGCATAGTAAAATGGATTTTATGAGAAAATTGAGTCATTCATTAGCTTGAACCAACGAAAACCTTTTCAAACTCACAAACCTACATAATTAAATGCCATTACCCAATAGTGAAATATACGTTCATAACAAAGAAAATAAATTCACCATGACACTTTCTCTGCTAGTTTAGCAACTTATAAATGTCGATGTCAAAATTTTAAATACCCTCACAAAAATAAGTTTCAAGGGTAAAAGGACCAGACAGAAGGTGTCATATCTTTTAAAAAGGCCTTCTTTATGCCTCTGTAACTGGGAACTCAAACACAACATCCTTCCCTGCGAGCTTCCGGTAAACTGCTGAAAAGGTTTCGAGCTTGTATTCTGTGTTGTTTCGTTCTTTGGGGTCCAAAAAGACCTGTACAAAAAGGGTGCCAAACAATGAATAAGCAACATTTCCCAAACTGTTTTAGTATTAGAATAAAAATATTTCATTGCAGCAGTGTTGTACCTTCATTATCTTCGATCCATCGATTCTATATCTAGTACGCTTCCCGACAATCTCAGCAGGTAAAACAACATCTTCGAGCATTGCCTCGTGTACGGCAGTCAGTGTACGGCTGCGTGGCCTCTGAACAGCTGAGCCCTTCTTTGGAGGCCTCAATATCCTTCGAGTTGCAATAAGAATCACATCCTATCACAGACGCATGAACTAAGTTAAAGCTTAAAGACAAGAAGATGCATACATCAAGCATATCAATAAAAACATTCCAACTTCATCACAAAGAGTACAACATAAAAACTTAAGATAAACAGTAACTACATATCAAGCAAGGGATTCACAAAGACATATGTCTCATTTCTTGTTGAACTGCAATGTCTAAATGACCAACTTCCAAATTTCATTTAAACTGCCCCTAATTTGAAGAAAAAATAGCTTAGTCCATTCCTCACCTTGCCACTGAACTTCTTTTCGAGTTCCCTCACAAGCTTAACATGAACCTTACGGAAAGCTTTCCTCAATCTGTAGGGAACATGGACAACAACAGCTTTTCGGCTCCCAGAAACATCGATTTGGCTGCAAGTGAATAAGTAATATAGTCATATGGTTGATAAATACAGAAGTAACTTTACAGTTACTGGATCCCAACAAAACATTCTTACACTGCTGAATTAATGTAAAGATCTTTGAGGTCACTTTTCAGGTCCTGGTTGGTATTCTCCAAATCAAAGAATGCCTGTTACAAACATACATCCACAAATAATGGAATCACACCCGGGATTGCACATTCTCAAGAACTTTACAAATTAAAAAATTTTAAGAGTAATTTAAAACCTGTGCAACCGACTCCTCGAATTCGGTTGGTTCAACATCCTTATCTTTGTGGATCTTCTTCATCGACGTATACATCTTCAAGATTTGCATTGCAAGATTCATAAATAAAAGAAGTCAAAAACCAGTTTCCATACATAAAAATATAATTACAAAATCATACTGAAAAAAGAATAGGTTAAGTAAAATGCCTTCCTAATTTAACTAAATATTAAACTAAGATCCAACTTCTGGAACTATAGCTCAATTTATACCAGTTTCAATATTCAATAACAAGTTTAATAATTGATAAAATTTTCATTCAATCTGTTCAAATTACATGTTCTATTCTATGAAAGGAAATAAATGAATATTTCCACTAGAAATGGTTTACACTCATTTGACAACAAATTCCTAAATAGAAGGGGGAAAAAACAGCTTATCACACATCGACGCTGCTCATAGGCTTACATAAATCTCATCGATCTAAGTGGTTGTTAATTGTTTAGGAAAAAGCAATTTACAATACCGAAATCTGCATACATACACTCGAAATTTTATGGATTCCAAACAAATTTTCGCACAAGCGAAAACAAATAACCTTAAAACTACAAATTCAAACAAATTCCCGCAATATCTAGGCGATGAAGCAAGTAATAGGAAAATGAAAGGTGGCGTACCTTGGCGAAGAATGATAGAGTCGAGAGAGAAGTATAAGCGGCTCAGTTAAAATCTTTAGGGTTTCTACCGAAATACTTAATTTATAGTGTGACATTAGAAGTGGCCCGTTTCGCTAGGGTTTTTATATATAAAAGTATGGCTATGTACTCAAAGTCATGTTCCATTTTAAATTTTTTACTCGAAAAAATAAATAAATAAATTTTCATATATCTATATTAGACTTTTTTTAATTATCTTTAAAAATTGTTGTAGCTGATAAAATAATCGATCATGAGTATAGTTTAAATTATATCGACCATCGAGATTAAGTTTATTTACAAGTTTGAGAATACTGTGGTATTTAAACACTTTACAAGATCTTTTAGGATTACATATATTCAACTAGTTTTACTGAAGTATTTCATTAGACAAGTAGATAAGTTTTTTCATTTGTTTCACGAATCGAATTAAATGAAGTAGGTTAAATAAGTTTCATTTAATTAATTGACATTGTTAGGCAATATCATATTATTGATTACAAACTTTTATCCGCGACCCATAACACTAACAAGTGTATTAAAATAAGAAGAAAGTTGGAAGGATCTTAACCTAAAGAATGTTGCATTTTTTTCTTCCCGCAAGTACAAAAATGTTGTGTCAACAGCACCGTTCTTATAGTAAGCAAACAGTAATCACTCGCTGAGGCAGATTTTGGGCCAGTTCTTCATTGCTTTTGAAAAGTGCTATGGAAAAGTGCTTTTGAGAAGTACTTTTGAAAAGTTTGGTTTAAATTTTGAGTGTTTAGCATTGCTGTCAAAAAGTACTTTTGAGAAATAAAATGTCTATTTTAGACATGTTATTATCAAGTAACAAATATGCATTTAAATAATATTTAAATTAGTTAATATTATTATATTTTAGTAAGAATATAAAGAATTTATTATAACTTGTTGTCAATATTTTAATATATGAAATATAAATTTTAAATATTTTTAAGTAATAAATATTAATTATTTATAAAATTTAATTAGAATATATAAACTATATTTTAAATATTTAAATATAACCATTAAATATTTGTAATTAGTATTTTAAAAATATTTTTTTATTTTTAATTAATTATTTTAACACAATTGTAATTAAGCACCAAGAAAAAAGAAAAGAAAAACACTATGTTATTGGATGGGTGAAAAAGTAATTAAGCACCAAAAATGCTTTTAGAAGAGAAAAAGCTAAAATTTTTAGCTTTTCCTTTTCAGCTTCTTTTCAGAAGTGTTTTTCAAAAGTACTTCAGAAAAGCTAAAAATTTCAGCCAAAAGTAGCTTATTCTTCACAGCTTTTCTTTCAAAAGTGTTTTTGGAGTCAGAAATGTTTTTTTTAAGCAATGAAAAACTGGCCCTTAGGGGGTTAGGAAGCCCAGTGTCTATTAAAATCTAAATTTTATCATTTTGATTTATTAAATTTTTTAAAATTTTTAATTAATAAAAGTGAAATTATATTTTAACCCCTTAAAAATAATAATTTTTTATTTAATCCTTTAAAATTATAAATATATAGATGGTTTAATTTCGGCCTACTGATTTTTTTTCCTCGCTTCACCCTTTGATCACCCGTCGTCTCGGACAAAAATTGAAAGTCCTTTAGTTTGAAAAGCAAAAACTTGGTTGCTCCCTCATTATTTTTCTTGAAGGTCTCTTTCTTCTTTGCATCCAATTCCGATGTCAAGTTCTTGATTAACTTGTTCATGAACACGACAAACTGCTTCTTGTCAGAAGGTGTTGCTTCTAGCCTAAAAGGGTAGACAATGTGAACAACCTTCACAGCTTGGTCATCACCACCTTGGGCAGAAGGATTGGTTGCATGACCCACTTTAGCATCCCATTCTCGATTACCCGTAAGGAGATTCTGGTAAACCAACATGATTGCGGTCTCTCTCGAAGCGAAAAGCTAAACGCTTTTTTTAGTTCTGACTTCTGAGAGTGGAAGAGAGAGACGCAGGCGGTGACATAGGCACAAGTTGAAAGTTTGATTTATATAGCTAGTAAGATTTCAAATTAACTTACTCATATGTTGCTTTTTCACTGTTACTAGTTGGAAGTATTTCAAATTTACTTCATAAATTATATATAATCATTATAAATATTATACTTTTTCATTAACATCTAATGAGAAAATTGAATTGAATATAAAATTATTTGATTCCTGAGCATATAATTATAAAATATGTATTCGTTAAAGAAAATGGTACTTGATCTGATTTCTTAAATAATTAACAAGAAATAAATTGAAATGAATATTGGTGGGCCTAATATTGAGTTCCAAAGCCCAAAACTATTTAGCAAATTGACGTCCTGAAATCAAGTCCAATTTTAATTTTAAGATCCAAATATACAAAGGCCCAAGACATGGAATTTAAGCAGGTTTAAAAAAGCGTAAGCTACATCTAATGTCCCTCAACTATTAGTAAATATATATTTTAGTCACTCAATTTTAAAAAGTTAAATGGTCACGAATTATTCAAAAATTTTCGTTATTGTATGGCCTTTTAGGATGTTAAAATCATTATTGTATGGCCTTTTTTGTCCTTATCGTCTGCACTAATCAAAAACTTTTTTTCTCTTCACGTTTATAGTTCAATTTTTTTTCATGAAACAGCTTTGAACGTCGTGAATTTTCGAACCAACATCCAAACACTTTTCTTCTCTGATCTCTGACACTGGCCGTTAGATTAACTTAGATCTAAAATATGTTATTCTATTTGTCAATGGGTATTGATCTACTGTACCTATTGTCGATTTGTCACTTTGAGCTTGCTAACTAGACTTTTGAAAAATAAAAATTTAACAGCCCAATGATTTAAATAAAAACTATCGAATAGTTCAATGACTTAAATGAAAACTTTCAGATAGTTCAAAAATCATTTTACAACTTTTTTGAAATTAAATGACTAAAATATAAACTTACTAATAATTTAGCGATCTTTCATAATTTACCCTTAAAAACAAAGAAAATTGACTCTCAATTTATTTATTTTATTATAAATCTCAAATAATTAATTTTATCAATTTATAAAACATGATGCATGACCTTCAATTGATGCAATTATACATATAAAATTTGATTATACATATAAATTTTTAATTTTTATTTAATTATACATATTTAAAAAATAAAACAGAGGTATGTACTTATTTTCATATTAGATAAAAATGATCATATGTATATGTTGATAGCAATAATATTAATTTCTTTTTTCTCCATCACACCAAATATAGTGTTAAAGATTGTCATAGTTATGGTCCCCATAACTTGGAACTAACGTGTACTTACTTCCAAGTGTTTATGCCTCAAAAAAATTATATTCCTAAAGTCAAACAAATCCTATTTTGGGTGGGAAAACACTTAAATTGAGTAAAATGGGTTGCTTAAATTGTTACCGTGGGAATCTATTATCATTATTATTATTGGGCCACCAGTTTCCTACTTTCCGTTAAATTCCTCAAACACTATCCAATTTTGCTTCAATTTTACAAATTATTTTTAATATATATATAGCTAAACTACTACTATTTATCTTGTCTTGTTTTTAATGGAAACCTATCGATTTATGCTTTTAGTAGGGACTATGATTTTTTGAATTTAAACGTGATTTGATAAATAAATAAATAAATTCAACAATAATGTAAATTTGATCGAATAAATTATTTCCGAATAGTTTATTTGAAATGATATCCGACTTAAGTTTTATATAAAGTGTAATTAAATCAATTTATATATACTTTTATTCTTGTTTTAAAATTGTTATTATTTATCTCATTATTTTTTATTTATGTTTTTTGTAGATGACGATGCATTGGTTATGAAGTGCAATTTGCATTGAATTTATAATGGATTCATAAGAGAAATTGAATTCAGAGTTGATACTTTATAATATTTTATGACACTTTTCAATACTTAAAATTAAATAAAATTTTATAATGTCTAATTCCTTTTAATAGAATTTTATTTAAACACAAATTGATTGATTAATTAAATTATTTAAAATTAAAATAAATAAATTGGAAAAGAAAAACTTAAATTTGAATAACATCAAGTCAAATGATAAAAACTTAAAATAACTCACATTTTACATAATTATTTGTATTATTTAAAAAATTCTAAATTAGAATATACTATTTTAGGATTATTTATATATGGACACGAAACTAAAGGATATAGGCATAAACGACATCGGAAAAGGACTACGTGCCCATGCAACTTGGTCTGCTAATATTATTGTTGGCCACGTTAATCTTCAAGCGGTCGGCACAAAAGAAGCCAACATTAATTTATATCGAGTATTTTATTTGTATGAATTTTATTTTTATATTAACTATTTGTAAAATATACAAGGAAGAGTAAATGGGGTCAATTTTCTGATGAGCGGAGCTGAGATTATTTTATTTTTATTGTTTACTTTCAATTTTATGTCTTTGTAGTCAAGTAAAGCTTCTATTTTTTTTAGACATGTTCACATGATTGGATAAAAAATATAAAACATGTCTACACAAGTTATCAAATATGATCAAATGATTGCATGGAAGCTATGCATTTAAAGTATTATTTTATTTTTAAATTTTAAATGTAATTTAAATAGTTAATATTGTTAAAGTTTTTTATTAAATTTATTGGTGTGATATTTTGAAATAAAAAATTCACTTGATGTCATGCAACACCTGGATTTAATAGATAAATTTTAACGGAATTAACAATTAAATTTACATTTTAAATCTAAAATAAAAGTGATTCTAGATTTGGTTATCTAAACCCGTCTATATATAAAATTATTAACCCAAACCTATTCTAGGCTTTCGGTCTTATTATTTTTGAAAATATTTATATTTTTAATTTAACAATTAATAATTTTATATTATTCATCAATTAAAATTTTAAACAAGACTAACCCAAGTCCAATATCATATTATTCTAGGTCTGCCCATTTAAAACCAGCCCAAACTAAGCTCAAGCTTTAAATATTTAAATTTAAGCTTAACTTATATTTTAGACAAGTTTAAGCATTTGCTTAAATTTATTTTTCAAATCTAATATTTTTACTTATGGAAGAACAATTTTCAGTTAAACTGAATTAATTGATTTAGTTTATTTTGATTTAGGCATTTTGTGCGGTTATTTTAATTGATTATCTATTGTTAAAATTTTAAATTAATTCGACCGAAAAATTAACTTAATTTAATACATATTATTTATTTATAATATATAATATATTATTTAAGTTTAATAACTAAAGTTGATTAAATCGATTAACTGATTGACCTAAAGTCAATTTAATTATGTTGATTGTTGAGCTTTAAATTGATGAATCAGATTTCGTAGATTATAATCAATTAAATTAAATAGGTTTAATAAAAAACTGACGCAATTTACTAAAAGGCCGAATACTCTCCTCTATATAAACCTTCTCAATTTCGGATCAAACTTCGAGTTTTATCATGATCTCACATTATAAATACTACTCCCATTTCTTATCATCCGAAACACCCATTCGATTGTATCCCCCCCCCAAAAAAAAAAAAAGAAGAAAAATCTCATGGCTGATTTCACATTCTTGGATATCGATCCTACCATGGAATTACTTAACCAATTCCCTGAACTAAAATCCTTGAATTACCAAAGCTTTTCACCTTTCTCCACCACTGACAACAACCTGTTCAACAATAAAGCTCAAAAGATCCCAACCATTAATAACTGGGGAGAAGAAGATAATAACTTACCAGGTTTTACCCACAATTCAGTACCATCAGTTTCTCAGCCCATTTTCACACCTGGAAATGAATTCCATGAAGAAACCCACAAGAGAAAAGAATTGGATTTCGCATGGGAAACTAGTTTCTGGAATTCATCGTCTCCCCATGTTTATGAAACTGAGATCAACATAAGAAACGTAAACACGTATATGATGTTCTGAAATCATTTTCTTGAATTCTCTTTTCATTTTTTTTAGTGTTTTTTGGTTTTACTGTCTTGAAGAATCCAGGAAGAGGGAAAAGAGCAAAAAGCAATGGCAAGGAAGAAGAGAAACCAAAAGAAGTGGTTCATGTTAGAGCTAGACGAGGTCAAGCTACCAATAGTCACTGTGTTGCAGAGAGGGTTATATACTTATAACTCAATTTCCTTTCTCATGAAATTCAATATTGCTGGGGTACCAAGTACTTCGGTAGAAGTCTTCGAACTGTCGTTCTTCAAGTAGCTGACTCGGCCCCTCAGCAACTAAATATATTGCTTCAGTATTATGATTTTATCCCTAACCTCCATGTAGAGCCGTATACAATTCATGGAAAGAGATGTCTTGACTGGTGTAGATAAGTATCTGCAAAACTCGGAGAAGGTGTCTATATAAGGCGTAAGAATAATAATGGAGTTATCTGAATGCCGGACGACTCAAACCACCAACCGATGCTTAAAAGCGCCTTGGTTGGTAGGTAGAATCTCGGGGTGCTCCTGTAATTTTATTATATTCACATGTCCTATATAGATATCTTTCTCAAATCCTGCAGATACCTATCTCCATCAATTAAGACGTCCCCTCCATAAATTATACACGACTCACCGTGAAAATTGAGAACAAAACTGTAACACGCCTTCGGTTGTTGGGGGACCGAATTAGCTGTCCAAAGAACAACACTTCAAAGGTCGATAATGAAAATGAAGCATTTTCTTTTCTGCCAAACAGGTTAGAAGAGGGAAAATAAATGAGAGACTAAGAAGCTTGCAAGATATAGTCCCAGGGTGCTATAGGGTAATTATTATAATATTATGCTTCGAGTTGCATCATGCATATGGTATAGCAAAAACAACAAAGATCGTACATACATGATTTTTTTATTCTGATGTGTTGATAATCTGCAGAATATGGGGATGGCAGTAATGTTAGACGAGATAATCAATTATGTCCAGTTCTTGCAGAACCAGATCGAGGTACGTTGAATAACAAACACATCATTTATTCACAATTTTCTTGCTTTCAAGCCATTTTTCATGCGAAGGACAATATAGTCAATACATGTACATATGCATGTATGAATGGCTGATAAATTAACAGGAAACAAAAAAACCGAAAATCGATTCAAATTTATTTAGTTTCGGTTTATCCGAAAATTCATTTTCTTGCAAAATAATTTTTTTTTTCAAAATTAAATCCAACCGCATGATTATAATCTCTCATGTATATGAAATATTACAGTTTCTTTCAATGAAGTTGACGGCAGCAAGTGCATGCTATGACTTCAACTCAGATTCAGACGATATGGAAACCATGCAGGTGCTTAAATTAATTTCCTAACTACATTTTTTTCCTTTATTTAAAATTTCAAATTCTTTATAATGAATTGAATCTCACAAAATAATTGGTTTCCAATGCATAAAAAAAATCATCAGAGGAGGCAAAAAGGTTGAAAAGATTGATGAAAAAAGGATATACAGGAGGGTCAAAGCTGCTTGCTTTCACTCATCTCTTTGACTTTAATTTCTAGATGTTATATATCTCTTTATTCAAGATCATATTATCAAATTAAATAAATATTTTGTTAACTAATAATTATAATTTTTAACTAAATAATTCAATTTAAAGGGTTGACCCAATGACTGAAAGTATCGTTAATTGGACTATTTTTTAATTCAGTACATAACTGATTTTATAATTTACAAGGTAGGAATACGAGTTTCGAACAAAACACGGTTTCAAAGTTCAGTCAAAGATGAAAAACATGTATCCAAAAGATTAAGGTACAAATTAAAGACAAAAAATTGTAACACTTGCCACTCTTTTTATGATGCATTCCCTATATCCAAATAGACAAATTGACACTTTCAATGTGTTCAAAACAATGGCATAAAAACAACATTTCACCAACAAAGCTGTTGCCCTTTGAAGCAATTCAAAAATACCAAGCAAAAGGGTATCTCAAGTCCCTATTATCAAGCAAAATGCCATTGCTCTAAATAGGAAACAATGAACTATAATAATTCTCATTGTTTATAAACAAGAGATGATCTTGGAAGAGATCGGCTTTCTTATTGGAAGAAGCCTTTAAAGTGTCACTCTTTGAGCAGTTGATCAGACCCTCAAACAAAGGTATTGTTCTCAAGATGTCTATGCATGATTTTAGCCCCCAGTTTTTGTCTCCCGACTCAATGTTGAGTCCTCAACGGGTTCACGGAGTTTAGTGGGAGCGCTTGATCCAATAATACCAAGTGGTAGTGTTCTTGCCCAATAATGCCTATTAAGGGCATGGATTTGAACCCCCACTAAACTCTGTGAACTCTTCGAGAGCTCTCCGCAAGTCCGGAGACAAAAACCTAGGGCTAAAACCGAGCATAGACATCCTGAGAACAATACTTCTATTAAGGGTCCAAGACCGGCCTAGAGAGTGACTTCCTCTCAACATTACTTCTACTCGGGAGAGTATTAGCACCAGTACGTGTCCAACAAAGGCATCAATAAGCCAACTCCATGGCATAACAAGCCAGCAATTGTATGCTTGCAAGCTTTCTATGGCACTACTAATGAATAAGAAAGAAGGGAAGGCTACAGCATTTTGCATATTATTAAGGCTTGTGTTCTGTTCTTGGGACAGGGAAGGCTATCCCATATCTGGAATTTTCACCCATCAAAGCTTGAATCTTACATGACTAACTTTTAAGGTTCATTTATTTTAGTTATCAATCCAATAAAAATCAGCATGCAAGGCTCGAAATTCATGTTACGACACTGAGTTTCAATAAAATTTGTGCACGAACCATTTCTGTAGAAACTCACATTGCATTGCAACATCGAATCAAACAGACAACGTTCCAATAGGCATGAGGAGCTTACCATTTTCATTTTGATTAGAGTGATGGTGAATGGATTCATTGTTGCTAGAAGAAGAGGGTTCAACAGCACTATTAGCATCGGGTGCCTAATAAAAATAAATGAAGATTTCAATATATATGATACTCATTTCATCACAAACATTGAATGAATGAAACGATATATAGACATACCTCTTTGTTAAGCAAGCGAGAAGTGGCAATCATTAGATTATTCAGATCTTCGCCAGGAAATTGCTTTTAAAAAAGAAGAAGATAAAATCATCTTCACAACTTCATTCAGTCTTTGAAGCTCAGCTTTCAAGTCCTCTCATTCTTCATTTCTTTGCATTGATTGAAAATGCGAAGGACCAGCCTTAACCGAGACGAAGAAGCAACCGCTCCTACACAACCACCATGCCCTTTTTTATTCGGTCCTTGAACTTCTGGAATGTTATATACATAAAGAAAAAATAAATAATTTCAAAAAAAAAAAATTAAGGATACATGAACACGATGATTTATTTTCCAATTGGTGTTTGCATATATACCAAAAGCAAGCTGCTCCAGAGATTGCTGTTCATGTTGTGGTGGCATTGATTGATGCTTTTGAGGTTGAACAGTAGATTCAGCTCTGCGATTCGCAGGGACAATATTTCGGCGTTTGCGTTTCGCCATTTCAAATCAAATTCAATAATCGAAAAGGGAAAAAATCATTATAAAAGAATATTAAATGCGAATAAAATATGCTTATTAAACGAAATTTGAATGCTGATTTTACCCTTTTTCCTTTGAAGAGAGCTATCGGGCGTAGCGAAGGTGCAGGGGAACAAATAACTGAGGAGGGGTTTTCCGGATTTTGGTTTTAGGGTAAATAAGATTAGGGTTGGGATTTTTTATTTGTTTAGTATTAGTTTTTAGAGACGAAAAGCGACATAAACCGTCGGTATATGTCCGAGAGATGGTAACAGAAAGCTTTTGAAGTTAGATCAGTACCGACGGATTTATCGTTTAGTTTCTGTTCTGGCGGGAAATATAAGCCTGTCAGCCAAGTAGGATTTTTTTTATCCGTGAGACATAAGATTTGTGTTTTGTGTCATCATTACTTTAGAACTATTCAAAAAATATTTTTATTTTTTAGATATATTACTTTTTAATGCTTAGGAGATGATGATGTTGTTTTATCTCTAAATAAAGAAAAAACATACGGAAAAAAGGTAATATTTGAGTTTATATTGAAGTTAGAAAATGTATTATTCGATTTTTCTTAATATGGAAAAAAGATGGTGAGAAGATTTGTTATTATTAGAAATAATGAAAAAATATTGTTATATTACTGTTTAAAATTTAGGCATATTTAAAAGTTAAGTTACCCATACAATACAACAAAATCTCGAAAATAAATTTCACGAAATTGCAAGAGGTAATAGAAGGGAATTAGAAAGGAGCCATCGTTAGAAGACATACAAATTTTGTACATATGTACATACTCCAATAAACATCAATTACAGTGGTGATCCAAGGGCGCAAGAGAAAAGAATTATACTTTTTAAGAAGAAATCAAATTTTGTAGCCAATTCCAATTGGATCCAAAACGGGCTACCATATAATTAATAACTCCAAAGACCAATGATAAATACAGCCTCAACACTATAAAACAAGGATTGTTGTGACCAACTGCAACTTTTTTGAGTATCTAATTTACACCTTTTTCCTGACAACAGGCTTAACCAAATTTGAACTCGAGCTGAGAGTCTTTTTAATGGCTGAAAAGATTAATAAAAGAGAAAACTTTAGAATGATACCATATAAAAAGGTCTAATTTTTGTATGAAAAGTTCCGTACCGGGTGAAGAAGCTCTCGGAGATTCTGATTTTGATGTTGGTGTTGCTTGTGCAGGTTTTTGTAAAACTCGGACCTTTGGTACGACCTTGGGCCTGCAGAAAGTTAACTTGCATTGAGTATAGCTTAATACGATCGCATTCAGAGTCTGCCCGATGAAATCGAACATCGAACACATACAGACATGTCTGCCTATGTGTATGTATGTACTAATTGCAAATTTCTATATCTGTACTAAAGCTAAAAGAGCATTAAACCGATACTCACTTCCCCAGAGATACGCCTTCGGGGGAATGCACGTATTCAGCTGAGCCATCAGTTTCTGTTCCCATAGAAAGAGCAGCATCAGTTATTTCGGATTTTTCATCGTCCGTTGAACCGGTTTCAGACTGCTTATCACTGTGAAACCAGTTGTAATGATCAGAAACTGTTTTCTCAGTATGTCCTAAAAGCCTATTCGGAGTTTTTGGCCTATAGATGGGGGAAGAATCATACCTCAAAGAGCCTGTTCCGGGCTGCTCACCATCGATCCCGGGGTATCCGTTTTTTAGATCTTTAAGTAAATGCAACCGTTCAATCTCCTCGTCCTTTTTAGCTATCGTGTCCTTGAGAGATGCCATCTGCAGAGCCGGTTAAACTTAAGAGAACAATAACGTGAATGGAGATTCTATGTTGTGTATATATGTATGAATGTATGTATGTATCCGTATCCATAATTCAAGTGAAGAACATAGGGAAAGTTGTTGCTAAAACATAATCAAAGTAACATTATTCCATCTACTAAAGCTAAATGAAGTACATTTGGTACGTATTCATCCATTGCCAACCAATCTGTCCGGTCCATTTCGTGCCTCTAAACCGACTTTTTTGAAACAAAAGCGTAAGCAAAAGATGTTGCAAATACTTCTTATAACACAAATATTTCAACAAAGCATAAAATCTTTTATATAGTATCACGTTTCAGGTAATGTTATATGCTGAACCATGAAAAGATCATACGCATTTATGAATCCAGTCAAGTTCCAAATCAAAAATTATAAACTCATATACGAAATAAAAGAGGAAAACAAAACCGTACCTGCTCCATTAGTTCCTTAACATCCTTCCCTTCTTTGCTACTTCGTGCAGCACCTAACTCAACTCCGGAAACTCGTTCTGCAAACTTCAAAGTACTCAAACTTTCAGAATATGAAGTGACATCGGGATTGAGCTGCACAAACATAAGGGTCTTTGCTTGTCCTCCTGGAATATATATGAAAAAACCACTTAGACGAACCATGATATCGGTTTTATCATTCTAAAACCCGGACGTGATTTCATACAGTTTCAGAACATAGTGAAATAAGTACCGAGAGAGCTTTGAAGTACTTGAGTGAGCTTGCTATTTCTGTATGGTACATGAGGGCTCTTTTGTGCAAGAGCAAAAATTACATCTCCAAGGGAAGACAAAGATTTATTAATATGTTGTGCTTCCTTAAGTCTATCACCGGTTACCTCGGATCTATCTACTCTTTCACTACCTGCTAAATCTACCAAATGCAGATTACCATATATATAATCTCCCGCCTTCAAATCCTTCCCACGAACATGCACGGTGACAATGCTATAACCAAAAACACTAAATCATACGTCGCAGAGGAAATATTCTAACTCGAGATGTGTATTGTAAAAGATTAAATATACGAACCTGTGTGATCGACTACTTCTTTCATTTAATGCAGTAGCACTAACGGTTCGATTCTTGAACCCAAGATTAATTAAATCAATTACATCTGTGGTTGATAGAACAGGGTGCATGCTAGCATCAGGTACAGCTAGTCCATTAGGTTGAGAGATACTGGTAACCCCCATTGTGTGCGGATTAAGGAACACAAAGATAACTATATCGCAACAATAATATCGAAAGTAAAAACACTTGAAAAGAGAATGTATTCGGTGAAAAAAAGGATATTTCTTTGCAGGACCAGTACGATTTGATAATAAATCACGCACTTGATCGTTGTATATTTCTACCACTTGAACCCCAACTTCATATTGAAAGGTACTTCTTCTATTTTGAGAGATTTTGAAGAGATTATTCAAAGCTCGAAAATTAACACCCCATTCTTCTTCGGTTGCATCATTAGGACCAGTCTGGAAATGTCAAACGAAAAAAAGAATGGGATTTGTTCGAAATGTTTGTGTAACTTCATGCGCTTAAGAATAAATGAATGCTTAGTTCCTTACCATTGTATATGTTTTCCCCGAACCGGTTTGACCATAAGCAAATATGCAAACGTTATATCCATCGACTACCGATTGAATAAAAGGTTGAATATCAGCAAATACCTCTCCTGTCCTTAGTTAAAGAGTTCTAAAATTAGATAATCACAATGTTTTCGCAAACTAATATTTAATTTGGCAATGAATAGAAACAAAAACCTTGAGTAGCAGCTGGACCAAAAACTTTATTGAACTTAAATGTCTTTTGTCCCTCTTTCCCTGGCTTGGCCGGGTTTGTAACAACCAACTGTCCGTTATCACCGATACTTTCTACGATTGTCTGTTTTCCATTTTGTCCAGGCAGAAATGGCCTTACTCGACAGAAAACTCTAATGTTACCTGGAAATAAAAAAAGGGTTAGAAAATAAAAGCCGATAACTTAGTATAGAAGCTACTTCTAGGCACCTCTCAAATCTTGAATCTCATTGAAAAGCTTCCGGTTTTCATTTAGAACTTCACGGTAGTTCCCTGCTGCATCTGCTAATGCTTTAAGCTTTACTTCTGAACAAGAAAAAGGTTCTCATAAGAACTCTTATCACTAACAATCCAAGTTGACAAAACTTTTCCACAAGAAACGTACCTAATAGATTAAATTCCTCGAAATAGCTCTTTTGTGTTTTCAAAAGTTCTTGCTTGATGGCATTGGAAGTAAACCTTAAATCCTGAATACTCGTACGAATTAGTATGAAGGATGTTTGAAGAACAAAATACAAATCCAAGATGGTAGAAATCCATAGGTACCCTCATTGCGTGAAACTGAGAATCCATAAAACTTTGGTAGGTGTTCACTTTCATGCTCCAACTCTGACATTTCGACTTGGCACTCGTTTCGAGCTCTTTCACTCTATTGTTGGAATCATTTAGGAGGGACTCAAGCTCGTTTAACCTCGCTTGAAGTCCTGCCTTGACACCCTCAGTCTCTTTTTGCATTTCCAAGCACTGCTGCTCGTGTATTGTTTTGGCCATTTCTAGTTCTTGTTTCAGTGATGCAATTTCACGAATGTGTTTCTCGGTTTCCTGTTTAATGGCTTGTTTATCAATTTTGTGTTTACTGGTTTCGTGTTCATGGGTTTCACGTTTATCAGTTTCTTTCACCGACTCTCTTTTGTCCTTCACCTTCTCCTCAACTTTCCGATTTTCTTCCACTTTGGGGCTCTCAGTCTACAGAAAAAGAGAAAAGATTCCATGAGAAATATATGTATATATATAGTGTTGAAAGGTATATGTAACAAGGAGTGACCACAAAATCTAATAACAAGGAGGAAAGAACCTCCAAAACCGGGATACATAGGAGATCATGATTGGTTTAATTTAGTAACTTCATTTAAAAGAAACCTCATTTGAGATTTTTGCAATAAGTAATGGATAAACAATGTGGAAACCAATAGCTAATAATGAATGCCTGTGATAATATAGGACAAAAGCAGTTCAAGGCTGTTGAACAACGGGAAATAATCGTTTTTCTTCGAACCTTTGTCTGCTGAGGATGAACCGTGACAATCTGTACCAAATAAGGTCATGAAATACGCCCAGTTTAGCATCTACAACTAAAAGAGAAATGCATTTTGGAATCTAAAAAAGTAATCTTTTTTTTCTTCCAACCTTAATCTCTTCACTGTTCCCGGCTGCAAGGGTCTCAAGTACTCTGATTCTCGATTTGTATTTCTCCTCTCGAATCTTGAAAAGATTGTTTTGCTGCGGGCCATAAACCACATAAAAATCCATAGAAAAACCAAGAAAATATCCAAAGCAAGATATTTAGAATAGGATTTACGGTTCGTAGATGATCTGCTTGAGTTGATATACGTCGTTCAATCTCCTGCACAACTTTTCTCAAGAGACATGCTACACGCTGAGCAACAAACGTAACATCATCATGTTTTTTATACCAAAATATACAAATGCGTACGTAAAGAAAGGTACACATTCGCATAAAAGTTTAATGTATAACTTAAAATACCCCCTTACATGAGGAATTTCACCATTCTTTCTATCTAAACTTTCATCCAAAATTCCATTCACGACACTTAAAAGCGACTGAGTCGGAGCATTCTGCATGCAGAAAACACGAGAGAAGGCATTATATACATACAAATAAATCCTTTGGGGTATTAAAAAATGGAAGGCATTAAACATAGTGAATGTTGACAGCTTACATCTAAACTGTTAGACTTCATCATCTCTGAAATTTTTGCCCCGGGGAGATCAGCGTAGCGCCCTTGTTTCCATTGAAACACCTCATGAAAATTGTGTCCACCATGATGCAGTCCTGTAGTTGATTGTTCTGCAGAAGATGAAAAACAAGAAGAGTAAACCGGAGACATGAACAGGCAAAATAATTGCATTTAGCCGTATACATGCATGAAGTAAACGGATACACACACATATATATACGGTTTCAATATACATGTTATTTTTGTATTCTTGTGCATAACTAGACCATCAAACTGAATAGCCAGTTAACTAGAACCATCTTAAATCTATACATACATTACTTATAGCACTTAAATAGCAAAATATGGCAGATGCAACATTATCGAACATGGATTAGGAGGCACTATAACGAAGCATGCAACTTACGCTGATTTTTTAAGTCAGAGGAAGCCTTCCTCCTTTCTTCTCCGGATAATGGTGTGAGAGGACCACGGAGTGGTGCATCCCCAGGAACATTTCCCGCTTTAGTATTAGAATTCTTATTGGACAAGTTACCACCAGCTAAGGAGGAAAATGAAAAAACTAAACCATTTAGTTAAAACAAACAAAAAGGAAGTGCAAGGGAGTGATGGAATATCAGCTTTACATTGATTCTCGTAGTTACTGTTTGCCATTGGTTCGAAAAAACGGACAAGCAGTTATGTTAGAGCTGTCAAGTCCTGATCAAGTTGTAAGAACTTTTGGTCCCTCGTTAACATTTTGTGTAAACCGGTCCTGTTAAACAATTAACTCCAATTAATGAGCATGTTTTACATTAGAACAAACAAGACAGAACCTAACTCAGTGTTCTTACAAAAACACAAAAGGTAGCCATTATTCATTAATAGTTAGAATCATACAGAATTAAGCTAACTAAACCAAATGATACTATCAATACGTATGTATATAATATCTTGAGCTAACACTGATATTACTGCATAATAAACCATGTTGCTTTCTATTGGAATATCATTACTACATTGTATACGGTTGTTCAAACATGTATTTGTATTATACTTATGATATACTATTATAGTAAAATTTTCATAAAGAACACAAAGAGAAACGAATTGAAACAAGACCCGTCTATGCTATGTCCAACACTTGTATTCAATAAATTCAAACATGTATTACAAAATAATAAGAAAATTCTTACCCGAATCCGAATAACATATATATTCACTAAAAATAAGCTAAAAATATGATAAAAACAGTGAACACAAGCCAAGATTTTCAGTTTACCATTGGAAAAAAAATTGAATTTGGAATTTACCAATGTCCCACATTCTACAATCCTATACACAAAGCTAAAGATTATCATCAACATTGTTAAAATACAAAAAATAACATAAAAAATCAACAAAGTTCGTAGAAAAAAAAAATCCCATTACCATGAAATAGTGGAGACATTGATAAATCCCAAGTTCAAACCTTTGAAGAAAAAAAAAAGACCCAATGTAGAGCCAGGCACGCTAATCAAACTCAAAGGTGAAATGAAGTTTCCTTTGGGATTAAAACAAAATAAAAATGATGGAATTTGACTGTTTTTTCGTTTTAAATTGTTTGGTATTCCGTGTACCAATGGTGTTTCTAAGGGACAATAGTTGGGAGAAATGAAGCGACAAACTAGGAAACCAACTCTGTCATTGAGTGTTTGCCACGTGTCCAGGATCCGACATAGATGCTCCATGTTTTTTGCTTTTTATTTTTGTTGTTATTTTAAAACTGGGAAATTGAAAAAAAATAAAACAGATTAAGCAGATAATCTGTATTAGTTAAACCTAACAAATCATTACCAAATTTTACATTACGATTCTGTTTGCTTTAAAACTGTACTCAACTTTTCATATATTGTGCTTTTTAATATTAATTTTTGATGTGTTATAATATTATGTGGATTTTATTTATTTTCACGTGTTAAATTTTATGCTCCTCTTCAATTTCATCCATTCTTTAACTTTCAATTAATTATTAAAAATAATCAAATTAAACTACTGTAATTTTACTTACGAAAACTAATATACTTTATTATTTTGCATGTAAAATAATTAAATGTATTAACAAAATTCATGTTTACCTGATTGAATAAATGCTATAAAATAATAATAATAATAAAATCCAAGTAACAGTTAGGAGAAGCTGCTGCTGCCTACTCGTTGACGAGTTTGAAAATTAGATATGAAAAAGCATCGATGGGATAATAAGGCTAAGAATTACAAATATAAAATTTTAAAATTATTGGTGGATGTATTATTGAGTTAAATAATTTAATTTAATGATTATGTTTAATATTAAATAAGAATTAATGTTTAATTCTGTATTTGTGGGTGTATTCTTTTACTAAAAATACATTTTAACAATTTTTTATGATTACTTTTTGGGATAAATATTAAAATTAATATATAATGTATAATGTCATACATTAATTTTATGCGAAATTTTAATTTGATTTCATTTTATAAATCACTAATAACATTATCAAATTATCATCATTTTATGTTGATACATTGCATACACAAACAATTAAATTAATCTAATATAAAAATAAATATATACAATTACATTAAAATTAAAGTTGATATATAAATTTAATATTTATTCTTTATTTTCTTTTCATTATTATGATATTTTGGGCCTTGGTCTTCCTTCTGGAGGAACCCAATCTCCTTTTCTAGATTTTATTGTGAGATGGGTCATGGCAAAAACCTTAGCATTTAAATCCAAGAAAATTTGGATTAAAGCTCTCTTTTAGCATTGAAATAACATCTCTTAACCATTATTCGAATCTAGTGATTAAACTTAGATATTCTTACAATTAGTTACAACAAAAATATATATGATACTAAGTAAATTGGGTGATCTCTTCGTTTTAGTTACTATGAAGCTTCATAAAAACTAAAATTTCAAGTTTAACCCGACTTGGCTCCCAAATAAATCGAATTTAAATGTACCTTTTTCACGTATCTACACTCAAAAAAAAAAAAAACAGTCGAAAGTTAGTACCTAAAAAAAGCAAATTGTATAGGTATATGTATGTGTGTGTACAAGAGGAAAAAAAAAAGGTAGATGTGATGAAAACAGGAGCTCCCTTCAGTCCAATGGGCGGGCAAAGTATGAGGAAGGAGTTGGTGCTCCCATGCCATGCATCGGGCCAAACTTAACCCTTCGTAAATATTCGTCATTTCCAGCTAGTCAGCCAATATATATAATAGAATAGAAAGGTTAAGCGTAACCGAATGCATGAGATGGCAGCTCTTTCAGCCATCTCTGCCCCCTGTATTGAACTGAGTGGAGCTCCTTTGCTTCCTGCTATGCCTGCCTGGCTCCTTCCCACCTTGGCTGCTTCCTTAAATACTAACTCCCAGCCCCTCCCATCCAATTCTAATGGCTTGCGAGTCTAATCCAACTTTTCATTTTTAATATACTATTATATTATGAAATTATGTTTTTTACTTTTATTATACAAAAAAAGTGTAAATATAAATGAATTCGAATTTAAAAATTGATAAACGAGTTTAATCGATATTGAATAGTTCGATTATGTCTCGAACATTGAAATTGATATTTGATCGAGCATCGAATTTCAAGTCGATATTAAGCTCGAACTTGCTATTATTCAAGTTTCGCAGCTTGATTACACCTCCAATATCGAGTTAACTCAAGAGTCTTCATCCAAGTTTTTGTTCATTTTTCTTAATTTTTTTATTACTTGTTTATTTGCAAAATAGTCACTAAATTATTTGAAATTTTTCATTTAAATCATTAGGCTATTAAAATTGTTAATGTATGGTCTTCTCTATTTACACCGTCTGCACCAATCGAAAGCTCTCGCTTCCTTTCTTTTCTATAGTTTTGTTTTGTTTTCATGAAACAGTTTTAGATGTCACAAATCTATGAACCAAAATCCAAACAAATTCCTTTTTTGATTTCTGATACTAATCGTCATATCAACTTAGGTCTAAGGTATGATCTTCTACTCATCAATGACTACTAATCCACCGTACCAATCATCGCTTGGATCTTGCTAGCCGGACTTTAAAAAAAATATTATCAATCCAGTGAATTAAGTAAAAACTTTCAATTAATTTAATGACTTAAATGAAAACTTTCAAATGGTTTAGTGGTCATTTTGTATCTTTTACATTTGAGTGACCGAAACATAAATTTGCTAATCATTAAGTGACCTTAAGTGTAGTTTATCCAAATACTTATCATAATAAAATAAATTATATTTTTAATATGATATTTCTTTATACCTCGTGTTAAGATTATTACCTTGTACGAAATAAAAGTAATGATAAAAGAATAAAAATAAAAATCTCATTAATTACAAAGAAAATATTGAAAATATACTAAAAATCAATTCTTTATCGAACTAATCTAATTTTCATTCAATCTTTTTATTGATTCAACAAGTTTTTCACAATTCAGAGTTTATCAAATTTTGACACCCACTAAACCGAATTCATCACTAATTTTTTATTCAACTCGGGTTGCTTTAAAAGGAAAATTATTCATTGCTGTTGACAAAGAAAACCACATTAGGGGAATATTCTCAATCTTTCATGTTAATCCTGTTGCCATTTGGTTTCGGTGAGGGTTTCTTTTTTATTTAATACATTATGGGCGGCGTATAAACGTACACATTCCTAGTTAATTATGTAATGTTTCTTGTATTTAATTTTTTTAAGTTTTTCTAATAAGGTGTAATAGCATGATTAACTGTCGACATATACACGACGTCAAAGGAGCAAGGAAATAATATATAAAAGTAGCACCTCTTCAACCTACACCCAAAATATCTTAAAACTCTCAAATTAACCATTAATTCAATTTAAATTTTCTTTAAAAAATTAGAATTTTATTTATTTATTATAAATTATAAAATTATTGAAAGATGTAAAATTAATGATTTTATAAATTTATTTTTATTACCACTAAAATAATTTAACATAAATGAGCTTATCAATATAATTATTAAATAATTACCTTAACATATTAAATAATCATTTTGCGTCATTATACTTCGACAATGAAGTGCTTTGAAAGCTTCGGTTGCGTTGCGTTACCGTAATTTCCAGGTTATATATATGCTTTGACAATGCCCTGCGAAAACCCCACCCTTCAACTTCCCTCTTCAATCTCTAAACAATCATTTAATTAAATCCATAACAAATATCTCATCATGACACAAATATATTTCTTTAATTATATTTTTTTGAGTCTGTTGAGTTTTAGTACTGTTGTCAGTACAAGAGGGAATAGGTTCGCGTGCCTTGAAGCACATTATCCTCCTATCTAAACATTAAGGAGGGGTTATAGGTAATTCTAGATATTATCTTAAAAAGAGACATATATAATAAGATTATTTTTTAGAAAAATATTTTTCATATCTGAAAAATCCCATAATAATCTAATTCATTGATTAGATCATAATCTATTTTTTTTCCGTATATAAAATTATATATTTTATATTTTTAGTGTATCAAATAGGTTTAAATATATATTGGGTCCTTTAACTTGACACTTTTTCTCAATTTGATATTTTAAAAAAAAATTCTTTTTCAAATTATTACTTAAATTTTTATTCTATCAACTCTTCTAATACCATTGTTTTATAACATCATTAAGCTTGGACATGTAACCCATTCGTTTCAGTAAAAAGCCGAAGGCAGTAGGGTTAGCAAAGGTATTGGTCTAACAGCCCATTACCAATTACGTCACCCAAGGCCCAAACTAAATTCAAATTTTACTTGGTCCAACAGCCCATTAACAATTACGTACGAAACCTTTTCTAAGGGTAAACTACTTTATTAGTCACTAAGTTATGAGAGAATTTTTGTTTTAGTCACTTAACTAAAATAAATTATAATTTTGTCACTGAACTATTCAAAAGCTAAGTGACCGAATTGAAATTTTTTTAATTAAGTGGCCAAGATGAAAACTTACCCATAATTTAATGACTAAATGTATAATTTACCTTTTCTTTATAGAAAGTTTATCTCTCAATTTCTAATTTAGTAATCATATAGATGTTACATGTCAAACATAGTGACATTTTAAATCTATGTTGGTTTCTTTATTTCTTTTAATTACATCAATGGATATTATTAAAATTAATTATTGTAAACATTAAATTTAAAATATGTTATTAATTCAAAATAATTTATTACGTGACGTAATTTACACGTGTAAAACTCAAATCAATATACTTAATATCTCAACACTTGAACATTTTCATTTCAATTAAAATTTTATTGACATGTGTATCACGGTAAGAGTTTTATTACTGAAATTGGAATACAAGCACAGTTGAAACTATGTGGTTGGGATGAGCCATCCACCACCCCGACCTCAATTTCTTTGATTCAACTCAACGTAATCTCCATCTTTTTAGTTTCCATGTAGTAATCTCAATTTTCTTCTTCAACAATTTATTCATAAAACTTTGAACCAACCACCATTGACAGCACTTTGCTGTTTTTAAGGTTTTTTAAATTGTAAAATTTGAATTCCTTTTTCCAAGGTTTATTTATTTATAATTAAATAAATTATTCTTTGACATGCTTAAAGCATTAAAGTTGAAGATTCTTTAGAATTTAGTTTAATGGATTTGGAAATTGGAAATTTGTGTGTTTTTTAAAGGTATAACTTTAATATTTGACAAGTAGGTTGTTAGTTGCAATAGAATTTTTTTTCCTTTTGTGATTCTTTTTATGAAGTGGACATTTGATGATAGAATATAATGTTGGTTTTATTTGTGATGGTGATCCATCTTGCTTGGAACTTGATTAATATCAATTTAGTGATTAATATGTACTATACGTAGGGTATTTGGATGATAGCGGTGGTCTATTTATTTATGTGTATATCATTTAAGTTTTATATATTTCTTTAAAAAGTGAATGTTGAAACATTAAGTTAAACCCAGCAATCAAATACGTGTCTGAATTTTCCTAAATTTCGAATAATTGAATTAAATAAAATTTTCGTTGAAATTTATTTCGGGTTTATAAAAGCAAAAATGAAATCAAAACAATGTTATAGAGTATCCAAAATCTAAGAAAAACAAGGATCTTTGAGTTATTCTATCATGGTTGGAATATTCTCCAAGCAAATGTGCAACATTTTGTCTTCCATGTTTTATGTTTCACAAGAAAACTTTTCATTTCGCATCAAATATATTTACTTAGATGAATTTCAGAACTATAAAAAAAGATTTATTATGGTTAAAGTCGTGTATTTTTCAGCACATATTAGAAAAGATTACACTTCTCCTCATCGAGATGCAAAAAAGAATATTGGCGAATCACAGTAATCAATCTTCAAATGTTAACAAAATTTGAACACTTTTCCTCTCAACAAGCTTAGATAACAATGTTCGATTAAAAGAGAATGATGGGTTTTTAAATGTGATGATGAAAGTAGAACATTGCAAACATTGGGAAATTTTATTCGGATGCTTAATTTGATATATTCTTATAGCGATAAGACAATAATCCTTCAAAAACTGTAATGAACTCTTTATTCAAAATACAAAAAAAGAGGAAATTTTGCAAGTATTTCAACTAAAGTAAAAATTGTTATTTTCTTGAAGAAACTCGAGATCAATCTAAAATGGAGCAAATGTAATCTAAAAGTGCGAGATTTATCTTCTTCTATACTACAATACAATCATTTTCAGCAATGAGCGCTGTAAAAATAATCTCCTCTCTGATTGTTTGCTATATATATAATTGCTGAAACATTTTATACAAATTCACTTATAGATGACTTTCATGACATGGAAGAAGGACGCCTTCTGTTTTTATATTTAAAATATTATTTTAGCAGTGAATGTTAATGTTTTATCATAATTTCTCTAAACATATCATATAGTTTCATATACGAATAATGTAAATATATTTACATTTTATTTTATTCACAAGCTCATATCTATATACCGTATTCGAATACATGTAGCGATATCATCAATAAGAAAGTGGAGCTTAATTAATAAGCAAATAGCTTTTAGAAAAATAAAAGAGCATAAAGAAGAAATGTTAATTAAGCTTTGTGATAAAAGCATATTATTAGCAACTACAAGTATGCAAAAGAAAGTAGGATTAGCATCTTAAAGTGGGTTTCAACATATTGGCAAACAAGAAAGAAGATAATAGTTTGTATTTATTACCTTTTTATACTTGATTCTTAAATCTTACTAGTGGGCTGCGCAAATCTTCCTCCATTATTGTTTCATTTCAACACATTCTCTTTCTTTTTCCTTTTTCGGTCTCCATTATTGTTTTGTATTCAACTGTCATATGTAAAAAAAAAATAAAATTAAGGGATTAAGTAGTAAATTTACCATTTTAGGGGTTAAAGTCATTATGTACCTTATTTGCTTTTGTCATTGAATAGTTACATTAAATTTCGACTAAGTTTACAGTTGAATCGAGTCACTCTTAAACAAAAAATAAAAATATTCAATATTATTCTCTCCATCCACGAGACTTGAACTCAAAAACCTTATTCAATAAGTATCGAACTTACCATTCAACCCAACAAGTTTTTGTACTTTTTTTAAGCCTCTGATCGAGTTGGTGTTACGAGTTAACTGCACGCCAACTCACTTGAGAAATACTAAAATACCCTTTTACATAAAAAAAAGGTGTATTAAGTGTGCTTTTATCTTTTTACATTTTTATATAAAATCAATAAAAACTCAATTGTAGTACAATTTGAACTCGTGATACAATAAATTTTAAATATTTAATTTTATCATTTCAACCAAAATTTTAATTATTTTATTACTTTTTTAAAAGAATGTAGTCAATACATAATTATGTTATTCACCTCTATACGGAGACCAGGGACAACTTGGCTCCCAAAATTTTTAAAATTTAATTAGTCCTCAATTTTAAAAATTTTCATTATGCCTTTATTTTAATTATTCACTTTCAATTTTTTTAGGAATTCTCATTATTCTAACCATCTTTTAATATTTTTATTAGATCGTTAATTTTTAAATAAATCATTAAACTCTTTAAAATTTTAGTTAATGTGGTATAATAAGAAAGCATTTAAACACCTTTTGCATTCTCTAGGTTTGCTAACCACACATTTCAATAAACAAACAATAAATAAAAGGTAAAAAAATGAACTATTAATAATGGTATATTTTGTGTTGTTAAAATAAAAAAGCATTATTACTGTTTTTATATAAAATTTGACATATTAAAAATTAGTATCGTATTTAATATTATGGAGCTAAAAAAAAAAAAGAAAGATAAATGCATAAGTAGGTAACATTTGAGGTGAGTATTATAGGCCAAATGTCAAATCAATTTGATGGCAATGTTTTTGTTTTGTGAATTATGTGGGGACTGCATCAACTGTTTAAATAATTTTGTCAACAGTGTCAGAGAAGAAAAAAGCAAAACAGTCTATAATTGTTTGTGGGGTCTTTTCTCTTTGAGTCTACTCATTCAATTTTACCTAAATATAATAATTGAAAATAAAAAGGGCAAGTCTTCAATACAACTGTTCATGCCCCGACAGCTGGTTTGGATCCGGTTGGGTTTAATTTTTTTCTTTTTCGAGTCAGTCTGATTTGACATGATTTATTATTTAAAGTAATTTTATTTTAATATTTATATATTTTATAATTAGATGAAATAAAAATTCCTTTTCTACTTTGACCCGTGAACATCTTTAATTTGAGATAATTTGTAATCAATGAGGCTTGAGGTTTTAGATCTTTTAAGTATTTATATTTAAGTCGCATCATGCACAATTATCTTGCATTGGTCTTCAGTTTCATTATGTGTTATTATCGGTTATATTTTAAGTTTTGGTCTATTTACGTTTTTTATTGATTTGATTTTACTTTATAGTTATTCATATATATACTTATACTCATAAACTCTTAAAAAGAAAATAGGAAACAGTGAAACTTCATAGGGTCTTTCTGTCCAAGTGTGGGTATTCCGTATATTTATAAATATATCTATTTCATCGAGCCTCTCTCCGAGGTAATGCCCAAATCGTTATGCCTTTTGTTCGAGTCATAATTATATTTATTACTTTTTAGATGTAAAGGTTTTTTAATCAATTTTCAAATTGATGTCTAGATAATTTGTGACACCAACTTAATCAAATAGTTAAATATAATATAAATAATTAATTGTAGAAATCTTAATTCAAATTTAAATATTAGCACCAACATGTATATTATCAAAATTTTGTACCCTTAATCTCTGTAATGAGATCTTTTCAACTCACTCATTAGAATATTTTATTCTAAATAGGAGGTAGAATTAATATCTAAGATGACATGACACTTTTCATGCCAACACTACTAAAACCTTAGAATCAAAACAAAATTATGTCATTGCATTATTTTTCTTTATTCTAATAGTATGATCCATACTCTACCTCATTACCCATTAGGATGGCATTAAAAATATTCCTTTAAAAGCACCTCAATAATGCAACTTTGATCTCATTCCGATTAAGTAAATAAATAAAACAAACAAAGAATAAAGCATATATATTTAAAGTTAAGTATTTTGTATTTTTGGGTGGAGATAAAAGGTCAATTTATAAATTTAGGCACCAAAACATATATATTTTCTTTTGAATGAAAATTTATTAAAATTCAAAAAAAATCAAAGAGTGTAAAGAAAATGAAATTCCTTATAAGCCCTTTGAATTAGTCTGTATTAGAAGTGTTCATCATCGTATGATTTATTTTAGGTATATATTTTTCATTTTGAGGTAGGTATTTTTTATTTAAAATAAAATATATATTTATATTTATATTTATACGTTTTTATAATTAGGATTAAATAAATTTTATTAATTTTAAATTAAAAAAGTCTATTGTCGAGCTTGGACGTGCTAAGTTTAAGCTCGAGTTTATATTTTTTATTTTTGAAATTGAGTGTGGATTCAATCCATAAACATCTTTAGTTCACACATATATGTATATGACATCCTTGGATAGTGATAACCAAAGATTAACCGAGCATTACATGTTATGATATTAATATTAGTATTCATTTGAATACAACTAAATAGATTGTATTCAAACAAGTTAATGATTAAAGATTTATTGGAATATAAATTAAAGTTTAGAGGCTTATTTGGCTGTAATAAAAAAAAAGTATAGGGAATTATCCAAAGATAGTCATAGAGTTCAAGGACCCAGTTAGTGTTTTAGCCATTTTTATGTTGCAAATCCAATTACAAATCCAAGTATAAATAGTACATATCCCAATATTAACCATTAAAAGCATGATCAGACGAATAATTAGAATCTATTTGAATTTAAATCAAAATAAATATGGATAAGACGTACACATAAAGATAAATTCTCCAAATGAAAAAATTTTCAATTTAATAATCTTAAAATAAAGAAACTATAAGTCAATATATAATAAAATTATATTTTACCCTAAAAATGAAAAGAATATATGTTCAATTATTTAAAAATAATGAATTAATAAACTAATAAACGATAAACTTATATTTTGATATCTTAAAATTTTATAATTAACTTTCACATCCCCCACTAAAAAATTCTAGATTTGTGCCTGCATACACGTGATAGTGGGAGTTAAACCAATATAAAATATTGATTGAGAACGGCCAGGGGCGGAGCCTCCCCCACCCCACCCCCTAAAAAAAGAAAAATTGCTTATCTAGTCAATTTAATTTCTAAAAAATCACAAGTTAGTATAATGGTAAAATAATATTTTTAGCCCTAATTTTTACCTCTTAAATCAATTTTCTAGTTTCGTCCTTGATAAACACGTACATAATTTACGAAATGTGAGACTTGAACTTAAAACTCCAAATTCTTAAACCTCAAATTTGCCATTAAACCGACACCATATTAAAATGGTTTTTGTGTGTGAAGTGAACTTGAAATTATTCTTACCTACAACTTGGTTATTTGAATCATAGAAGAAATCCCATTCTTTATTAAAGTTGTATCAAGTTTTCATCCTCGGAATTTTCTTTATCACTTTAGAGACGCCAAGTATTTTGGTAAGAAATATATGCTTTTGGATAGCTTGTTTCATTTAAAAGCAAAAGGCTTATTTTGAAATTCTGAATTGTAAAATGGATGCGGTAAATATCTTGATTTTGAGATTTTCGAAGTTTTTCCCAAAATTGTATCCTTCATTTTCTTTTGTTTCAGTTTTACTTTATTTATAGTTTTTAGTTTTAAAAGTTAAACAGTAACCTTTTACTTTTCTTAAAAAATTATTTTAAATTATATCATATTATATTTGATATGTTATTTAACAATTAAATTAACTGTTTTAATAATAGAATTAATCAATATAACATCAATAATTTAAAGATGCAATTAATCAATGATGGTCGTAATTTGAATAAATTGATCTTTATTGTTTTATTATTAAAAATGAATGATCTATAGAACTAATTTTATCACGTGCTATTTTAATGGATATAACATGGTAAGTTTCGTTAAAATTAGAAGTATGTTTGGTCCTCAACTTTGAAATAAATCCTAAGATAGTATATAAAATAAAATAAATCATTTATTACTTTGTGAATGAAAATAAAAGAAAATTGTGAAAAACCCAAAATAATTCTCAATTCGATATACGCGGAAATGAAAAACTTTAAAAATAAAATCAATTAGGTGGGATAGGCAATTAGGCAAAAGCAACTTTAAAAGTAACAACAAAAGTGTGGGAAATCTTCTTTTACAAACTTCCCAATTTTAATAACACCTAAATGTGTACATGAGTTATTTTAAAAGATATATACGACACTAATTTTTTAAGTAAAATTAGAATTTGTCACATTTTATTATTTGAGCGAAAATAATTAAAATGTTTAAAATATAAAATAAAAATTATTAGAGGTATGAGAAAGTGGAAATAAAAAATGAGAAGTGAAAATGACCAAAAAAGTTACCTAATTGGATGAAATGAATCTGTGATTGTTAGGAAAATAATTATACCTATCATATAAAATGTAATTATATAATTTTAAATTCTAAAAATAAGTTATAAAAAAAGTGACAATATTATTTCAGATTTTTTCTAGATAGATATTGAAACGTAAAATTAAATCATTGTTTCTAGTATATTATTCTAAGCGGTATTCGACAATACTATTATTAATAAAATTTAGAATAAATAAAATCCTATTTATTATTTTATAATTTTGAATTCTTTGAATTATTCTTTCTCCAACATTAAATATATACTCGTAGTGATTATCAGTTAATTATTAGTCAAATATAAATAATTTATAATAAATAACACATAATTATATGTCCAACTAAAAGTCTTAAATTTAAATTACTATTAATATGGTATAAAATAATATTTTAAATTTACACTATATGCATATATATTTGAAATTTCGAATATAACCATTTATAATTACTTGCATAATTGTCTCAATTTTCATACAAAATTTGTTTTAAAAATTATAATTTAAAATAGTTTTTAAATAAAGTAGTGTCCAACTAAATCATGAGATGATATCAATATATTTTATTAAAATAATATTGTTTGTACTTTTGTTTATTTTCAATTAGATACAACATAAAATATAGTAATAGAAAAGTCTAGACGCACCAAGGAATCCTCAAAGACCTGAAAAAAATGCAAACAACGTTTGACATATTTAATTAATAAATATTAATTGGATTGCCGTCATAGTATTTGATAAGATTTTAAAAATTAAATCATTTGTGCTATATTTTTATTATGTGATTTAATCCCATTTTATCTTATTTAATATGGGCTCATTGACAAAATTAAGACCCTATTTTTTAAAATTCCAACATTAATTTAATTTAAATCACTTTCATATTTATTTCCCATCAATTATAGCATTATGGAAAAAGAGCTTTATTGACAATGTTGGCTTCCATGATGGCTTTTGAGAAATTAAAGAAAAAACACACACACGCACATAGCTTTAAAATAAAATAAATATTAAATATGGGTAATTAGTTGAAATATACTGTTTTTGACCGAAAATTTGATTTACTTTTAACTATTAGAGTTAACAAATGGTTGATTTTTTTAATTTAAAATTATCGGATTTTTATCACTTATAAAAAATAAAATCTTTTGTGCAATAAAAATAAAAGCAATTTTATTTTCTTTTTATTGTTTCTGTTTTACTCTTCTTTAATTTATTTGTAAAAGAAAATGTCAAAGGAATTCATGATGCTGCCTTTGAATTAAATAGATGTATTTAAACTTTTGAAATTGTGACTTAATTGGATGATATTTGTCAACCAGATTTGAGCAAGTAGGCTTTTTGGAGGGTTATTTGCTTCTTTTTTAATAAAGAAAATGCATAAAAGTGAAATTACTTTATTAATCATTAATTTTAAAATAGATGGAAACAAAAATTCTTATATTTTTATTAATAATTAATAAGACTTCTATATAATTTTGTATTGTATATTTTTGAAGAAAATATTCTAAATTTAAGCTATAGTTAGAGATAAGTTTGGTTCAGTCTTTTTTTTTTTAAGAGTGTGTTATAATTCGATTAAATTTAATTCTCGATTTTTATGAAAATAATCAATTTAATTCAAATATTTATATTTTAAATTCATGTCCATAACTAATTAAACACCTTAATTGAATCGATTTTAATTTCTCAAATTTATACTTATACCAACATAAATCCTTTGCCCTTCTATTTCCAAGAAAGCAACTACATCACTCTCTCTTTATTTTGACTAACAAAAATAGCAATTTATAAATAAATTTCTATATGTATTTAGACTCTTAATAGATATAAAATTATGGGGAAAAAATCTCACACAATTTGTGGAATATTTTAAACTTTACAAACGAGTTAAGGGTTTGTAATCCACATTTTAATTATGTTTGTGAAAATAATTTGTCAAAATTATTATATTAATGAGTAATTACTCAGTATGCTAGCAATAGAAAGTTTTTAATCTAGGGTTAAAATTCAGTTTCATGGTTTATTTATTTATTTTAATTTTTAAATACGACTTAATAATATATGGCAACATTTTAATCTCACTGGTAAGATTAAAATTGCTACTGTTAGTGTACAAAATAATTATCTTATATTATTAATATTATAAATATTTTATGACTACTTTAAAATATTTCATCAAATCGAGCTAAGTGCCTTAAACTATTTTTTTAATATATGGAAAATTCCAACTCACACTTGTAGTTCCCCCAAAATACGATATTATTATATCGATTAAGTTAATAGTCAGTAAACAACTTGAATCTCAAAATCAAGACAGTAACGTCGAATAAGACGTTAAAACTGTTTTAATGTTAGATATTAATTAAGTTTTTTTTCCTTTAAAATTAAATCTTAACCCATTTTATAAGGCAATATCATGGTTAGGTTTAAATAATTAAACCTTACTAGGGTAAACTTTTGAACAAAGCTTTGCTTTTTCAAAGACGTGGATACGATTAAACCTAATAATTCTCAAATAAATTCTAAGACTTGCTCAAAAAACATCTACGACTAACATTTATTACTCTTTATATTTTTATGAATATTTATCAAGTTCCTAAACTTTATTTAGTATATTTCGATCACTTAACTTTTAAAAGTTACATAATAGTCAGTAATGTTATTAAAAAATAACGTTGCACATCAATTCAAAGGATTAATAGTTAACTTGTCCCTAAACTATAGTTAAAAAATCATTTTGATATTTTTAAATTTTATTAACAATAATTGTAAAATCATATAAAAATCAATTCTGTCAAGGAAAAGCCAAGGACTTTGCACCTAATTTTTTCACATCCAATGTCATAAAAATCTCATTCTTTCAACTTTTATAAAAAAAATATTAAATACCCATTCACATTGATCCTACTCGTTTCTTTTTCATTTGCTTTGTTGTTTCACACTCTCTTCATTTTCATCTTTTTCTTTTTTCTCTTTATTCATGCAATTCGGCATCGGTTTCACTCTTCCTAGATCATTAAAAATAATATATATGTTTTTATTTATAGTTAAATGTAAAATATTGACTTGAAATTTGAGAGAATAAAAAGAGCACTTTGTATTATAAATTTAAAAAAGCCCAAAATTCCAAAACTGAAACTTACCAATGAACCTAGACATTATAATAAAACATTTTGCTCTTCTCTCTTGCTTTCTTACTTTTTTCTCTCTCACTTTTTTCATAATTATCAAGAAAATCTCGTAGATAGGTCGTTCTTGATAAAACCTTTTACATTTCTCAAGAATGAAAGTAGTGTTGCAAGCCTGAATTTTGTTTATTGAATACTCGAGCAGCAATAATCAGTCTAATAGTGGAATCTGAATATTGCATTGAGATGTATTTTGGTAGGGCTTTGAGAAAAAAAACAATTTATTTTTTCATAGCAATTCATGAGATTGAAGGTGTTCATCAATGGTGGAAAACAAATAGGATTTAGTTTGTTTTATATAATAAAAAATTGCAAGAAATGTTAGTTTAATTTTTTTTTAGTTTTAGTTTAAAGAATTTTTAGATTTATACATATTTTTATATATTTTATATTTGTATATATTTTAAAATTTTGTGATCTTAATTAATTTTATAGATTTTTAAGATTTTTAAAATTTTTAAAATTATTGTTAAGAAAATTTAAAATATCAAAATGATGTTTTAACTATAGCTCAAGGACCAAATTAGCTATTAGTCATTTAAATTAATGTGCAACGTTACTTTTTTAATATAAGTTTATAATCGAGTGACAAAATGTAACAATTTGATAACATTAGTGACCATTACGTAACTTTTAAAAGTTGAATGGTTAAAATGTAATTTAAAATAAAATTTAGGGCAGTTAGTATAGTTTACCCATATATAAACTAACATTTATTTGGTATAGTTTACATGTATTTATAAAAAAAAATTGGACTTTGTATTAATAATATAATAAATCTATGTTATAATTTCACGAGTCAAATAAAATCAACTAACTACATCAACTGGTAATTAAAAGAAATAAAAGAATCTATTTTATTGATAAATCAATAAATTATATTATAAGGATATTGTTATTTTTAAAAAACTTCCTCTAGAAATTACCTTTATTGAAACGTGCAATTGTCATATATTTTAATTAAAAATAAGAATTTAACATTTTATTGACTTTTTATATGTATAACTTTTTTTATTTAGAAATTAAACCATAACCCTTGGTATAAGGCAACCTTATAGAGTGGTTTGGTTTGAATATTTAAACGACTATTAGATATGACTTTTGGACCGAAAACTTGCCTTTAAAAGTAAAAACACAAAAACCTTAGTAAATTAAAGTGTTCAATTTTTTTTTTCTTTTTTCCTTCTCTTTTATTGGAGTGGGTGGAGAAATTACTTTGTACGATGATGGAGACAAAGGTTGGTCCACTCCTATTATCTTTTACAAAAACCGATTATTCTTATCATTCATCATTTTTAAATTTGTATATTTTTTATTTAGTATAATTAATTTTGATCCATTTATATATATATTTAAATAAATATATTAAATAGATGCAATTATTTGTGTATGGGTTATATAAAGTAAAAATGATGTTATATCGATAATCGAGGTAGTGATTTGTAAAATTTCATATACAAATTTACATAAAATCAAAATTTATGTATAATAATGAAAAATGGATCAAGTTTATTTTAATAATTATTGTGGGTTAGTATTTTATACACTAATAATCTATTTTTTATTCCACAAGCAATTTTAAAAGATTATCATGTATTTTTTTAAAAATATTTTACTATATTCCTATAGGATAAACACTAGCCGTGCTTCAACTATCGTCATTATCTTGTTAATTATAAAACTAAAATAGATTTACACAAATTTTTTAAAAATTTTATATAATTAATATTTTAAATGTTAATCTATTATATAAATGCGAACAAAGAAAAGTATGGTAGTGGAAATATTAAAATGATAATAGAAAAAAAATAAAAATATAAAATTACGAGAATGATGATGATGAGTTGAAAATGAGATGCCTTGAAAGTGAAGCAAAATCACAAGAAATGTGTGATTATAAAAATACATACGAAGTTGTGGGAAAGTCCTAGTGATAGCTTTTTAAAACTTATCTCCACCTAGCCACCCACGAGGTTTCCATTTTTTTATAGAATTATTTTTTTGACACGCGATAACTTGAATACAATACGAATTTTTTTTAAAATGTTATATTAAAAGTTAATACAATATAAATATGTTAAATTTATTATTATTTTTAAGTCTTTTATTAAATAGATGTTACTTTCAATAGGTAACCATTTTAGTAATAAATTTATCAAAATTTCTCACTTTAATATTTAATAGATATTATTATGGAGGTTATTATCTTTTTATATAAAATTTTAAAAATATTTATCTAAAGTTTGAATCTAAAACATCTATTATTATATTTAAATATTTTAGTGCCATCTTCAACTAAATCAATGAATTTTACGAAAGCTCTTTATTTTTAATAAGTAATTAAAATTATTTGAGGATAATTTTGTTTAATTTTATCAAAAAATTAAATTTATTACACATTTTTACATGCGATAAAATCTAATATTATATAGGAAATTTATGAGATATGAAAAAAATATAATAAATATATGAAAAATGAAATTTCTTTTTTAAGGAAAAAAAAGGAAGAGGTGGGGCGTACACTCAATAGAAAAGATGTTCCCAATTCCCGTAGAGTGGTCCAATTAAGCAAAGCTCGTGAACAAGAAATTTGTACCCACTCCTTTTATTTTAATTTTAACTAGTTTATGGCTATGTGAAAGTTTTATTGAATAGGGTTAAATCAAATCAACTAATTTTTATTTTTTTTAAATCAAAACGATTAGATATTTGAGATGGAAAATTTTATTAGAGTTGGGAATGAATTTTTATTATAAATTAAATATTTTTGTAAAAGTTTTCATTCTAAAATTTTATATAATAAATGTTATAATAATTGATATAATAATTAAATATAATTTTAGTTGAAGTAATTTTATGGTTAAAAAGAAGTTTTTGATAACTATACGATTAATAGATGATATTATTTTAGTCAAAATCTTAAATATAATATAAGATTTATGTGAAACCTTTTTAAATAAAAAATAAGATTATAATATTCAATAGTCTACAAGAATTAATTTATTGAATTTAAAATAAATTTTAAATTAAATTTAAGCATGACAAAACATCCTAAAAAAAATCACAAATAACATGGGACTTAATATTTAGGGTAAATTACAAAGTTGCTAAATTATTACTAAGTCTATGTATTGATCACTCAACTTCATAAGGTTACAGAATGGTTACTGAACTATTTAAAAGTTTTTATTTAAGTTATTGGATTATTAAAATTACTACAGTGCGGCCTTTTTAGTTCGCACTGCCTGTACCAATGGAAAGCTCTCCTTTCCCTTTTTTCTACAGTTCAATATTTTTTCACACAACAACTTTGAACGTCACAAATATACAATTAAAATTCAAATAATATTATTCTCCAATCTTCAACAATAATTGAGAGATCAACTTGGATCTAAAATATGTCATTCCACTCATCAATGAGCACTGATCCATCATATGAGTCATCGCTCGGAGCTCGCTAGCCAAACTTTAGAAAAAACTAACAATCTAGTGGTTTAAATGAAAATTTTCAAATAGTTCAATGACTATTTGTAATTTTTGAAGCTGAATAACTAAAACGTAAACTTACTAAAAATTTAATAACATTGATATAATTCACCTTAATATTTAATATAAAACCCCTTTGGATCAAAATGTAAACACATACAATTTCAAAGTGCACTATTTTTTTAGATAAATCGCAATTGCATTGCATAAAGAGTGTGAAATTGTTTTTACAATAAAAGCAATCAAAAAGTAATGAAAGTAAGATCGACCGGTAGTCCACTATATGCTGGTTGATGGGAACTACCACTTGAAACTTCTTAAAATAGTTTCCTAACAACCGTTCTTTCCATTATCATAACCGCTTGTGGAGATTTTAAAAATGAGTTTGGATGAGCGGTGCGTTTACCTATGCTTAGTGTAAAAAACAGTAATGGCGGTGAGATTAGATATTGTAGCGACACTGTAGCGTGAGACAAAAAGTAAACTAAACACACCGCACCACATCCAATCGCCTATACAAACCCACCCTAAGGCTGCAACGTGAACCATTTGTCATGGCACCTAACATGTCGACGGTTCTTTATGCAGTTGTTTGCCTTCTCGAATTTCATTGAAATATGGTATCACCGTTAGCCACACACTTTTTTTCCTTATTGTTTTTATTTTATTGTCGTGCTAAAATCATTTGGACAAGTTCTTTCGATAATAGTTTCGAGCATATCTAGCTCTATTGTATAGTTACAAGAAAACTAAATAAAAATTTACCACAATTTAAAAAAAAATGTCCAAGTAAAGATTTATTACTTACTCGTTTTAAAACTCAAATCCGGATGAATTTTGTGGGTGAATAATCATTAGCTATCAAATCATACACGAGAATTCTTCCAGCATTTATCTTAAAGAGTGATAAGCAAGAATTTTGGTCACCGGCCCTTCAAAATATTATGTTCCCCTTCAGTCCCAAAATTATAATTATCCCAAGGTTAACCGATGGGGTGTAGGCAAGAACCTTTGCCCTAACATAAAATGAAGAATTTGTATTTTCACTCTCCAAAACATTAAAAATTAAATTTAAGTTTAAAAAATGAATATTTTAATTTATCTGTAAAACTATAATTTTATCCTGAATACTAATATAAAATTTCCATGTAGTTATCCATATCTTTCAGCCATAAAAAAGTCACTAAATTATTAGTTAATTTATGATTTTAGTTCACTGCCTTTTAAGGTTTTTTTTTTTTTAAAGTTAGATTAGAGAACTCTAAGAATGATTCGAAAATCTGTATAGTTGATTAATGTCTTTTGACAAGTAATAGAACATATCTTAGATCCAAGTCGATCTGACGGTCAATGTGAGAGATGGAAAAAGAAAATTATTTTATAAAAATAAAATTGAACTATAAAAATAAAGAGTAATAAGAGTTTTCGATTGAAACAAGTGACTTAAATAATAACTTTCAAATAATTTAATAACTATTTTATAATTTTTAAGGTTAAATAATCAAAATGCAACTTTATTAATAATTTAATAATATAGAGTATAATTTACCTTTTTAAATATGTCAAAAAAAATTTGGTCCATCAATTATGTCAATTCTAATAACAAAATTTTAAATTATATTTTATATATTAAAACAGAAAAAGCAAAATTCGAAATGAAACAAAAAAAAAAAAAGGTATTCTAGTCAGCAAACACCCAAAAAAATGAAAAAATGAAAAAGTTGAAAAGAGAAAAGTAGGTGTAGTATAGTAATTTTAGACTGTCGTACAAGGATGTTTATGTAAATCTAGAACTTGGAAAAAAAATATCTAAAGTAGTTATTGATAATCTCACCTGCCCTATCGTGAAACCCACGACACCAGAAATAGCGGGCATGACGTGACTGACAAATTTTTAATTTCAATTTTTCTAACTGACGACAATGATAAAGACATCATCTGTAGCATGTGATCTGATCTGCTTTGCTCCCTATTCCACGTGTCAAAATTTTAACGGACTTTGTAATTTCGTAGTACGACAAAACTCGTTATTACCGGAAGAGCCGGTTCCCTGGAAACATGGGCGGTGTATTTACACGCAAGGAACGGTCGGTAATTATCACGGTTTCGTGTGCGACTATTATTATGGTCACAAAAACACGTGGCGCGGTGCATAAAACATGAGCGTCGGCGGTAAGTTTGGCTCGGCTCGGGAAAAGGTTCTGGAGCTAGTCACGCGGCCAGACAGATCGAGAGAGTACAAAATTTTGTTTTTGGTGAAGTTTTTTTATTGATAAATATTAAATATATTCATCCACTTTAATTCAATATATAAATCTTCATTTAATGTAACTATACATATAAAATTTAAACTCCGGTTTATGTATCTATATAAAATTTTAATTTTAAATTGATTGTACATATTTTAAAATATATATTTAATTTTATATTAAATTAATATAATTATTTGTGTATGTAATATATCAAAATATAATGGTGCTGATTTAATAATGATGTTAGTAATTTATGAAAATTACATCAAATTAAAATTTTATGTATAAAATTATACAATATCCAAATTCATATATAACGCACATTGAATGGAAGTTTATATATAATTTTGATATTTACTCTCAATTTTATTTTTTCAATTAAATATCAGTATCATTTTATTATAAGATCTTATTCTAGTGAAAACTTGTGAGATCTTTTTAAATCAACAGTTTTGGTTAAAAGATAAAAGTAAGGAAATTGTAGCCGTTTGATCAATCTATGTAAAAACTCAAAATTTGTGTTCGTATCCTGTAACTTGTTAAATCAATTATTAAGTATGTGTTTTTCTCTAAAAATCAATTTCACTTTTTTTAATATGAAAATCGATTGAATTAATTAAAAAATAAACTCATATTTCTCAATACAAATTCTAGTAGCATAATCAAAGACGAAGTGTAGGTTTGGATGGGCAATTGGGTGCGGTGCGTTTAGTTTATTTTTTGTCTCATACTACAATATCTAATCTCACCGCCACCGCTATTTCTACTACAATATCTAATCTCACCGCCACCGCTATTTCTACACTAACTACAGATAAATGTATCGCCCATTCAAACTCATCCGAATTAATGTATTTTTTCTTCCTCCCTATTTCAACTATCAATTTAAAAGGATCCTACAAAAATCCGACTGTAATGATATCTTCAAATAGATATTATCCTAAATATCTACAAAAAAAAATCTTTTTTTTATTTTTATTTATTTTTTGCACGTACTTTGATGCATATGAATGTTGAATTTTGTATGATATATAATCTTTTCAAGTTCAGAGAATAAATAAAGAGAGAATTTCAATTGACGATTTAACATTAGATCTCGACTGTAATGAGTACTAAATTTTGTTTTAAATATATAAAGAGAGAAATAATTATTTGATGCACAAATCGTGAATTTTTTATAATAAAATATGATAAATAAAATTTAAAAATTATATCTATGTGAACTCGAACCAAGGTGACAGGTTTAATATTTAAAACATTTGAAAAGAATTTTTTATGGAGTTGAAATGATAGTCAATTTATTTAAAATTTAAATGTCTTATTTTCAACATTTCCAGCTTTACTAAGGATTTTAATGAAAACATGTTTTTCTCTTGTTTTTCAGTTTTTACATATTTTCATTTTTATTTACGGCAAATCATATTTAAAATTTTCAATTAACTTTTTTATCATTTTCAAAGAAAATAAAATGAATTATTAAACTAAGCAGAGCCTAAATATTTTCATTTGGAGGAAAATTAGGCTTTAGTTTGATTTCTCAAAATATTTTTATTTTCATTTTCATTCTAATTTTAGAAAACATTTTCATATATTTATAAATTGATAAACGTATTTAATAAATATAAATAAAATTGGTTTTAATAATGGCCACATAAAAATATGTTTGGTGACTATTTTTATAATAAAAATACAAGGAATAATTTTTTTATATTTATACTGAATTGAATTAAGATACAATATTTAATATTTAAAATTATATTTTTGTGTTTATATGAGTTTGAATCTGGCTAATTCATTTAAAGTTAAAATGTCTTGTTTTAATCATTTTCACTTTTTACAAAGTATTTTTTTGAATAATTTCATTTTAAATTTTAATCATATATGCTCCTTTTAACATAATGTGCTACAGTACACTCGAACTCACATTCTCCTACACTGACAACAATGTTAATGTCAAGCGAGTTGAGTTTTTTTTCACATATTTTTATTTCTATTCTCCAAATATAATTTCTAAATAACTTAATACAAAATTTGGTACCTAAGTTTGACATTTTTTTTCTAATGCACCACTTGTGTGTTTTTTTTGTCTAATATAGTATTTATATTTGATAAAAGTTATACGTTTTGATACTTGAAGGTAACACTGTTAGTTTTAGTGTTTAATTTGGATTTTAAAGTTAATTTGATGAAAATCATAACTAACTAATAATATCACCAGTTAAATTTCATCAAATTAACCTTAAAACTCGGATTAGATCACATCTATCAAACTGTATTTGCCAAATTAAACAGATTCACAGTTAATAGTAAATTCATTTTATTAAAAAATCATGAAAAACCCAAACCTAATAATATTGGTTATTAACTTTAATTAAATCAATTAGGGATGAGCAAAACTCGATTCGACTAAAAATTGAAAAAAATTGAATTTCGAGCTAAACGAATCGAGTTATTTGAGTCAACTCGATTTTTTTGAATTTCTAATTCAAATAGAGTTTAATTTTTGAATTCGAATAAATCGAATATCAAACTATAATATTTTATATTTTTACCACAAACAATTTTACTTTCCTTTCTATACTTTTACTCCCCTCCCATTCCACTCCCGTCTAACTCAAATCCATTCCCCCCAATTTTTTTTTATTTTCCCGCCATTTACTTTCCCCAAAATTGTACTCCCCAACCCTTAAATTTTTTTTATTTTCCCCTAAATTTTTACTTTTCACCATTTACCTTCAAATAAAGATCTTCCAAGAAATATTTAAACCTAAATAGTAATAATTTTATTTATATCTACTATTTATATTATTAAAATAAATTAAATTTCACATTTTTACTATTTATATTATTGAATTGTTTAATCATATAAAATATTTATAAATTTATGTTAAAATTGAATTATTGATGATGGCATAAAATATTTGTGTTAAAATTTTATGTTGGTATCAATTTCACATTTTATCTTTAAGATAACTTTTTTTAAATAACATTTTTATATTTAACATATTTTTAATTTCAAAATACATAGTGACAAAAATCAGAAAATAATTGAAGCAACTAAGCAAGAGAAGAAGCTAACCCGTATATAAAAGATTAATAAATAAATTATGAGTAGATGAAAGTTAATAACAAATTTGATTACGGTGCGAAAATTTGATTATTGTAGGTGACAGTTGTTACAATGACCCAAAATCATTTTTTTAATTTAACTCGAATAAATATGTTCGATTTGATTCAAATTCCATTTCACTCAACTCGATTAACTCAAAATTTTTTTCATTTGATTCGATCGAATGCTCACCCCTAAAATCAACCCTAAAAACCCTAATTAAATACTAAAAAGTTAGCATCGATACCTTTGAGTATTAAAATATATAACTTTTGTCAAATATAAGTATCAAACTAGACGAAAAAACAACAACACATGTATCGGAGTAAAAAAAAATGTCAAACTCATATACCAAACAATATATAAAGCATTTTAAAATTTTCAATCAAACATGTTTTCTACAATATGTTTCATTTTATAAGAAATGAAAACGAAAATCCTAAAATTTTCAGTAATTCGCCTGAGATTTTAATCCTTGATTAAATTGCAACATTTATTTAACTAATTTTTAATAAATAAAAGCTAATTAATTTTTTCTTAAAAATTATTCATCCGTTTTAAATATTATTGTTTTTAAAACATAAATTTTATGTATGCAAAATAGTTTTATTTATTTATTTTAAATATAGTAATATAGTAATGATAAAATCTACATAAAAACTCTGAAAATTTCTCTTTCTTTCTCTAAGTGGTTTACTTCTTATATTTTGTTTATCCATAATATAGTAATGATAAAATTGTCTGCTTTTTCCTCTCCTATCAAACCATTTCATTCTTTATTATTCTTGTTTACTACATATATTCTCTTTTCAATTTGCATATCTATTTTGTGGGTATCTTTATTTTCTTTATAAGTAGTTTTTTGGAAAGTGAGTAGGTCTTCATCAACTTCTTAATCTCTTTCTATTTTGAGAGTGTTTTAAAATAATAAATAATTTCATGTGTTGATTTGGACCTGTGTTGTCTTAAGTTTTATATTTTTTTTGTTTGTTTTTTCATTGTTTAATAAGTCTTCAATTTTAAAACTTTTTATCTGTTCTTATAACATGTATTTTTAGTGCTGCTTATGCATGTAATTGTAGCTTTACAAGTGAGATTTTAGGAATGATTTTGTTGTCGTCCTCTCTAGTTTGATAAATGCTTGATTCTTTTATCGATTTTTGCTCGTCGCTTTGGACCATTCAGGGTTAATTTATTTATCGTATTAAGTGCTTGCAATCACTCCAGGTATGTCTTGCTTGAGTTGTGACAAAGACAATTGTCAACGTGTTATATTCTATTGATGTTGAGGTTAAAGCATTTGTTATGTTTATAGAGCTTGTCCTTCAATAGCTACGATGAATGCTTGTAATTTTTATCTCTGAATTATATGGTTCCATTAATTGAATGAATTAATGAATTTATCTTTGAAATATATGTATTTATTTTTATTTGAAAATTTCTACTATTAATTAAATTATAAAAAATAGATAAAAGTTAAATATAAGTTTTAGTAATAAATTAACATACAAGTATTTAAGTATATTTAAGAAAAACTATGAAATTTTAAAATTTTAAGTTTGAAGCTCACTGTGTGCAAAACATGTGTGCATTACATTTCAACCATGTATATATATTTAATTTAAGGGTCTGTTTGATTGAAAGAATTGATTTTCCGGAAAATCATTTCCAACTTTTCCAACGTTTGATTGGCGGAAAATATTTTCCATTTGGAAAATGAACTCCAAAACAAGGGAAAATGGGTTACATTTTAGGGAAAATGTCTTACCCTTTCAATTTCCGTAAGACATTTTCCGTGCTCTCCTCTCTATCGCCTCATTCATTCCTTCCTTCATTTCTGGTAGAAAATTACTTCTATTTATCGATTTTCCAGTAACTTGTTTTTTTAATTATTCAATACTTGTTTTTTTAACACAATTACAAATAATTTATTTGATATTAATTTTTTTTCAATTTATAACGATTAATATTGTGGCTTAATAATTGAGTATTATTATAAATAAATCATTGCAATATATGTAAAAATAATTTAAAATATAAAATTTATTAATATATATTAATATATGTAAAAACAATTTTTTGAAAAATATTTCAGAAATCGCCAAACAATAGAAAATATTTTACATGATTCAATCAAACACCGAAAATATTTTCCAAGAAATCATTTTACGAGAAAAGTAAAACATTTTCCGAAATCATTTTACGAAAAATATTTTACTGGCAATCAAACAGACCCTAAGTTGAGATTAAACGCCTCATAATTAGAGGTGTTTATGGGCCGGGCTAGACCAGATTATGTTTTATAGTTATTTAAATGATTTTTTTATATTTGTAATTATAATTGTATTTGTAAAAAAACTACACTTACATATATTAATTGAAAATTACGTTATGCATTCACAGGTTTAAATCAATGTGTAATATAATTTAATTTAATAATTTTTCATCAAATTATAAAAAATTGAAATTGAGAAATATTAGAAAAACTAAATTTATTTTAAAAATCTAACAAAGAAAAGTTAATAACATAAATTTTAAATAATCTTACGTTTCCATCAATAAAATATCAAAAACTACATTCCAGTTACTAATTGCAGATGGGATCGGACCGCATTTAATTATTGATTTATATTTTAAAAACTTAAATTATTAATTTTATAAATTTTGAGAGAAAGTTAACAATTATTGATTTATATTTAAACCGTTACTATGAAATATGAACTATTTAACATTTATTGTATAATAAATAGTTAGTTTTATTAGCATAAACTTTTTAGGCAAATTGGTTACCCAAAATTTAATGAGAAATAGTGTGGAAATAGTAAAAAAATAAAATAGATTAGGTAATATATACATTAATAAAAATAAATCCGGCATTAATTGAAACTGATGAATTTATAAAATAATACAACATATAAATGTTGCATTACTTAAAATGATAAAAGTACAGCCATTAAAAATCACGGCGTTTTAAATTCAAAAATATTTATGTGAGTATATTTTTTACTTTCTTTATATAAAAGAAAAAAACTCTCAAAATTATATATATTTTACATTGTAAAGCAATTTAATTGAGTCGATGCTCAATTAACTTGTAACACAAACATGAACAATGGCTCAACGTGTACAAGATTTATGACTATATAATGCTTTAGTTGTAATGGGTATTTTTATTTGTAAAATATATAAAAAAACTATTGTAATAGTATTAGTTACGAGAATGGATGGTATGAAACTATGATTTCATGTCATCCTTATCTCTTTGCAAGAGGAGAATGACAAATCAAATTTTTTCTCCCGATTTTCAACTTTTTTCCTCCTGAAAAAAATTCAAATTCAATTAAAAATGTTAAAAATCAAAAGGAAAAATCTGATTAGTTATTTTCCTATTGGAAAGGGACAGGGATGACATGAAATCACAACTTTATATAATCATTTCCCATTATTTACATGGTAAAAATCAAATTATTTTAGTAATTGATGGATGATATTAAATTAATTGAGGGTTATAAAAAGTTGTCAACAATAAAAACGAACAGTGGTTAAAGCCTTTATTGACATTTTAATGACTAGGGTTGGAACCCTACCGATGTAAACTTATTTTGTAAAAAGAAAAAAGAAAAAAACAATTACAAAGAGTTTAAAATTGTGAGTAATTTAAAAATATTTCAAAAAATATATTTTTGTACTAAATTTATTTTTATGCAATATTTGATTTTTTTATACAATAAAATATCAAACTATCACACACACCCATTTAAGCCACATTATAGGCATAATTTGCAAATCGATTTATTTTTTGCGTACAATATTAAAACTTTTTGATACTATAGAATTTTAAACACACCCATTTAAACTATCCGACGTGCATAACCTGTGGATCGATCCCACCACAACCTTGGAGATATGATGAACAACCTTGATCAATAAGCTAAATGTTGGGGTTCTATGCAATATTAGATATTGTAATAACTTATTCAAAAATGGATATAGGTGAGCTGTATTTTAATACTATTGTACAAACCTTCGATTATTAGATTTTTATTTATTTTATTTAAAGATGATATAAAATTATGTAACTACGAAAGTATCATAATAATATTATTTATAATTTTAAAAAGATGTATTTCTATAATTCTATTATTGAATTGGTGACTCGATTCAGTAAAATGCTCCTATTAAATTATATAATTATTTTTGACAGTGTCGTATATTTATATAAAGAATTTGTTTTATCGTATCTTAATAATATTTATATATATTAAAACAATTAAATTGAATACCTAGTAATATAAAAAATCGGTAGATTAGTTGGAAACTGCGTGAGATATTTAAACAACTCAAAATAAAAACAAACAAACCTGAACAAGAAAGAAAAGAAAAGGGAAGAACATGTCAAAAATCAAAGCTTAAAAAAGGGCAAATTAATTATTATTTAAAAAAGAAAAGCAAATAGAAAAAAAGGCTGGACCTGCAAAAGAGAGCGATGTCCACGCCACCAGTGGATTCTCTCCCACCCTTGGAAACGGACTTCAAAGTTCTACATTTAAATTTAGTTAATTACTTAATTTGACAGAAAAAGCAGAAAAATCCAGAAAAAGCAAAAAAAAAAAAGCAGTGAATGACTCATCAAATAGACCTGCCTCCGCTCCGATCTACACGCGCCTGTCTTTGTCAAGAATTAATTATTTTTTATTTAATATTTTAAATTTGAATTTTCTTTTTATGAAATAAAAAAATGGATAAATTCAAAAATTGCCTCATGTTTGCAACCACTATATATTCACATTCCTTATCTCTTTCCCACTCACCCAATACCCCGTATTTTCTCTCTCTACACTTTCACTTTCTCTCTCTAGAAACCTTCTCTCTAAACAGTTTATTATATTTTTTTTCCAAATCCTTTATAAAATCACCAGTAACTCTCTGATTTGAAAACTGAGGGTTTTTTTTTTCTGCAATTTTTTTGGAACTGAAGGTTTACTAATGGTTATGGAGGATAACGAAGGAAATAAGAAGAGAGCCCGGGAAGAGTCAGAGGCTAACTCGGTGCCCAATACAAAACTCGCTCGAGTTGACTCGGACGATAATAAGGGTCCCGACTCCGACTCTCCCGAGGCTACTCGTGTAGAACCTGATCCTGATGATGGAGAAGATAATTTGCCGGAAACAAGGCATATACCGGAGGAATTGCTGAACATCCTCGACGATTCAGATCCGGTTAGTGGACCAGTTCCGGCGATTCAGGGACTCGATTCGGTCATCAGGAGTTTCGAAGAAGAGATCTTAATTCCGGAACAGGTGGCTTTACCGGAAATGGTATTGGATTCCGGCGAGTCGAGGCCGGAGTTAGGGTTTCTGTTTGAAGCTTCGGATGATGAACTGGGTCTGCCACCGAGTTTACCGGCGGTTGAGGTGGAGCAGAGATTTGAGACAGCCTTTGATGTGGATGAAGGTGGAGGGTCAGGTGGCGTTGGATTTGGGGAAATGATGGGGAATGAGTTCCCGATTCCGATCTACGAACCGTTTGAATTCGGAATCGGCGTTGACTCAGATACCAATAACAGTTTCCATAGTAATAATACCGGCGATTTCGTGGCGTTAGGAGGTTTGTTTGAACCGGCGGCTGATATTTCGGAGCTGACGTGGCGGCCTGAGTCACTTTCCGCCTTGTAGTGAAAATTAAATAAATAAAAAACAACCGAAACGGTTCGTTTTGGCTCCGTATACATCACGTGGACATATTCGTTTTTTTTGGGGGTAATTACACAAATATACATGTGGTCTAGATTTAGTTTTAAGCCTGAAATATCAGTTCTTAATCGTAATAATACGACATTTATTTAAAAATCTTCCGTCTATTTGTAATTTAAACTTAACACTGTTGATTAAATTTAATTTCTAGTAATATTTAGTTTTCTCGCTTAAATAATGATTTTGAAATAAAATTGTAATAAGTGTGTTTTTCTAATTCAATTAAAATAAACCATCTTTTAAATGCAAATTAAAATTTTAAATCTAAAATAACCTCTCGTTTTTCAGATGATGTTTATTACATTTCGGTTTAGGAATGCTGTTTTTTACTTTTATGAGTTTGAAGTTCCTTTTGTTAATAGTTTGAAGATTTTCTATTGCTGGTTTCATGATTTTTCTATGTTGAAGATTTATAATTTTGTTTTAGATATGTGATTTTCTTATGCTCTCCTTTATGTTAAATTTATATTTATATTTATAGTGTTTTCAAATTTTAAAATGTGTATTTAGAGTATTTTTTAATTTTAAAATTTCATATCAATAATTTTAATCAACTTAAAATTTGAAGGTTTAACTTTATTTTTAATATAAAAACATTTTCGGTTAGATTTTCTGGACAAGTATAACCATGTTAAATAAAAATTAATACAAATTATAAACAACAAGAATACAAAGTACAAATAATATAAAATTAAAAACAAATTAATACACACATATAAGAAAAAAGAAAAAGACAAAACAGCCGACCGTGTAATATAATAGTATATGTGACGGAGTTTACCTTTTGATTTTGTAATAAATTTTAGAATGAGTTAAATTCATTATTTAAATTTAAATTTGATTACTTAAGACTGTGAATGCGCTTTTCAATAAATTTTTAAATATATTTCATAAAACCATTCGTAACACTTTAAATATTTAAAGTTGAAGATATGGGGTAATTTATCAAAAAAGTCGTTTTTATTTTATTTTACCGAAATAGGTCGATTTTTAATTATTTACCGAAATGAACTATTTTCTGGGAAATCGCGTCCACGTCAGCGAGATGTCGAGTGCGATGTCAGGACATCAGCGTCCCGTCGGCAGCGACCTGCGGCGTGGAAGGAAATCGCTCCCTCAAGGACGCGATTTCCTTCCACGATTAGCGTGTCGCTACCGACGTGACGCGATGTCCTGCCACATAGCGCGTTTTTGGGGACGCGATTTTGACGCTTTTTTCACGTTTGGTTTTTTTAGCTTTTAGGGTTTATGGTTTAGGCTTTTTAGGGTTTTTAGGTCCCGTAATAAATTATTTCGAGTTGATGTTTCTGGTCAAATAGTATAAAATCGCTTCTACCAGGATGTTATTTGAGAAGAAATTGTGAAATCGCGCCATCGTGGACGCGATTTTGCTACAGTAGGTCATGTAATAAATATTTTTTGACGTTTCTGAGCAAATAATATAAAATCGACTCTACCAGGATGCTATTTGAGAAGAAATTGTGAAATCGCGCCCTCGTGGACGCGATTTTGCTACAGTAGGTCATGTAAGATTTTTTTTTTTGACGTTTCTAAGCAAATAGTATAAAATCGCCTCTACCAGGATGTTATTTGAGAAGAAATTGTGAAATCGCGCCCTCGTAGACGCGATTTTTCTACAGTAGCAAGTTTGGGCTGAGGCTATAAATTAAGTAGAAAATGTTCTTAGAATGCATAAGTCATAGCAGAAACAATTTAGTGAGGCTATGAAAGTTAGAGTTTCAAAATGAGTGAACTTATTAGTGCTGTTATTTACTACGATGGTGAGGTTTGCCACACCGAGAATGGTGTTGTTTTTTGTCGGAGAATACGGTGCGACTGTCATTTAACTAGAACATAGATTTGATAAAACTTCGTAAAAGAATTAGGCGTAAAATCTTCAGAACGACGCCAATGAAAGTTCTGTCAATCACGTATCGATTTTGTTCTTGTGTTGATCCGGTGACATATGACTCGTTCGACATAAAAGGTGCTCGTAGCTTGGAGGCAATGGTGCAGACTCATCTTGCTAGTGGAGCAATTTATATTGAGTTATATGTATAATTTACGTCGCCAACTGATGTACTTCCGTTCGGTGTTCAAGATGTATACACGACCCCTAGCAGACACTCGGTTAGCGGGTTACAAAATACGAAACGACCCATGTTTGGTGGCGGTGCGAATGCACATCCCCGCAAGACACTCGCCGGTGGATGGGACATGTCGTCGGTGCCTCGGCGTTTGATCTTTGGAAATACGTCTTCGGGAGGCGCATCAAGTTCTAGTGGATGGCAATCTACATCCAAATGGGGACGTTATCAAATGCCCAGAAGAAGGGATGACGGACTACCTACGACGTCAACCGGTGAGGGGACGTCGTACGCTGCAGATGATTGTGGGTTAGAAGATAACTCCGATGTGGATCCACCTCGAGAGCCCGGGCCGGATGGTGCAGAAGTGGGATTATTTTCTAAACCGCAGCCGATTCCAACAGAGGGTGAAGATGCTGAAAGGAGTTCAGGTGAAGAAGAAAATCCACGATTCAGAGCATACTCACCTCCAGCCCACATGCATAATGTCGATCTGTCAGCGGACGATGCGTTAGAGTTTCCAGATCTACCACACTGGTTGCGCGATTGTATAAGTTTGGGGGTAGATTTCGGTGAACTTGAAGTTGGTAATCAGTTTACCAACAAGGATAGTTTTATTGGTGCTTTGAAACAGCATAGCATAAAAAACGGCGTTAATTACTACGTCGTTAAATCAAAATCTGATAAGTTTGAGGCGAAGTGTGCGGTGCAAGACGGCACATGTTCATGGAAAATCGTCGACTCGTTAAGGAAAAGAACAGGGTTATGGGAGATAAAAAAGTACAAAGGTCCACATACATGTGCTGCAGGTACATGATTGAATGTTCCGGGAATAAATATTATTTTGCAATGTTGCATTGTTTAATGTACTCCCTCTGTAGGTGTTTTACAAGATCATCCTAAAATGGATTCAGCTATGTTAGCTAGCTTGATACTGCCCACGATAAAAGCAGATCCTAGGACTTCAGTGCCGGTGATAATTGCCAATATCCGTAGCCAAATTGCTAGATTGGGCAGACTCGGTGTCTGGGTGCCCGTCCACCGGCAATCCCAACTGCAGACTGACATCTTCTAGAGTGATAGTGCACTCTCTACATGGAAGATGGAATGTGTGCGTCTCGAGTCTCCACCTCTCGATCAACGCACTGATCAATTTCGGGTCCAACTTGCATCCTCAGCCTACCGTCGCCACGTGCCAAAAACCCACTTCCCGCAGGTAGTTCTGTACTAACGGTAATGGAGGAGCTTGCATATTCCGGATATTGCATTCCAATACCCGATCTTCAGACTTTTATAACAAATAATAAATTAATAATTATCTAAAAATAAATAAATAAATAAATCTTAAATAATATTTAAAAATTAAATTTAATACTTACCATTTTCATTTGCTCCACCGATATGTGATTCCTATCAAGACGAATTAATGATCCGGCCATTGATGAAAATATAAAAAATTTAAAATTATTTTAAAAATATAAAAATTTAAAATTATTTTAAAAATGAAATTGAGGGAAATTGAAATTAAATATGGATTTGAGAGAATTTTGGAAGGAAATTGAGAGGAACTTGAAATTAAATATGGGTTTGAGAGAATTTTAGAAGGAAATTGAGAGAATTTTGGAAGGAAATTGAGAGGATTAGAGAGGAAAAATTAGATAGGATTTGTATGTGAAAAAAAATAAAGGGGTGGGGGTATTTATAGTTTTTTTTACCGTTAGGGAACAACGGTCAAAATTTTGACCGTTGGGATACTTCATTCACGTTTGACCTACATCAGCGTCCACGTCGTAGCGACCTGGCGGCGTGGACGCGATGTCTCCGACATCGCACTCGACATCGCTGGCGGCGTGGACGCGATTTTCCGGAAAATGGCCCATTCCGGTAAATAATAAAAAAATCAGCCCATTTCGATAAATTTAAAAAAAACCCGACTTTTTTAGATAATTTTCCCGAAGATATGATGTATTTAAGTGTAATAAATCTGGCAACATTTAAAATAATAGCAGCAAAATAGTTTATATATAAGGTTCAAGTCATATGTCCAATTCAAGACACTTCTTCTCTTATTCTTTTTTAATATTTTTTAAATCTGATCAATAATTGAACAGATTATTATTTAATTAAAAAATTATTAAAAATGTAAAAAATTAAAAAAGAAGATTCAATTCAAAATTACTTTTAAATCAATTCCTCAACCAATTTTTTATTCAATCGATCCAATCTGATTCAAATAAAATTGCTTTTCTCTTGTCTTTGTACCTCAAAACGTACCATTTTCTCAACATGGATCTCTGTAGGTATTGTTATGCCGACAGAAATATATGCCGGAAAAGATATTTGAATGCAGCTCCAGTTGCATCATGTTTATCTGACTGGCTTGCATACATGAAGCAGGAACAAAAAAAATTCAATCTTAGCTATAATAAAACAACATATATGTCAGAAATATATTTTTCTTTCTCTTTTCTGAGGCATTCAAATATACCATCTTGTTTATCTAGCCAAGGGCTTGCATTTGTCAGAAAATGGTGGGTTCTGAGGTACAGTACAGGGAAGAGAAAAGAGAGAAAAAAAGAGTGTTAGGATAGTTACAAAAAAAAGTTCTTAGAGTAATTAAATTAATCAATTTTTTTAAATAATCAAAATAGTAACGACGTTAATTCAAGGTGACTTATTATATAATCACGAAATCACCCTTACAATGAAGTAAAAAATATTTATTCCATAAAATAAAAATCTTAAAACTTTATTCTTTTCACAAAATTTTAAAGTTTATTTTAACATTTATAAAAAAAGTATAATAAATTTAATGTTTATTCCAAACATCTCTATTGGGATAAAATTTCCGTCTCAACCCTAATTGGAGGTTGCTAAATATTGAACACAACGTCTTATGTCATATAATATAATATTTTTATTAGTAGGTTAGGAAGTAAAATATAATTTAATTACTTTTATATTTTAAAATATTTTGTATAATTGTATGGTTGGGGTCTATAAAATTCAAAATATAAACATTTAGGTCAAGCTGTAAAATATTCAAAATTAACCTAAATCTAATATAATTATCTCAATATTTAGAAATGTAATAATATTTTTTAAAAGTAGGAATGTAATAAGTTGAACTTATTAACTAGATATAGTAGAAACATAGAAAAAAGTGAAAAGAAAAGTTGTGGCGCCGAGTAATTTCCCACAAATTAAGTCTTCAAAAAAAAAAAAAACACTGAATTTAAAAAATCTACCACCTTTTACAGATCAAAACCCTCTTAATTTCTCCGCTTAAGGATCAGATCGGGTTTCGAACGGTCGCGCTCTTAACTCGAACCCTCGAAAGGTACTTGTTTTTTCCTTGCTATTTCCCGGTAAGAAAATTTTGTTCTCAGAATTATAAACCTTCTTCTTGTTTTTGTTGGTCGTTTTCAGCTTTAGCCGTTTTATGTTTCAAAGATTTTTCAAATTATTTGGAAATTTTTATAGATTGGTTCACTTTGTTTTAGCACTTATTAGGGTTTCGTCTTATCCTACTTTTTTGCAATTAGTGCGTGGTTAATATCATTCCTCTCACTCTTTTAACACTCTGTTTAGTTGCTTAGGGCATGCAGGAAAAGGTGTATGATTGACTTGGGTTACTACGTAGTTCTGGTTTTTTAACTGTTATTGATTATTTTGAGTTTATTTGTATATTTTAGGTGTAAAATCTTGTGAGTTAAGATGTCAATGATTGAAGAGCCTTTGTATCCCATTGCGGTGTTGATTGATGAGCTCAAGAATGAAGATATCCAGCTTCGTTTGAACTCGATTCGTAGACTTTCTACTATTGCACGTGCACTTGGGGAAGAAAGGACTCGGAAGGAATTGATTCCGTTTCTGAGTGAGAATAATGATGACGACGATGAAGTTCTACTTGCTATGGCAGAAGAATTGGGGGTTTTTATTCCTTATGTTGGAGGTGTGGAATATGCTAATGTATTGTTACCTCCATTGGAGACTCTTTGCACTGTTGAGGAAACTTGTGTGAGGGATAAGGCTGTGGAGTCATTGTGTAGAATTGGTGCGCAGATGAGGGAGCAGGACTTGGTTGAGTATTTTATTCCACTAGTGAAGGTTGGTGTTCTGATTTGTGTTTCCATTTTCCTTATGCATAATGCATAATGCATTTTGTATTCAATATTCTTTTTATGTTCATTGAGGTAGTAATTCGGAAGTTGAATCCTGAATGTGTTGAAATGCAGATGCATGATATAGTTTTTTCTATCTTCTTTTCTTTATCTTAGGGAAGATGAGGTAAAATACTGCAACAAGTAACTACATGAATTTGATGAAGTTTTGATTTTGCTTTAACATTTGTGTGGTGAAAGAATGGGAAAAGAAACATTTTTTTGTGTTTCTAAATTAGGAATATCATGCTGGTCTGCTTTAAACTAACAACCAGGACATGTTATTCTTTATATATGCTCAAATCAGTTTTTAGATGTAATACTAATTAATACTTATTTGGAACTAAAAATAGACTCATTGTTGTTCCTTTGAATGTGGTAATCGCATACTACCAGAGATTGGCTGCTGGTGAGTGGTTTACAGCTCGAGTTTCCTCGTGTGGATTGTTTCATATTGCATACCCTAGTGCCCCGGAGGCACTAAAAACTGAATTAAGAGCGATATACAGTCAGCTTTGCCAAGATGACATGCCAATGGTTAGGAGATCTGCTGCGACCAATCTTGGAAAATTTGCTGCTACTGTAGAAGCACCTCATTTGAAGGTGGACATCATGTCTATGTTTGATGATTTGACACATGATGGTATGTAGATTGCCTAATTTATTCATTTTATTCTAATTATGGTTACTTGTTTTGCTGGTAAATCATTGTTGACTCTATGCTTTAAAATAAATTATATGGATAAAAGTGCAGGGTAAGTGATTTGAGTTAAACAATACTAGTTTGAATAGTAGTTAAACAATACTAGTTTGAAATCTTGAAGGGAGAGTTTAGTGGCATTTATGATGTTTCTCATCCGTTTAGAAGGGAATTGGGAAAGGGGGTAGTTATTAGTTCCTTTAGTTCTAAGGAATGTTGCCCTTCTTTTGATATTTAAAAAAGAAAATAGACAGTTATTGAGAGTCACCCAAAATACATCATAGTATATTTGAGCAGTTTTACCAACTCCAGCATCTATAACCATTTTTTCTCCTTCACTGAAACAAATTTATCAAATTATTGATGAAATTTATTTATTTTGCATGCTTAAATAACCACCCTGTATCTCTATAATTTATCACTGTTCTTTGCTGATTATGCATTTTAGTTTGCAGATTTACTTTTCCAGTATTGTTATCAAGTTCTTACTTACCAGGCCTCTAAACTTATTTCCTATTTTTATACTGCAGATCAAGATTCTGTTCGCCTATTGGCTGTTGAGGGTTGTGCAGCTCTTGGAAAGTTGTTGGAACCCCAAGATTGTGTAGCACATTTTCTCCCTGTTATAGTTAATTTCTCACAGGTAGACCATGTTGTTTAAGTTCATTGCATCTCTAGAAAACTTCAGAAAAGCATTTTCCGTAGTCATTGCGGAGGTTGGGAACTTCTTTGACCCATTCCTCTAAGGTCAAGAATTAAACTTAGCCGCTGTTCTTTAGAACTCATGACGTTCCTGGATCCCAGCTGTTATAAAAAGCATTGGTGTCAGTGGTCATCTTGCTTCCATGGCCAGTTTTGCATCTGCAAAATGGTTCTGGATATCTTTGAATAAAAATGGATTATCACTATCTTTGATTCTACCACAAATAGCATTTTATCCGTTTTGTTTAAGGTCTTCAATCTGCGCTTTGCTGATCCAGTGGGATGTTTCATATCCTTTGTTTTAAGTTTTAACCAACTTCTTGAAACTATGGTTTTTGATTCACCCTACTAGAAATTGATTAACCTCTAAGGTTATAAATTTTTTTATATGCTTCACAATGTTCATTTGGTAGAATGCATCCTGTACTAATTTTAAGTCAATATATTTAGTTCTTAATTCTTGCTTCTTGAAGTGAAAAAAAATGGAAAATTATTATTCTCTAAATTTATATTTACCTTTCTCCTCTCTCTCTTTTACTGTTCTTCACTTCGGTAATTTATATGAGCAATTTTTTGAATTGGCATTACTCGGGTTCTAGGATAAGTCTTGGCGTGTTCGTTACATGGTCGCAAATCAATTATACGAGCTGTGTGAAGCTGTCGGACCTGAGCCTACTAGGTAATCTCTACAATTATGTGGCAATAGCAATTATAAATTTTTTTGACTTCTATTGTTATCCCTGTTAGGGTTATCCAATTTCACCTTCCTGTTCCCCCTGATCTCTACGGATGAATTTATTCATTTCCTCGCTATTTAATTGGAATTTGATGCTATTGTCTTAGGTTCTTTATCAATTATAATGCTCTGGTCATTCAGAAGTGATTTTTGTTAGCATTTGCTTTTCTATGAACCTTATCTTAGTGATGAGTTTGTTAGTTATCAATCAAATGATGTTGTAAGGTTTACATGTTTAGGTCGGAACTAGTACCTGCTTATGTTCGCCTACTTCGTGATAATGAAGCTGAAGTGCGGATAGCTGCTGCTGGAAAAGTAACTAAGTTTTGCCGAATTCTGAATCCAGAACTAGCTATTCAGCACATTCTTCCTTGTGTCAAGGTAAAAGTACTCTTGGAAGACCTTGCCTACTTAATCCAAGGTTTTTCTTTATTTGATGAATTAATCTAGTTCTTCTGCATCCTGGATATTCACTGTCTAAATTTTTTAATGCTGCCTATTGCAGGAACTATCTACGGATTCATCCCAGCATGTTCGATCTGCTTTGGCCTCAGTTATAATGGGAATGGCACCTGTTTTAGGGAAGGTAGTAATTCCGTATTGTTAATCTTATGTGGATTCTACAAAAAAAATGTTTCTTATTTTTCTATTGCATCCATTCTATGCATGTTGCCAACTTTCATTTGCTCCCCCCCCCCCCCCGAGTATAACATAATCTCCTTTGATGGTTGTAGGATGCGACCATAGAGCAATTGCTTCCAATATTTCTTTCTCTTCTGAAAGATGAATTTCCAGATGTCCGACTGAACATCATTAGCAAGCTTGATCAAGTCAACCAGGTAGGTTATTCTTAAGATATAACTTATGATTTTTCAAGAACAATATCAACGTTTTCTTTATCTTCTATATACAGTTCCCCCCCCATCTTTTGGTGATACTGTTCAACAGTTTTTATCATATTATCTTCTTGGATGCATGCCAATCTGTCAATCTCAAATGAGTGGTGGAAATTCCTCCATGCTTGGTCAATCCCTTTAAATAAAGATGTTAAATTTCTGTTGATGTATTAAGGTCTTCCCCCCTAACATGAATCTCTGGGATTTGGATTCAATGATGTGTTGTAAATGAAATTTTTGGTTCAAACAAGGGAACTAATAATTTTTGGTTCAAGCTTAGGTGATGTGTCATTTAAATATTTGACTGCCAGTTATCATCTGTTGTTTGGTGCACCAGTTGGAAGAACTGCTTACTATGAGCATGTTAGTGAATATCTCTCTCTTATATTCATTTGCAGCTTAGTTAATATAGCTGTCATGGCAGGTGATTGGAATTGATCTGCTGTCGCAGTCCCTATTACCAGCCATTGTGGAGCTTGCAGAGGATAGACACTGGAGGGTTCGGCTTGCGATAATAGAATACATCCCTTTATTGGCAAGTCAGTTGGGTGTTGGCTTTTTCGATGACAAACTTGGTGCACTCTGCATGCAATGGTTGAAAGATAAGGTGCAAAGAACTTTGATATGGAGCAAAAATGGCATCATGCATCTTTCTTTATGATCCCATCCCGGTTTAATTGTCTCGTAATTAAGTATATGCCAATGCCAATCTGTAATTGCTCCCTGCTTATTTGAGAGTCCACAATTGGATGTTGTTCTTACTAATTTTATAATAAAATCAGTGGTTTCTGGTGGAATAGGAGAGAAAACTAATGTTTAAAACTATTTTGTCTGCTTGAGGGTCTACTTACATATTACCAGTCTACCTTTAAGAGGTGATACTAGGACATGATGTGTGATATTTCAAAGTAAACTTAGCTAACTTCATTGGTTTTCGTTGTAGGTTTATTCCATTCGTGATGCTGCTGCTAATAATGTGAAGCGCCTGGCTGAAGAATTTGGACCAGATTGGGCAATGCAGCATATAGTTCCACAGGTTAGTCTGGTTGTCTAAACAATACCTTGTTTCCCTGTTTTTGTAATTCTAAACAAGTGAAGATAAAGTAGACATACTAAGATTTTGGTTCTCGATATGATGTCTCTTTTTGGTAAATCCATTTACAGGTTTTAGACATGATTAACAATCCTCATTATCTGTATCGGATGACCATTCTACATGCAATTTCTCTACTTGCCCCCGTTATGGGCTCAGATATTACTTGCTCAAAACTTCTCCCTGTGGTTATCAATGCTTCAAAAGATAGGTAATGCTGGTGCATCCTGAAGTTTGATTTAAAAGCTTATTTGTTTGAATTGTTTGATTCGGCTTATGAAGCTAAAACTTGCATGACACAGGGTACCCAACATCAAGTTTAATGTGGCCAAGGTGCTGCAGTCACTTATTCCTATTGTTGATCAATCTGTGAGTAAATTTATCTTACTTTAATAATTATCATGTGTTAATATTTTTATATTTGTTTTTTCCCTTTAAATACATTATACATTGAGTGTGCTTAGTTTAATTTCTCCTGTTTCTGAAATTTGGTAGATGTTTCACTTACCTAAAAAAGTGAAAGAAATGTTATATGCGAATCAACAAGGGGTAGGGGTGTAATTGAGCCGGAGCTGAATCGAAATAGTGGCAAGCTCAAGCTAGACTTGAAATTTGAGGCTTGATACTTGGCTTCAGTTCAATTAGACATCAATTGCTATGCTTGAGCTTGATTAAGCTAGTTTGTACTTAAGCTCTTTCTATGTAATGAGCGTATAAATATAATTAATATAAAAATATATTAAAATGAAAAGCTCTATTAAACTTGTGAGCCGTTTGAATTGAGTATTAATGTGCTTGAATTTGGCTCCATCAAAAGATTGAGCTTACTTGCTTGATAATTATCGAACTGAATTTGAGTTGTTCTCGAATAGCTTGCGAGCAGCAGTATCACACGCTAATAATGAGGGAAAGTAAAAAAGGAAAAAGAAAGCAAGCTTGTATTCCATGTTACCCGGATTTGGAATTATTAGTGTTTAGTAAAATTGATGATGAATAATACAGGTGGTGGAGAAGACGATCCGTCCATGCTTAGTTGAATTGAGTGAGGATCCTGATGTGGATGTGAGGTTTTTCGCCACTCAAGCCCTAGAGTCATGCAATCAGGTCATGATGTCTTAGCTTTTTCTCACAAGATTCTCTTTTAACTCTTTTTTTCTTTTCTTTTATTGTTCCTCTCTCTGCTGCTAAGATCCTTTTCAGACTTGCTCTTCATTGCTAAGAAAATTGTGTAGGCTTATATCTGGATTATCCCATCACATGGCTTTTACTTTTACTGTTATTATTCTAATGATCGAAGTAAAGAAATTCTTGATGTGGTACTGGTATTATTACACATACAAGATTAGAAAAAAAGGGCAACAAATAATTAAACTTAGCAGCCATACCTGATTGGGGATGATGCACATCAGCAATGCATGAACTTGGGGTATTTCACAGATTTTTGAAAATAACTTGAACAATCGGAAATCGTGATGGCGGTGAGGATATTATTCAAACCCCAAGACCTTAGTTTAGTTGATTTACATAGTTACTTTTATGGGATGGTACAATTTTGAAGCTATATTTTCAGTATTTGTAATTCGTTATCTATTATGACATTTAATTGTCAAAATGAAGTTATTGTTCCCCTTGGGTGCATCAAAATACCGTATTCTGCTGGTAGACTCGTCTTACAAAATGCTCGATCGACTTCTTGGAGAATTCGATAGTTTTAAGACTTATATGGAAAAATTAATTGAATAAGCAATTTATTCAAGCACGTAATAGCCCAAGTGGTACCATATATACTTATATGCTATAGGTTACCCCACAAGTCTTGATACGCTCACATTTTGATTATGCTATTTCAACTGAGAATGTCAATTATGTGTATTTTTTTATTATTTTTATATCAAATAAATTTTTGTAACTTATTCAACATAATCAGTACAGCATGAGAAGCATTGAACTGAGCACGCATTTTTACATTACAGATAGCGACCGAGTCTATATAGTATTATGTGGGATAAATTTATTAATGGCTGGCTGGTTGGTGTCTAAAGTGTAATAAGCTCTTATGAATATACACGCATGTTTTTCAACATAATCAGTACAGCATGAGAAGCATTGAACTGAACACGCATTTTTACATTACAGATAGCGACCGAGTCTATTTAGTATTATGTGGGATAAATTTACAAATGGCTGGCTGGTTGGTGTCTAAAGTGTAATAAGCTCTTATGAATATACACACATGTTTTTCATCTACTTAAGTTGCAATTGTGTCATAACAATAATAGTAATGATAGATGCCAGTCACTAGCTATCCTTCAAAGAAGGGAAGGCTCTTGAATCTACTAGGCTTCCCACAACCCGATGGACCCCAGCCTATCTTCTGCTTCTCATTATCATAAACCACCAATTGCCCCCTCAGTGATATATCTGCAAATACATACAGAGAAAAGAATTCGACAAAATGTAGGTCTGTCAGTTTATTTTCTTGAACGAAACATGCATATTTTCCAAAAGGAGAGCTAAAAGTTCTGTTTCTCGCATTACCTACCTAGGGAAGAGGATGTTTTGACATGTTAAAACTATATTAAAAGCCAATCAAAGATTATGAACTATGTTAAACTTTTCTAAAGCAATACAATAAGCTGAATAAAAGGTTTTGGTCATTCATACATGCAAGTACTAGTGAAAACTATTCTAACCTCCAAGTATAAATGTGGATCCATCATGTACATTGTTTCCATCCAGGATGCCCAAGCATGCATTACCCTTCTTCTGCATTACAGGAAACTGCATCATAAAGGGCTTCCATGGAACCATCTTGTGTGAAAATAAACTTTGTTATTCAGACTCGGGTACGAGTCTTGAATATGGGTAAATGTCCCAAACGTGGGACAGGTTTAAAATTTTCTTCAATATGGGTATGCCCTTTTATCCCGATAACCAAGTTCAAATGTGCATCAAGCACATGAACTTCAAGAAAAATGAAAAGTTGGAGCAACAAAGAAAAGAAACTAGTCCTTAGTAGTTGGGAAATCCTTACACTAATGATCAAGTACCCTTCTGGAGGAATATGAAACTTCTTGGATATAATCCACCATTTGCTCCCAAACTGAAGGGTTAAAGTCTTGAAGTACTTGTTAACATCCATAATAGTTCTGCATCCAGAAATATAAGAATAAAAAGTTCAAGCAACCGAGAAACAATTCTTTGCTTCTTATCCCTTACAAAAGCCATTAGAACAGGCTACGTGCAAAATTTCTCCTCAGCTGAAAACAATATGAAAAGAAAAATGGTAAATGTACTTGAGAGACCTGGATCAATTTAGTCCCTGTACTATTAAAAAGAATCAAATAAGGCCAAATTGGTAGAGTTAACACTTACTGTTTAAAAAATATCATTTTTTGAAGTTTTTATGGTTCTGTAAATAAAATCTTCTGTAATTGGAAAAAGATAATTTTCAAGACATGTTTTATATAGTAAATGTTAACTTTGTTCCAAACTGGACTTATTTGATTCTTTTAAATATCATATGGACTAAATTGATTCATTTAATAGTAGAGGGACTAATTTGATTCAGTCCCTATAATACAAGGACCTCCCAGGTACTTCAACCAAGGAAAAATCTACCTATTGAAACAACAGATAGGCTACCTGATAGGAAATGGAGCCCGCCAACAGACTGGAAGTGTTGGATCTGATGCATCTTGGATAAATCCTAGCTCGGAAACCTCACTAAGCTGCATCAAGTAACAGGTAGTCAATACAGTTAGATGGAAAGTCTTTCTAAAAAAGTGACTTTGTCTTTCAATCGAGCTGAAGATGGAAATGCTTACAGAAGAGACCAATTCGGCATATGATTGTTTTGTGAAGTACGTATAAGAACTGCCACTGTCAAACACAACTCTTGCCTTGTCGCTGTCTTTTGCACCTAAACTTAGGGAGCTACTTCCGTAATTGATTTTCACAAGTTGTGTGTGGTAAAATTCTCTGAAGGTATATAATCAAATTCAAAACAGAAGTAAGAGCTCAAAGCTGAAGAGGAACCGAACAGCAGACGAGAAATTGCAGAAGTTAAATGACAAAATAGTTAAGTGATTATAACAATGAAAAGCTAAAGGAGAAGGGACAGTGCAAAGCTTCCTAACTGAACAACAACTAGTGTAGATGCTGATTGCGACATTTACAATAAATAGCCTCATATTTGCAAGGATATATGTCCAAAAACTAACCTTTGTTACAACATAGTGAAGATGGAAAAATTAGGGTATATAGGCTTTTCTAGGCTAGGCTACTTAGTAGTTATTTAGATCCGAAACCCATTTTATGTAGAAAACAAGAAAATTTCTCAAGGAAGCATAAACAAGATGCAAAGTTTCAGAGATTCATGCTCACATTAAAGGGCTTCCAAGCATAGGAACCCATGACATGCCCCAGTTTGGTACAAAATCATCACCTAAGAACATATATCCGCCGGAAGCGACATCTGTTGCAAGGCAATGACCAACCACATTGTTAATAATCCCTTTGCTTGCCAATTGAGAAGGCAAGCTAACTTTAGCCTTGCTTAGTCCAAGAATTCCATCTGTCTTTGATAGTGTGTTCAAAAGTATGCCTTGTTGATCATATGCGCACCTTAGGACAGATAAATTAAAAAGTTATTCACACATATTGGGAGGAAGATTAGATGGATGAATACCCAATAGTCAAGTATGTTGAGAAAAGATACCCGAAAACAACATCTAAGTTGGTAATTGATCCATTTGGATTCACTAAGTGAAGCTTATCTTTTGCAAGAACCCCCAGGGAGGAGCTACGATCAGCATATTCAATCTCGTAGTCACACTGTTGGCAAGTTTCACAAATTTGAGGCTTCTGATTCTTTTGTACCTCCATGCACATTGAGTCCCCTGATGCTACGATATTGACTTTTGTGGGTTTGTATAGAGGATTTGCTCCCTACATCAACCGTATCCATTAGAGTATGCACGATCCGTCGATCCCTATTTCAAACATGACGAATGTTTGGGGTTTATTTCTTATTTGACGGCCTTATCTTGGTAATTGCTCGTTTTCCCTCCATCTAAGCTCTGTTTTAAGTGTTTTCATTGTTCAAATAGCAACTAGGAATTCATTACATCAGCTACCAGTATACTTCTAGAATGATTAGTGTAATTTAATGATACCATCTATATATGCACAAGATAAAGACTAGTAGACAGTGAGAAATGCGTTACCTTGGCACAACTGCTGCAAGGAGCATCGCATTGAATCCATGTTAAGTCACTCCCAGTATCAATGTCAAGAAAATAACGTCTTTGAGGATTCCCAAGAAGCATGTATGTGAAGTACAATCTGAAAAATTATAAAGAAAAATCACACATTAAGCAAACAATAAAAGTTATAGCTAATAACGAGTAGTTGACAACAAATTACAAGAACCACAATCAACTTCATCTTGTATCTCCTGCAGTCAATCTCTAAAGGAAATACACAAGAACTATCGCCACAGCAACATCTTTTTTAAGCTTTGGGTTAATGATAACTTTTACAAGATTGACATTTTCAAAGAGCAGCTGCAGCATGATCTATAACTAGCACTTCTGTTGATATATCTTCGTAAGACAAATTCCCAAACATACTCTGCCAATTGGTTTGAGCATTCATATAAACACCCTTCCTACTTGTAGTTGCATAAAACAAAGGGTAAAGCTTTTATACAGGAAACTTTAATGCTCCGTTTGGAAACTTGAATTTGAAAATTTGGATTTGGATTTCAATTATTATGTAAATAGTAAGAATGAAATGCATATATTATATTCAAATTAGTCTAGACTCAGTCTAATATATATTAGAAAAGTATAATCACAAGGAAATGTCAAATCCAAATATATTTTACGGATTTCAAATTCATTACTAAATAGGCTTCTAGCAAATCCATGGATTTAAGAAATCATCATAAAGGTTACATTTCTATATAATTTACTACTCAATTTACACTATTTTTTGAAATCCAAATCCAAATCCAAATTCTGAAATCCTAGTTCCCAAACGCTACCTAAAGAAAAGGAGTATTGTAGCAATGCTTTTATTTCGTGTCGACAATGGCCCAAAAAAACAGTGACTAATAATTATAATTATGGAAAGAAGAAGCATTCTTAATGAACGAATCCAACAAAGGTAATTTAAAGATATGAAACGAGACAATCACATTGGTTTTCATAGCTCTCAAATGTACAACAAAGAACAGTATAAAGCTGGCTGCTTGTAATCCAACACAAAGTTTCCTTTTTTTTTTTTTTTGGCACCTTAGCGTCACAAGCAAAAACTTGAATTGCCCTAAAATCAACATCTATTTCTCTAATCCATGATACTAAAGAAAAAGAAACAAGATTTAAACATACCCATCCGGATAAACATTCCCCCTAACAGGCAAAATAGTAGCAGATGAATCCATCACAATAGAATTAGCAGCCACCAATTTGTTAACCATCTTAGTCTCCATTGCACCCCCATTAATCGAAACCACCAAATTCTCCTTATCAACAACATCCACAAACCTCCCCAACTTGAGCTCCAAATCAGCAGCCCCCAGTTTATGATACAAAGGAAAGATAAAAGACTGTGGCTTATCATCATCATCATTATCGTTGGAATTCTTCAGCTCTACAAAAGTACTAGAAAAACACGAACTATAAAGAAGAAGAGCAAAAAGAGAGACACCCAGAAATCCTAACAGCTTTCTGGGGTTTTCAGAAAAGAACCCAGAGAATGAGAATCCAAGTTGAGGACTTTGGGATGAAGGTGGAGGTGATGATACAACACGGGTTGTTGGCAAAACCTGGTCTGGCTCTTGGGTTGTGAGGGATTGAGGTAAAACATCATTAGTAAGTGTAAAAGCTGTGATGGTTTTGCCAAAAGAAGGGTTGTCAGATGGTGGAAGAGTGATTATCACAACACCTGTTACTTGTTGTTGAGGCCTTTCATCATCAAAATCCATCTCTCTCAGTGTTTTTCTATTTGATGATCAGATTAAGAGGAGAAATTGGGGAGTTTTGGGGAACAATTTGTGATTGTATTGTGTTACGGAAGAAGAATGTTGTCCATTGGACGAGAAATGGGGAGGTTTTGATCCTAGGGAGAGATGCAATGTAAACGGAGGCTTTGAACTGGAATTGGAATTAGAATAGTTAAAAAGTCGATTCGTTTCCAAACTACAAGTCAACGTGAAGTTTTATGTAAAGCGACGCATTGAATAGAAAATAAAGTATCATTTCTACTTTAATACAATGAAAGATCCCGGAAAGGATCATTTCAGCTCTGACTTGTCCTCTTTCATGAATATGAATATAATTATATTTTACTTTTTTACTTAAAAAATAAATAAACGAATTTTCATATATTAGATAAAAAATAAATTAATCTTTCTATTAAAATTCACTGTTAAAAATATATAACAATAATAATTTATTCTAAATATACCATCACCGTACTTTTATTGTTTTCTATTTTAATAATAAAATTATATTCATTCAACATAAATAATAATAATTCTCGATATCTGTGGGAGAATAAAGTCACGCTTGATTTTGAGGTTTTCTTATTTTTTTAAAACATATATATTGTATTTATGTATTTGAACTTGTTTCAACTTTGCAGAACTATTTTAATGAAAATAATAAGAACATTTCTTTTATTGTTTTTAAATCTTCACATTTTTATTTTTATTGTCGGTTTTTACAAATTGTTTTGACATTTGCTTTTAGTTTTTAGTGTTTTTCATTTTATTAAAGAAAATGATCTCTATATTAATTTTATCCAATTATTATATATGATTATGAAAATACGCCTTGGATATTGATGTATTGTGATATCAGTAGCATGAACATAAAGCACGTTTAGTAAACACCATTCAAAAGTATAAAACATCGTAAAGCAAGTTTTGCAAAAGAACAAATACATTCGATCCAACCATGAAACTAGTTTAGCAAAAAATTAAAGTCCCATCGTGTGATCCCAACTTAAGGGAAAGAACACAATATCAGCAATTAACAAGAAATTGAAAAAATAGGGTAAAAATATCATAGAAGCTCCCCTGCTAAAAGTCAGACTGTATTTTACTCTTTTACTAAAAAAATGAACAAATTAATCTTTGTATGTTAAATCAAAAAGCAAATTGATATTTTCTATTAAAAATTTCATCCATTAGAATGGTTAAAATGGATAAAACTGGTATGACTGACAAAATAACCAAACAGTGATACATGACTTACCATACGTACCTCGTATTGATGTACATGGACAAATTTTCAACAGTAGAAATGAATTAAGTTATGAACAAAAAGACGATATTGCTCCTTGATCTATAGTATGGGGACTAATTTGTCATTTTATTGAGTAAAAGGCAAAATACAATCCAACTCCTAGTATAGGGACCTCTATGCTATTTTTACCAAGAAATGAGACCAACTTGCATTATCAAGCTCAAGCAGTCACATTCATGTTAATAGTGTAATTTCACAGATTACCATGCTCTACTCTACATTAACTTGTCTTGAAAGAAAAAGAGGAAATATCTGCTAGTTCAAATGATCAATAATCAAGGTCTAAAGCATATGTTCTTTAAGGATTTTAGTATATAAGGATTCCCAACTAGGACCAACAAGAGACTGTAAACCTAGTCAGTGGTAGTTTATTACAAGCTGTGATCGAAAGGCTTTCTCATAAATAACCATACAAAAGCCTTGGATAAATCTATAACTATTGTCAACTCCTAGTTTCGATAAAAAAAAAATTGATTTATAACTTATGGCTAAACCAGTAGCAACAAAATATGAAGTAATAGCACTCACCTTGAACGAGAGCCGACAAAGGTAACACCCTTTCCAAATTGGCCATTTTCTCCAGCTTCTGCCTCCATGGGATCTTTCACTTAAGTTTTGGCCCTTTCCAAATTGGCCATTTTCTCCAGCTTCTGCCTCCATGGGATCTTTCACTTAAGTTTTGGCCTCTAAAGGGGTATTACCTTCCATCCCATTAAAAAACAAGGGTTCTAAACGTCGGCATGTCATAGGTTCAATAAAATTCCATAGAAAGACTGAACTCCGAGATTGTGGTGCCTCAGGACTGTTGTCTTTCTGCTTCGCTGCTAAGTGATAACGATGACACATTATCCACCTAAATATCTAGACTTAACTCCACTTAGCATCACTGACTGAAGTTTTCCTCCGGCTTTTGCTCTTTTTAAGAAGCAATGAGGCATGGTCAATATCTCGGGAAGTTGAATGGTCTTCACCCCTCAACCACAGTAAAGCCTGAGCAGCTGCATCCTTTTCTGCAAGTTTCTTGCTGCTACAAGGCTGCCCAACAAAATCCAGCCCATTAAAGATGACTGTAGATCGGAACTGGTTGTTCTTTAGTTGCTTTGTCTTGTAAGTGGGTGGTCCATGTCCAGCCCTGGTAAGGACTGTTTGCAGATGATTCTTCGAATTATCAGCCTCGCTCTTACCTGGTGTTTTAACAGTGGCTGTCTTCTTTGAAGACAACGTCACCTGACGGCCAAAGACAAATCTACCTTCACATCGATCTTCTGAGACCAGCAATCTTACTGCCGAGAGGAGCTCATTGCTAGAATGCATGTCTAATGTAGGATCCAAAAGCTGCCAACAAACCATCCGCATAAATTAAATGTTCGAGATGTTAGCTTTTGGCAGTGAATTGAAAGAGAATGGCATAAACAAAGATAAGAAACTAGGATTTGTAAAGTAGGAAATCCAAATTCAGGTGAAAATGAAACCAAAAAACAAACTAGCTCTCTAGATTTTATCAAAATATTGGACCTATAAGGCAAAGATAATACTTACTTTCCTCTGAATTAGTTCTTCTAGCTCTCTTTTCACGCTTAAATACATAACAGCTAAAGCAGGTTTCATGAAGAACTCCAAATATCCTCCCAACATCTTCAGATGTCCATCCTATCAACACCCAAGAAAAGGTTCAACATAAATTCTATGCCAAGTAAGACTGAATTCAGGCAAATAATCTTCACTCCAAGAAGAAATGGAGCACGCAAATATAACAATTCAATTGAGTAACTTACTAGTCCACCTCTAGAGATGTTCCCTCCAAATAAGAGCAGTATGGAATCAGAAACACCAGTTGAATCGCGGAGGAATACTGCATTCACTTTTACCTTTTCATTGAAAACCAGCCAAGGGTATGGAACTTTGGGAACTTCAGCATTCACCGAATTCTAATTTATGTCAAACAAACAAGTTGAAAATCAATTAATAAATAAGTAATAAATTTGAAACTTAGCATTCTAATGAACTATTTCTTTACCATTCAAGCAGTTACTTGAAACAATGAATTATGAAAGGAAAAAGAAGACCAATGAAGTATAATGCAAATTACCGAGTGTAAAAGAACTTGACCATCCTCCATTGTTTTCATTGCAATTGACTTCTCTTTGTTCTGTAAAATGAAATTGCATAAGTGCATATTTCATAAAATATATTAAAAAGAAAAGCCTAATAATCCTAAATGATGGATAAACTGTAAGGCATTGACCAGACAATTCTTTTTGATAAATAAAAATACTCTTTTATCATCCTTCCCCATCAGAATATCAACATAGATGAGAAATATATGTTAACAAAGATGCGTAATCAAAACAGAATAACAACAACAGCAGCAGCAACAACAATAACAACAGAACAATAGTTGAGTGAAATGCTGCAAAACTCACCACAACAGAGCATATCCCTGGAAACAAGCCAGCACAAATAACTGCCCTGACAAGATGTTCATCGTGGCTCCACTTATTGCAGTTTTCTACATTTTGATCAACTAGACCAGCATCCTTGAGCAAATAGAAGAACTGCTTTCGTAGAGAGTGAATAGCCTTGAGAGTTTGTGCAGAAAGAAAATTCTTCCAACAATACTCATAACCAGACTGCTCCCTTTCAGCTTCTTTCCAACCCTCATAGGCTCGGATAACTGCAATATGATCACTGTATTCCTGGCCAGCGAATTGGGCTTTTGCCGTTTCAGCAAGCTGCCACAATGAGAAAGAAAGATTAAAAGGGCTCCCAATAAACATCACAAGCATAATTTTCCCAAGTTCTAAAGTAATAAACTCTGTTTATGCATCATCAAACCAAAAGAATAAAAGAGTACAGAGCTTCACACTTATCTAGATATTGGGAAATAGGGAGATTCAAACCCTTAACCTTATTCAATATTTAAGGTTAATACCAATGGCAAGTCAAAGCAGGAGAAACTACAACCCAGAGTCTTCGATTTTTACAATAACTAAAGATGACAATAATATAAAAGAATGAAACAAAGAGAAAAAGAACAAATGAACACGTCTTTAAGGAACATAGGAAATGCATTGCACTAAGATGTCAAAAGGACAATGCTGGAAGAAAGACCGATTCTAAAATTTACACCTAGAAACAAAACAAGGAACTTGAATAAAGATGCTGGAAAAAGATTCATATTAAAATTCACATTTACAAAAGATTAAGCTAGAATAAGACAACAAACTTACATCCTTCTTATCAAATGGCATCAGGAATGGATCACGGACACTGAGCCCAGCAACAACAGTCATTATTGGATCCAAACAGTTGAAAATAGCACCCAGTATCAGCATTTTTCCAAGTTTAGGCTCAACCGGAAGCATTGACAAGTTGCGTCCTGCAAGGTCACAATACAAGTCATGGGTCTTTCTTCATGAAAAAAAAAAATTATATCCATATTTGAAAACCTATGGTCCTTTACAATAACTAATTGCCATACCTAGCACTGTCAAATTCTCGTTTTCATCTAAAGCTCCAATAATCTTCAGATATTCAACAGCATTTTGTACCTGTAAAGAAACAAAATGCGTGAACCAATATGTACAATAACATATGGGTAATGCCAACAGTTAGAAGTAATTGCAAATTACCGACAGAAGTTCCGGAGGCTGCAATGCCCTAGAAAGGAACTCGGTGATACCTCCAAGCTCTAGACTTTTGATTTGCAAACATAAAGACTGCAATGGTGTCCTTAAAAGCTCTGGAAGTTGATAATCAGCAAAAGTATCGTAAACACATTTGGGATAAAGATGGTAACACTCGCCAGGTTGAACACGACCAGCTCTTCCCCTTCTCTAAAGAACAAAAACAGAAAGTAGCATGTCAGTCTAGATAATGAAGTCAAATAGAACAATAAAATTAATCAACTAAAAGAAACTAATCACTATAAATAAGCTCCACTAAGTAGCAGCAAACATTCTTTTCACAAAACATTGTTAATGTCCTACATCAGGTTGTAAGTTAGTTGGACACACAAATTGAATACAGATGCCATGGAAGGTTAAATTCCCCGAATACGTGCAAGTCGATAAAAACAGTTCCTAAGCAAAATTAACATAAAGTTCATAACCATAGCATATCTTGGCCTATATCACCTAAATCAGCAAAAAGGACCATTTACTTCCATGTTCTGTACCGTGATTTTCACTGGTATTGAAAACATTGGACCACTAAAAATAACAATGAATGAGGTGTTTTCGCCAAGCACATCACATGGAGATTGTCTTTTGAGAAAACATATATTTTTTTATATTTAGGTTTTCTAACAAGTAACAGTTAGAAAATTGGCAACTATAAGAAGTACATCCAATATTGCGGATGCATATAGAAACTCAACTTCATATGTAAATCCCTAACTGCAGATATAGTAATTAGATAACTATCAGAAGTCTTACTTGCCGGGCAGCAGCCTTTGATATCCAAGATGGAAGCAAACAAGGAGTATTATTTAATGCATCATAGGATGTTTCTTTTGCCTTTCCACAATCAACCACAAAAACCACATCATTGATGGTGATGCTAGTCTCAGCCATATTAGTAGCTAGAACTATTTTCCTCACTCCATCTTCTGGCTTTTCAAATATTAACCTCTGCATGCCAAGAAACATGAAAGAAAAAATTGTAAAAGAGGAAGTGAAGGAAGGGAAACAAACCAAAGAGCAGTTACTGAAAATCGTCATTCTTTCAAGAGCAAGAAAAAATATTTTGACCAGTTAAACCGTCCATAGCTACTAACAATATGCACAGGATATGGAAAGTAAAAACTGTATTCACCTGCTCAGAGCTAGGCATGGAACCATGGCATGCAAGCAACAACACCTTGCTAGGGTCACCTAGGAGAGGATGTGCCTGGAGCTGACCTTTTAGAGAATTTATGTCATCCCAACCAGTCATGAAAACCAAAATAGCACCAGGCCTCTCTTTCCTCACTATGTGGCAAAGAACATGCTCAATGAGATTGAAGCCAATTGAGTCAGGATTCCAACAGGACAAAGATTCTCGTGTGCGTAAACTACATCCCCTGAAATCAGCATCTTCAAGCACATCCTGTCCACAAGTTCAAGGGCAGAGATGAAAATTTCAAAAACAGGCAGCCTATAGTTGACCAAGAATTTCAGTTTTCACAACCAAAATCATGCAACAAAGACTAGATGACCTCGCAAAAATTTCAATACCTCAACAGCAGAAGTTAGCTGACTCTTCCTCTTTTTAAAAGATTGGGCCTGCTTCTGCATTTTCCACATCTTTTCTTGACCATAATCATCAATTTGATTATATGGAGTTAACCTGTATCCAGTCATCTCTAGAATATTCTCCAGAAAATGTGCTCGTACAGGATATGTAAAACCCTGAAAACAAAATAAACCAAAATACAGATAACAACAGCAAATTGTTTCTTTTAAAGGAAAGAAAGTTGGGGGTGTTCTCCTTGTAGCCTTCTTTAAGTGTACATACGAAATGTATCAATTCCACCATCAAACATTCAACTTTTCACTCCCTACTTATGAGTTCAGGCACTCTTCAAACAAGCATAACTGTACAACTGCTACATGCTTCAGCTCGTAGGTTTTAGCAACTGAGTTATAGCTCTTAAAATTACATACCTAGACTTCAATTCTGTTCCTTAATTACAATATCTGTCAACATAAACCTTATTTTTCAAGCAAATCACTAATGACAATATTTAGATTCAAAATTCATTTAGATTCATCAAAGGGAACCCAAGCAGAATTTTTAAAATTCATTTAGATTCATAAGTAATTATACTTGCATGACTACAAACACAAAAGCAAATGACAAATCAGTTGCTAATTGATAGACACCTCTTCTTTACACAAAAAGAAAATAAATTTGTAATAACACCAAGTAGCTTATGCTACTAGGAACACTGTGGATGGAGAGCTGGAGAAGGAATCCACCATGTCAATAACAAACATACAATCAATCACTCAGTGGAATTATGGAATTGCATTGTAATACTACTGGTCCAATATTCAAATTATCATAGCAGAACTTACAGGAATATGGATTGTTGGGGCACCACCATAGTAAGAAGAAAAGAGTTCAGCATTTAAGGTTGCACTCATCAAAATCAACCTCAACTCTGGCCGACGTGGAAGGAGATCTTTCAACACAATAAGAAGAAAATCTGAAAGATATGCAAACGGTGGTTAATGTCACAGAAAATATCACTACAACAGTATAAAATTCAACAAGATCCCAAACTCACCTTCATTCATTCCTCGTTCATGAATCTCATCAACAATAACATGACTTACACCTCTCAAATCTCTGTCAACAAGTAGTCGCCTAAGTAAAATTCCAGTTGTACAAAAAAGGAGGCGAGTGTCTCTCCCTTTCATTCCCTCAAGGCGTACTTTATAGCCGACCTTTCAAGAATAACATACCATATAATTAATTACCAAGAAACACAAATAAATTCACATTTCACAAGCATGAGTCATCAAAATAAGATGAATGGCATAATTGCAGAAACTAACAGATTCTCCCAATTTCTCCCCTCTTTCAGCAGCAACTCTTTCAGAAACAGCCATAGCAGATATTCTTCTAGGCTGAGTACATATAATACTACAGGAAGCTCCACGAGCAGCTTCAATCTCAGATTCTAATATGTACTGAGGAAGTTGTGTGGTTTTACCACAACCAGTTTCGCCAGAGACAACAACCACCTGCAAGATCAAAACACATAGCAACATTTCAAATAACAAAAGAATCCACAAGTAACTACGGAATACAGAGCACTACAAAATTTCTTAAACAATATGGACAGCCATGATGGCATGAATGCAATAAAAATAAAAACGATTTGTCTACTTCACTTTTAATCTCATTCCTGAATCCTAAGGTACATCACACAAATTTTTTACATCAATATTTTGGTAGTAATGATTAAGCAAGATAATGATACAAAAAAAAGAAGGGAGTTGATCAATTCTCTTATTGCAATCAATCCTATAAATATTTTATATTTTAATATTAGTTCATTTTGTTGAAAGAATAGATGCAGCTAGGGGATGCCAATTTGGAACTTCATATAGTTTTGTATTTTCATTGGATATCAAGGTTTGTAGGTTACAGCACACACCAATTATAATTTTGATGATTCTATACCAGAATAGACCTAAAAATGTGATATATAAACTGCAACAGTAGGAAACTGAAATGAATTGCAGTGACATCAATTTCACCTGATTCTGTGAGATAGCATTTAGCAATGCATCTCTCTCTTTATATGCAGGCAAGCTTCTACGAAATTCAAGCATCTTTTGGCCTTCAGGAGACTCCTATAGAAGATAGATATTAGCAACATTTAAATTACTGACAGAAAAGGGGCAAGCATGCGTATAAAATACATAAAAGAGAAATACAGGATGTACATATATTCTCTCAGTTACTAGTTTAAATATACACCGAGCACATACTATCTATTTTCTACTAGGACCTAAATATTTCAAATCCATAAAAAAGCAAAAACACAAAGGGGGCAAAGGAAGAATAAAAAAGATCACAGACAACACAATTAGGCATGGACGCCCCAAACAGAATGAGAGATGCCACACATATGCATGAGCTAATTCATATATATTATAAACATAAAAAACGAATTATTGTAAGGTGGACCTAGGATGACCGAGCATAATTAAAGAAATCGAAAAATGAAACCTGCCATTCTTGTTGCTTATCACGTATTTGCAAACTTCTCCGTCGAAGAATTCTCTCCAAGGCAACACTATTCTGTGCAAAGGGCTCTGGATTAACAGGTACTTCATCTGCAGCAGGTATTCCACCACTATTTGATCTAATCAAGGGCTTATCCAGAGACCTACCACTGCTCATAGCCTTATGAGAAAGGTAAGCTTTGAGGTGAAGGTCTACATCTCTTTGCAAGCCAAAAGGTAAGACCACCTGACAGTAGGATAAGAATTTTTTAGGAAGAGCATGATAGGCAAAAAGATACAACATATAAGAGCATTAAGAACTACTCAGAGACTTCAGTTAATATTCTACAAAAATTGCCTACTTTATGCAAAGACTGCATGAATATTGTGCAAGTCTTTAAAGAGCTCAATTAGGAACATATCCCTTTTCTGTTCGCATACACACTCAAGTGAAAAAGAAAGAAAATGGGCAATTACTGGATGGATGTACCTCTCTTTGTGGACGCTTATCATCAAGATCAGATCTATAATTCGGCAATGGAAGTTTACTAAAAACAACCACCTTTGCATATTGACGACTGCCAAGACAGATTATATTTCAGAACTCAATCACAATAGCAAAAAATGGGGAAAGATAGATAAAAGATACAACATGCATGCAATGATAGAACTTAAAACACCTATTTAAACCCATTCTCGTTGCCAGAGCTGAAAGTTGCTCAAAGTCACGCCTATCCTTCCTCTCCCTAGATACTACCTCTTGCTCATCTTTGTTACGAAGAAGCATAGTCAATTTCCATCTCCATTCATCAATATTATCAAGCGTTGAAGCACCCTAACCGACATGAACAAACAAAAACCAAGCAACCGTCCATCAATAGATATAAGAACAATACTACAAGAACATGTTTCTTTTCAAAACAAACTCAATAATTAATTTGATCAGCAAAGAAAACAGTCCCAAGTCAGTTAACCAACTATTCATAAAACTGATAATTGACTCAATAAGTGATTGGAAAATCATTATTTTTCCATTGCAAAGGCCAACACCTCGCAATATGATTAAAAGGTACAACAAACTCCTCTCCACCCTCTAACTTAACGGCAGCAAAAAACAAAAACAAAAAGTGTATCTAAAAAATCTTTAAAAAAAGGGTATCTAAAAACCCAACCATTTGACTCTGAGACTGTGGAGACCCAAATTCATGGTCCGAATCATCGCCGGAAACATCCTGGTAAGCATAACGGCCATAATTAGAGCTTTGCAGCTCCGAATAAGGCAAGGCAACGTTCCTCCAATCCAAGGCAATAGTCCTGGAAGAAGAAGCAGCAGTCCCAGACTTTGAGCACCTAACGAGGCCATTCCTCAAATGCAAACGCCGGAAAGAACCAGGGGATTGGGTCCTGGGGACAAAGGAAAATGAACATGGTTTTAAAAGGATTTTAGGGGAGTTGTTAAGTTGGAGGGAAGCAGGTCGCAGAGACATGGCGGTTGTCCTGAGATAACCCTGAAATATAGCTGAGTAACACGACATTTTTTGGGGGATTGTTCTGGTTTTTAATCCTTTCTCAGTGGGGTTTTGATTACATTTGAAGATGCTCGTTAGGGTTTTTGGTGAAGAGGGGGTTTTGGGTTTGCTTTGAAGAGATGAGCCTATGAAATTGTTTATGTGGCCATGTAAAGGAACTGTAATCTGCGGCTGCTGGCTGTTCCCGTGTGTCTATTTGGGGGTAATATCATAATTTACTCTCTAATTTTTTAAAATTGTTTTCCAGTCCTCTTGTCTTATTAATATTGCCTTCTGAATTTTTTTAGGGGTAAACTACGCTAGTAATCACTAAACTATTTATAAATATCTTTTTTGGCTACCTAATTATGAAAAGTTATAAAATTGTCACTCAATTATTAGTAAATTTCTTTTTTGGTAACGCAACTATGAAAAGTTACAAATTGACGGGCAATTTACCATTAAAAGCCTAATTTTTTTTAAATTTACCGAAATGGGCCCGGTATTTTATTATTTACCGGAATGGGCCATTTTCCCCTAAATCTCGTCCACGTCAGCGCAATTTCAGGGGACGTGCCAGGAAATCGCGGTCACGTAAGCACGCTTTATTGACATGGCAACAAATCGCATCCTCTAAAGCGCGATTTGTGTCCACGTCAGCAAAGCGCGCTGACGTGGATGCGATTTGCCTCGCGCGTGAACAGTGCAACGGTCATTGACCGTTGCCCCCCCCCAACGGTCCAAAAAAAAACTATAAATACCCCCACCCCTTTTTTCACAAACTAATCCTCTCTCAAATTTCCTCTCAATTTCTTCTAAATTTCCTCTCAATTTGCTCTCAAATTCCTTCACAATTTCTCTCAAATCCATATTTATTTTTAATTTTCTCTCAAGTTCCTCTTAAATTTCTCTTAAATCCCTATTTTTAAATAATTTTAAAAAATATTTTTTTTAAAAATTTTTTAAACCGTAAAAATTTGTACGATTTCAGCAATGGCCGGAGAATTGACTCGTCTTGATAAGCATCACATATCGGTGGAACAAATGAAAATGGTAAGCGTTAAATTTAATTTTTAAATATTATTTAAGAATTTTTTATTTATGCATTTTTAGATAATTATTAAATTATTATTTGTTATAAAAGTCTGTAGATCGAATATTGGAATGCAATATCCGGAATATGCATTGTCCTCCATCATCGTTGGTAGAGAACTACTTGCGGGAAGCGGGTTTTTGGCACGTGGCGACGGTAGGCCGGGGATATAAGGTGGACCCGAAACTAATCAGTGCGCTGATCGAAAGGTGGAGACCCGAGACGCACACATTCCATCTTTCACGTGGAAAGTGCACTATCACTTTGGAAGATGTCAATCTGCAATTGAGATTACCGGTGGACAGGTACCCAATCATCGGGTCTGCCCAATCTAGCAATTGGCTTGCGGTCTGCTACGAGCTTTTGGACACTATTCCAGAGAAAATGGACGGAGGTAAGATCGAGATGGGCTGGTTACGAGACACATTCCCGGATCCGGATGAAGATTCAACAGAAATAGAAAGAATCCGATATGCTCGGACATACATTATTCAGTTAATTGGAGGTTATCTGATGCCCGACTTCAAAAGCGCGTACACGTGGGCGCGATTTCCTGGCACATCCCCTGACATTGCGCTGACGTGGACGCGATTTAGGAGAAAATGGTCCATTCCGGTAAATAATAAAATACTGGGCCCATTTCTATAAATTTTAAAAAAATGGCTTTTTTGGGTATTTTGCCCCAAACTGACCACCCAACTATTCAATTTTTTTTTGTCAGCACTTGTCTAACTATGGCAACTTTTAAAACTGTCATAATAGCAACTTTAGCTCTCAATATTTGCACATTGTGTAATTTGAATTTTCTTTTACAATTTTACTTTTAGTTGTGACATTGAGGATTAATTTTTAAAGAACGAGAAAAAAGATGAAAGTTACTTTATCTTGGATTTTTAGATGTTTTGTTTTTTTGTATATTTTCAATCAAATTTAATTGTTATTTTTTAAATCTTTTAGGTGAAATGGTTACAAAGAAATGCAAAATAGCAAAAGACTAGATTACACAACGTAAATATTGAAGGTTAAACCTTTTAGAATAAAGACTAAATTGACACAATGTATAAATGTCGAGAGTTAAAATTGCTATTATACCAATTTTAAAAGTTGTCATTGTTAGCCATCTATTAACAAAATAGTTGAATGATCATTTTATAATATTTCATAGTTGATAGGCAAAAAATTTACTAATATTTAATTGAGTAGTAATGTAATTTACGCAATTTTTACCATTATCCCTTGGAGATAGTGCTTTTCAGCTTGCATGAGTTTACTTGCATAATAAATCTGGTTCTTAAACTTTATTAGTTTTATATTAGTTTAAGAAATTAGTAGTTTTCAATTTTGATCACTAAATCTAAACTTGGATTTCATTACAATATAATGTGTAAACTTTTTAAAATTGTATCACGTTATAATCGAAATAATAGAGTTAAAATTTAAACTATGCGTCTATCAATTTGAGAAAATAAAATATGTAAATTAATAATAATTAAATATTCATAAAATAAGAAAATACCAAAATAGAAAATTTACAATAAATAGGAATTGAAAATGAACAAAATACAATGAAAATGTTAATTTATTTAAAAAAAATGCTAATCAATGTTGAGTGTAATGACAACACATATTACATTTTCAAAAGAATATCTAAGTTTGAACGTTGGAGACAACATTATTGGAGGTGACATCCACTTCGAAAATGGACCTTAAAATGGATGAAAAAATAAAAATAAAAAGAAACAATTCAAAAAATTTCATTTAAATTGTTGTTGTATGACCTTATCCGTTTGTATCGTCTATACCAATTGAAAGTTGCATTTTTTATTTTTATTTTTCTATTATTTAATTTTTTTTCATGAAACAATTTTGAATTTCATGAATTTGCTAACCAAAATTCAAATAACTTTCTTCTGCAATTTTTGTCACTAACTATCAGATCAGTTTAGATTTAAGGAATGTTTTTCTGCTCGTCAATTGGTATTGATCTATCGTATCAATCATCAAATCGTCACTTGGAGCTCACTAGTTAAACTTGAGAAAAAAACTTAACAATCCAATGATTTAAATAAAATATTTTGAATTGTTCAATGACTTAAATAAAAACTTCCAAAAAGTTCAGAGACTTAAATGAAAATTTTACAATAATTTAATGATCATTTTGTAACTTTTTGAAGTTAAGTAACAAAAACGTACACTTATTACTAGATTAGTAACATCGGATGAAATTCACCCAAACTAAAAAGCTCAGGCAAACATCCCTCTAAACCCTAAGCTAAGGCTTCATTTGGGATACCTTATAGAAACACTTGAGAAGCAACCTCAATTCCAAATAATTTTGACAACTTCCAAACAACCCTCTAAACCCGAAAAAATCAGATACGAGAAACCTTGCGACTTTTGTCTCCCCCTCTCTAATATCGTAACTCGACTCTCTCGATCCCACTCTTCTAGAACTCTCTTTCTTCCAGTGTTTTCCCCTGCACCTCCGATCCACTGAATCAATTCCCATACCCACCGGAAATGGCAGCCGTTACAGCAGCTCAGCCGCGCTCTTCCAAGACAGAGTCGTACGTTGACAACAAGCGCAAAGAAGACATCCGCCAAGCCAACATCAAAGCAGCTCGAGCCGTTGCCGACGCCGTTCGAACTAGCTTAGGTCCTAAAGGTATGGACAAAATGATCTCGACCGCCAACGGCGAAGTCATCATAACCAACGACGGCGCCACTATCTTGAACAAGATGGAAGTCCTCCAGCCCGCCGCTAAAATGCTCGTAGACTTATCTAAATCGCAAGATTCTGCTGCCGGTGACGGTACCACTACCGTTGTCGTCATCGCCGGCGCCCTTCTTAAACAGTGTTTATTGCTTCTTACCAATGGTATCCATCCTACTGTTATCTCTGATTCTCTCCACAAGGCTTCGACTAAAGCCGTCGATGTACTCACCGCCATGGCCGTCCCTCTCGAGATCTCTGACCGTGAATCTTTAATCAAATCCGCCAGCACTTCGTTGAACAGCAAGGTTGTTAGCCAATACTCGACTCTACTGGCACCGTTGGCCGTTGATTCAGTTCTCTCGGTCGTGGATCCAGCAAAACCGGATATGGTTGATTTACGAGACATCAAGATTGTGAAAAAGCTGGGCGGAACCGTGGACGATACTGAGTTAGTTAAAGGGCTGGTTTTTGATAAGAAAGCGAGTCATGCAGCTGGAGGACCAACCAGAATGGAGAACGCAAAAATTGCGGTAATTCAATTTCAAATTTCCCCTCCTAAAACTGATATTGAACAGAGTATTGTAGTTTCAGATTATACTCAAATGGATAGGATATTGAAAGAGGAAAGGAATTACATTTTGGGTATGATTAAGAAGATCAAGGCAACGGGATGTAATGTTTTGTTGATTCAAAAGAGTATTTTGAGGGATGCTGTTACTGATTTGTCATTGCATTATCTGGCCAAAGCTAAGATTATGGTTATTAAGGACGTTGAGAGGGAGGACATTGAGTTTATCACCAAGACCTTGAATTGTTTGCCTATTGCTAATATTGAGCATTTTCGAGCTGAGAAGTTGGGGCATGCTGATCTTGTCGAGGAGGTTTCACTTGGTGATGGGAAAATTGTTAAAGTTACTGGGATTAAGGATATGGGAAGGACTACTACTGTTTTGATTCGTGGTTCGAATCAGTTAGTTATCGATGAAGCCGAGAGGAGTTTACATGATGCTTTGTGTGTGGTTAGGTGTTTGGTTAGCAAGAGGTTTTTGATTGCCGGTGGCGGTGCTCCGGAGATTGAGTTGTCCAGGCAGCTTGGTGCTTGGTCTAAGGTGTTGCATGGTATGGAGGGCTATTGTGTGAGGTCATTTGCTGAAGCACTGGAAGTTATTCCTTACACATTGGCTGAAAATGCCGGGTTGAACCCTATTGCTATTGTGACTGAGCTGAGGAATCGACATGCTCAAGGAGAGATCAATGCTGGGATCAATGTGAGGAAAGGACAGATTACTAATATCTTGGAGGAGAATGTAGTGCAGCCTTTGCTTGTAAGCACAAGTGCAATTACACTGGCTACAGAGTGTGTGAGAATGATTTTGAAGATTGATGATATCGTTAATGTTAGGTAATTTCATGCTCTGGAGATGATATGTGTTTCTCTAGTTATCTTTTGCATCTGTTGGCTATTTGAATTAGTAGTTATGTTTCATTTTAGACTCGACTATGGTTAGAATTATGAAATGGCAATCTACTGCCAAATATTTGCTTTCATCGAGGATATTATATGGTGGCTTTTTCTTGAATTTTCTTTTTTGTTTGTTTGTTTTCTTTTCAAAGCTGTGTTTTTTGGTGAACAATGAAACAATACACATGCAGCATGCACATCTTACGATTCAAGCACTTCTCTAGAATGAGAATTAATGTCTAGCAGATTTGACTTCAATGCAACATGTTTTGATTGGAATACTAGATGTGATTGTTTAATAAGTTTTAAGTGTAATAGTTATAATAAAGTAGTGATATGATTGTTACTATAAGTTGAAGCCTTTGTTACTTGCCCCGAATGTCAGTGTTGGATATGGTTACGTGTCTTTCACAGGAATGTTTAATTTTTAAAATTTTTCATGCATCTGGAGGGTCCTTGGAGTGTTATACCCCAATATTTATATCCGAATGTTGGACACGGGTACTCCTATAATAATGAATGGTTGGAGCATATGTTGAAGCTACAAACATATTTAATTTCTCTATCATCACGTGCTGTATGTTAGCATCCTATGTTACTCGGCCTCTGGTGTGAGTCTTGGATACAATATGTATCAGACACCAGTATGGTTAGATTTTTGTAAACCTTTCAATGTATTTGGAGGATATTTGAAGGTCATATCCCCATATTCATATGTTGGAAATAAGTGTTAGATATAATTACTTCAAGAAGAAATCAAGAATCCGAACAATATAGTTGGCATCCTATCGTATATATGGAGGGTCTTGTCTCGGTACTTGAGTCTGAAAATGCGTTCAATATAAGTCCCTTAACATTGGTAAGGTATGAAAAATCAAGAGTCCGAGCAACGTAGCTGGCATCTTATCATGTTTTTGGAGGGTTCAAATCATCATTGTACAATATATATATAAACTTAGAGAAAAAATTAAAAATATACATTTGATTCGACTTTGAGTCCGGTAGGTTTAGATGGGTACTCTCGCATTGTTGTTTATTATACATACTTTTACATTAAAATTGTAGGTATGTGAAGATTTCAGCAGCAGTGCTTTTGTAGCTTTTAGTATGGATGATGTTTGGACATGACACGACAAACACAATACTAAAATGTGTCAAAAATTAATAGAAATTAAATTGTCAATGGAAAAAATATAATATAAATATGCAAAATTCTAAATCTCTAGTTCCAAAATTGTCTAGGGAAACAATGCATTTGGTGTAAAAAATGATTGGAGCACACACGCAATGAACTTTGATTTCGAAGGAGCAAGATGAGGGCTGATAATCCAATTAAACCACATTGCAGCACTTAATTTCAACTAGAAAACTTCATTTAACCACTGCTAAACATTGAAAACAAAAAGATACAAGCTCCACAATATTCCTTTGGATTGAACCCACAAAATATACCCAAAAAGAGAACCTTCACAAAATCTCCTTTACCGGCTGAATCAACAATATGACATAAGAAACTTTAACTCCAATCAACTTTTCTCAGGGTCTCAATCACTGGTTCAAAATCGCTACTCATTGGAACGATGTTTGTCATACGAAGATGTTCTGCTTTGCACCTTTTTGGTGTGTTCAATGTCACCTTCAATAATTCTCCCACCAATACTTTACTAGCTATTTTAACTGTATTATGAACCAAAACACAAACTCCATGATTGCTCAAAACACCCAAAGCTTCCAAACAACAATATATTAGTAATTATCAATCTAAAAAATGAAATAATTCTAGACTTATCTGCTCATTTACCCAATATTTTAAAAAGTTGATAAAACATCACAATTGTTGTTGAAAAAGCAAGAAAAAAAAATTACCAGCACAAGGGTGCAGAATTGAAAAATCAAAGAATTCCTGAGCTGAACAACCAAAGATGACTTGTGCAGCCCTATCAAAAGCTACAACATTCATAACCCTTGTCTCCGTTCCAATTGAAAACTGCCCTAACCCGAAAACAAAAAACAAAAAAACAAATGATTGCCTTTCAATGAAACCCAGAAACACATGGTTTACGAAAAGCAAAGTTAATGCAAAGAGAAAGACATGGACATACGAGTAAGCGGAAGAGTCGCTTAGAACTGCGCCGGCGACCGGCGCATTTGCGATTGTTGCAGATAAACTCGGCCGGCTTGTCATCAGGGACAGGCGTTTCGCAAAAACGACAAACTTTATAAGAGAAACAAGATTGATCCATTGCTAAAATTGAACATACTAACCTTGTTGATTCATTACCTTGCATCCTTTAAAGCTTGTCTTTTTTCGTTCTTCTCCTTTTCAGTTTTTACTCACAGTGTTTTGCCCTTCCCACTTTCCCGTCATTTAAAGTTTCAGCTTAATGCCCGCTTTGGCCCTAATTTATATATTTTTTTCCCACTTTAATTATTTTTTTAAAAATTCATTTTAATACTTAAATTATTATTTGTTACATGATTTAACTCACCGTTTTAAAAAATAAAATAAAATGAACTCGAATTATTATTATTTTTAAATGAATATTTAATTAATAAATTACAACTGAATAATATGAGTGCTATTAAAACACATCACATCACTCATTTAAAAAAATGCATTATATATTATTTTAATTAAAATATATTATATAACATATAAATATTTCTAAAATGTAAAAATAAAATTTTAAAATATATAAATACAAATTTTAAAATGTCAAAATAATATGTATATTCTAAAAACACGTGACAACTGATGGTCCATGAACAAGGAGTAATGGCTACTGTCAAATTTTGTGCTCCAGAATTTTGACAAAGAAGATAAAAAGAAAAGGAGAAGAAAAATAAATAAATTTTAAAAAATTAAAATTTTAAGTTTTGAAATTCTTAGAATTAAATTTATTTTTAAAAAATTTAAAATTAAATCAAATTACGTCATTTATAAGCATTTAAAATTATTATTTTAGAATAAAAGATCAAATGGACTCAAATTTGTAAAACCTTAAAACTAAATTTGTCATAGAAAAGAATACAAGTTTGACCTATCCTTCTCCTCTGTATAGCAATCCTTAAAATTAAAAGGAATTCATTTAAAATTTTTATAATTTATAAAATTTTAAATTAGTAATAATAAAATTATACTTTTAATCTAAAAATTAATAAAATTATAAAAATATTTAATGGTGAAATTGTAATTTTATTATCATAAAATATACAATTTAATTTCAGCCCTCCAAAAAATTTTCTAGCTCCGCCACTACGGTATAGTATATAAGTATGTATCTAACACAGTCTGTTCAAGTTTTTCAAGAAAATAAGAGTTTCATACATTTGAAGGTCATATCTGTATAACCATGTCTAGATGTGCATCGAATCTTAGACATAAGTAATAATAATAGTCAAAGTAACATATTTGATACAATTCGAATAGAGAAAAAGTCTATTTCAACTAACATGAAAAAGCAAAACTGAGTGGATTGGGCATAGTATCTGCTAATGAACACTCTTTGCAGTTTGTGCAATCAAAAAAGAAATAACAAAGCATGCCTGAAACTACAATTGTTGAAATGCCAGAATTACTTGCGCCTAAAGACAATAACAATCGCGGTGCAGTTATCTTTACACCGCCTCTCACGAACAGCTTCCCTTACGAGACGGCGACTGACGGCTGTAACAGGTAAACCCTCCTGCGTAACATGTTTCAGAAAGCATTAGATATAAACAACCAGACATCATAATGAGGCACTTCACATAACCATTAATAGAAAATAGCTAACTCAATCAAGTTCCTCATGACAATCCCATTTCGTCTGAAGCCGACAGACCCCTTAATGGGTCAGTATTGTGGTTGAGCCAGGGTCCATCCATACACATGCCAAGGCCCAAGGCTAGGAGACGATCACCCTCACCTATAAAAACTTGCCCTTAGCCTTGGGAAGACTTTATGTTCCTATTGGACCCCTTTTACACTATAAAAACAGAGCTCCTCCACCTATGGCTCTCCGGACGTCTTCCATTGTGTGAATGTCTCTTATTTGTCATCAACACCTAGTTATAGAGGAAAGAAGATAAACCATTCCGTACCTTCAGTAACTTGTGAACAAATTCAACAGCATCACTTGGTCCGAATACCTAGAACATTTTTATTGAAAAAAAAATTAAAACATTGATTTAAGACTTAAAATATAAATGACCATGATATTATATGATTTGAGATGTTGAAACTAAAAGAAGACATACCCCCCAGAGGCCATCACAACCAAGAATAATGAAGTGTTCTCTATCTGTGATGTCAAAAGAATGAATATCTGGAGTAGCAACAACACCAACCTGCAATTTGCTTACTTCTTTAAGATACCAAGTTTTCATATATTTAAAAGGAAATAAAAACGATCAAAATAAGGTAAAAGTATCATGGAGACCCTTGTACTAGGAGTCGGATTGCATTTTATCCCTTCCACTTAAAAAATAGACAAATTAGTCCCTATACATTGGATCAAAGAGCAAATTGATCCTTCTGTTAAAAATTCCATCTATTTCTACCGTTAAAAATTGATCCCTATGTGTCAGAATGAGGTACACATGGCATGCCACATGTAATTGTCTGATTATTTTGGCAGCAACGTCAGTTTTTAACAGTAGAAATTGATGAAGTTTTTACTAGAAAGGACCAATTTGCTCTTTAATCTAACATACAGAGACTAAATTGCCCATTTTTTTAGCAAAAAGGGACAAAATATAATCTGACTCTTAGTAAAGGGCCTCCATAGTACTTTTACCTCAAAATAAAGCTATGTGAATCATGGTGTAAACTATCACTAAATCAGAATGGACCTTTTTGAATTGGCGATCTCCAAATGCCCTAGACACTTCAAGACGCCCCTGTAATCGTCCGTTTGAGCCCACAGTACCACCAGCCTGGAAAACAATACAGAACACTTGTAAGGTGTACAGAATACATAGATCGAAACAATACTACCCAGCGTTTGACATTATGTTGTAATTTCATGCAGTTCAAAAGATGACATTCCAAGACTTCATAAAAGATCAACATCTGTACTTAATGCAAGGGAAAAGAAAGAATCACTCCTAGAACCGATATCAAATTATGATTCGGCCCATAAAACCAGTCAACTTACTGACTTGGCTGTTCCACTTTTGCATCCATTTTCATGCAAGAGTACCTTTCATTGTTTAACACTAGTCCATTCAATAATTAAAGGTCAAAATTTAAGCTCATTTCTAGATCATGACTACAATTATTCTAATATTGTTTGTCCACCAAGTAATCTTCTAATGATCAAGATAGTGTACCATGCTCTGTCCCTCCATGTAATCTTTACCTTCTGAATGCGAGCACGTTCTTGTGGATATATGGCTTTATGCTCCCTGGTCAAAACAATGGCCTTCAATGCACTTCCTTTATCTGACCCGTCAATGGATCTTGCTACTACTGCTTTTGCATCCCCAATATTTGCAATGAAAACCTTTGAATTACATGCAAAGGAAAAATTAATCAAAAACACATCTCAAAGGCAATAATATTTGACAGAATACAATTGTTCGAGAGCATAAGGAAAAGTAATAAAGTAAAATTTCCTTCCCAAGGTTAATTAAAACTTTTCCAATTAAGTGATGAAAAGCATGCATCTCAGAAGGTAAAAGTACTATTGAGCCCCCTGTACTAGGAGTTTGATTGTATTTTGCTCTCTTTACTCAAAAAATAGACAAATTAGTCTCTGTATGTTAGATCAAAGAGCAAACTAGTGCTCTTGTTAAAAATTTCATCCATTTTTAATGTGAAAAACTAGCGTGGCTGATGGAATAACCAGAGAGTTACACATATGTGTACCTCATTTTGACATACAACGGCCAATTTTCAATAGAAGAAATTGATGAAATTTTTAACAGAAAGACCAGTTTACTCTTTGGTCTAACATATCGGGATTAATTTGCCCATTTTCTGAGTAAAGGAGGCAAAATGCAATCCGACTCCTAATACAAGAGCCTCCGTGATACTTTCACCCATCTCCCAATTGTATTCTAACCAAATTACTCCAGTTAAATAATAGAATTATTGAAATAATTGTAGTCACAATTGACAACTATTACCATTTTTTCAATCACCCACACACAAACAGCTGTAGCACCATCTTGCCATCCCCCTGATAAGATTGAAAGAAACTTTCACGTAAATATAAATTTTGTAACAAAGTAGATCAAGTTGTTGGCTTTTCAATTTTCACCTGCTTACAAGAATTAGAATGGCTAATTTATAAAAACGAAACAACAAAATAAATCAGAAATTTTCCTGGCAGTATATAGGGTCATTAGTTTTTAAACCACAATATATATTCTTTTCCCCCTCACAATTGGGAGTAATACAACCACAGATCATCTTGCTCAGTTAACAATGCAATCTTGAAGGAAAAACTTTAGGAGTTTTTCATATGCTTTTTTGACCGTTTTAGAGGATGAAAACCAGAAGAAATTCCACATGAAGAACAATACCATAAGGGGTTCTGATGTTCATTTACCTCACCACAATAAACAGGAGATTCCACATTCGTGCTATGAACATTTATTTTAGGACAGTCGCACAAATGATTTTTTGTAAAACAAGAAAATGAGAAAGGGGAGGGGTTTGAAGAGTTTTGCACTTCATAACTGTAAGCATTTTTTGTCTTTTTGCACCACCTTTCCCTTCTTTTAAGCTTGATGCAACGTGAAACACACAAAACAAAACAAAATGGTAATTTATGATTCATCTCTGCTCCCCCACCCTCAAAGCAATTTTCCGGCTTTGCCCCTGGAAACCATAAAGATAGCAAATACTGCACAAATAGCTAACGTAGGTACCTGAAGAACTTTCTTTAAGTAGATCCTCATCAGTTTTCCGGAAACCTAGATTAGCAAAGAGAAAACAAATAAAAATCTTAAATGAAGAACAAGAAGGAAAAAGCTGGGAAAGAAAAAAAGAAGCAAAAATCAAATACTATAAATGATACATGTAAAATGTAACATACCATCAAGAATAGCTCTTTTGGCAGCCTTCACGTCTAACTGTAATATCATTGAGCACAATGAAATGTAAATTATTTACAACACAATACAAACAATTCAAACATAAAAAATAAACAGTTGGCTGCAAGTAGTATCAAGCTGTAACACCTGATGGAATTTATAAGAAATCACATAATAAAATATAAGAATAAAATGGTAAGATAGCCATAAGATTTAACAAGTCATCAAAAATAATTGTCAAAAGTGTTGTGATTTGCTTTACAATGGCAGATAACAGCCTTGATTTTGAGAAAAGATAAATAGTAAGCGAGAGAACTAAAGGCGAATTCATTCTTTCATCTATCCATGAAGAAAATAAATGGTAACTTAGTAGCTACAAGATTTCTAATATATCAAAGTGGTTAGAACTAGAGATTCCAACTAGGAGGTCTCAACTCTCAAGTTAAAATATGAGGATGCCAGAGGCTGTGCCTCCCTTTGTGTAGCCTAAGACACACACACACATTCTTACGTACATACATACATACTTGTACACATTCTTACCTATCATGCAGAGATATATGTATGTACGTAGGTAGGTATATATGTCTATCATCTCTTAATCCAAATTTAAAGAAATGCATCAGAAAATCAAACATGTTTAAAATTAGACCACACAAAGACACACATTCTTACATACATACGTACTTATACACATTCTTACCTACATACAAACATATATGTATATGTTTATATCATCTATTAATCCGAATTTAAACAAACGCATCAAAAAATCAAACATGTTTAAAATTAGACCAAGCAAAACACACCAACTCACGTGGTAAGCCAGCAGAAACAACATTAGCGTGCAAATGCCTCTGAGCATACTCCGCCGCTAACCGCCCTCCATGCCCATCGTATATTGCAAAGTGCCCACATCTAGGAATCCACCAAAACAATTTTTTTTTCTTTAGACAAAAGCATAAAAGACTATTGCTCTTTCACAATATCCACAACCGATTATAGCTTTTAAAAAACAGCTAAAAACTTTAAATTTGAGGCACATTGAGATAAAATTTAAAACCTTAATTTTCCAGGAGAATCTAGGGTAGCATCGAGCATGATAACCCAAGCATCTTCCATGGTGTGCCTCGACCCTTTATCCTCTGCCACGTCAGCTTCTATATCCAAAGACTTTTCTCCCTTTTCTGATTCTTCTTGAACTGGAGTTTGGGTTTTGGGTTTCTTTGCCGCCGAATCGGAGCTGTCATCGTCAACTTCAGGTTGGCGCTTGAGATTGGATTCCGAATTTGAGCCCTCCGCTTGGGTATTTGAGCTAGTGGTTCTCATTGTGGTTTAGATACGGCCAAATATGGCTTTTTTCGGGTGGAACTGCAACTCGTTTTGCTAGACGTCGAATGAAGAGCGAGAGGAGCCTAGTATTTGTTGGTACAGCTTTTCTGAAGGGGTTAATATACTATGCGGTACCTGAGTTTGATTTTAATATTCAATTTGGTACTTGAATTTTTTACTTTAGTTAACTACACCCAAGGTCACTAAACTATTATTATATTTACATTTTGGTTACTCAACTTTAAAAAGTTACAAAATAGTCATAGAACTATTTGAAAGTTTTCATTTAAGATATTGGATTGTTAAAATAATTATTGTATGGCCTTTTATATTCACATCGTCTGCACCAATGAAAAACTCTTTTTGTCCTTCTCTTCTACAATTCTATTTTTCCCATGAAATAACTTTCAACATCACAAATTTGCGAGTCAAAATCTAAATAACATTCTTCTTCAATCTTCGACACTGACCGTTAAATTGAATTAGATCTAAGATATGTTCTTTTACTCATTAATAGTTATTGATCCACCGTAACTATCGTTAAATTGTCTCTTGAAGTTCACTGGCCAGACTTTTAAAAAATAATAATAATAAAGTCTTCAATAATTTTTTTTGAATAGCTCAATGACCATTTCGTAACTTTTTTAAGTTGAGTGACCAAAACATAAACTTACCAATAGCTTAGTGACATTGGTTGTAGTTTACCCTTTATTTTAATTTGGTACTTGTGTTTTGTTTTGATATTCAATTTGGTACATGAGTGTTTTTTTTTTCAATTAAGTGTTTCAACTAGAGCATAGTATCAAATATTTATTAGGTCACATAATAATGTTTGGTCTAAGGATCAAATTTGAACATTGAAGACAAATCCAGTGTCAAATTGAGACAAAATTTTAAGTACTAAATTGAATATTGAAATCAAACTCAAGCACTAAATGATATATTGATTCTTTTAGTAAAAATACCGAAGAAAATAGAGTTTTTGCCATTTGAGGATGATATTTTCTTAATAATATAATTTTATTATTTTCAATTTTATTTTTCTAAACAACAATTAACAAACATTTAAGCTTGTTACATTTTTAACCCATTGTTTCAATCACAAAACTAGCAATCAAAATTATTTTCTTTGAAAGATTATTATTTTCTATATGGGCACTTTTTAATTTTTAAAAATTAATTTTTATTTTTTTCGCTACCTAAAACATTAAATTATTAATAAGTTTACATTTTAATTTTTAAAAAATAACTTCATTAAATTATTTTATTTTCGAAAAGATGAAATTTATCATTGATTGAAAATGATGATAAAACAAGTATAAAAAAATTCAAATTGAAGTGAAACAACTCAAAGAAACTTACTGTGGGTAAAATTCATAAAAGTATTTAGCAAGCTCTCTATTATACAATAGGATTGAATTAGCTTTTTATCGATTAATAAATTAATTTAATCAATATATTATTAAAAATAATTAAGTAAGACTAAAATATTTATTATTAAAAGATATATTTTTTAATTTACCGGCTAAAAATAAGGAAAAAATATTACAGAAGAAAAGATACTACTAAATGATTAACAAAGAACGTTAATCAACATTACATGGATTCGAATTAAGTGTTGAATATAAGTGAAATATAGAAAGAAAAAAAACCCTAAAAACCCACTCTCCCTTATAAGTAGACCTTACTAATTATCAACTAAACATTGGGACTTAGGCTTTGGAAATCTCTTAAACAAATAAACATTACCATTATTATTAAGCTGCTTAACATGTGCAGCAAAACATAGCATCATTTCCACGTATGCATCTCTCCACTTCCTCAGTGATTCAACAGGCAAACTCGGAACCTTCCGAACCATCGCTTCGCCTGTCCCCCGCCGACACGACTCTTCCAACGTCGACACCGTTTCCTTGTCTTCATCTTCGTGCTTGAGTATAGTATGTTTCAGCCTTTGGTATTTTTTCCTCCTCTTGTACCTCTTCATGTTCAGACACATTGGGACTTTGCTAGTTTCCATGTTTTGTAATAGAGAGATTAAGGTGGACAATGGCATTTTGAGCTAAAACAAAGTATAAGCAAAATATAAACTATTTTTCGTGAACAAAAAGAAAATGGGTATCAAGATCAGTGATTTAATTGAATGATAAAAAAAATGATAGGTGTAAAGGTGAAGTTAAAAAGGGGAAATTGGGTGATGGAGAAATTAATGTGGCCAACTGTTTATATAAATGAAGTTGATTGTTTTAGGTTGTGAATGGCATAATTGAGTAGAGCTGCCTATGCCTTTAGATAGGCAGATCTTTCAAGCGATCTTCTTTGAAGGTGGTACTCTTAAAATTTTTAATTATAATTTTTAATGCAATTATTTATGAAATAATATATTTAGTGGTCTCAATTTATTATAAAAATACAGTATTTTTAAAAAATAGGGTGCTTTATTTAGAAAAATATGGTAGATTTTCTCTTTAAAGAGTAATCATGTTATGTCAAATGACGAGTTTATTATGTATTTGAGACATGTCATATTTTATAATTTAAAAAAAATAGATTAGATTGTCACGTGCCATCCCTTTCTAAAACCACCAAACTAGGCGGTGGTTTCATGGGGAGTTAACACATGGCAATCGGGTATAATATTATTATTTTTTAAACTTAATGTGTGATACATGTCATATGCAAAGTGAAATCACTATTTGATATGATAGGATCACTTTTTACAGAGAAAAATTACCATATTTTTTTCTAAATAATTTTTAAAAATACATTACTTTTATAAAGTACTCATGGACTTAAGAATGGTAAAACTCAAATTGTTCTATGATTTTGAATTGATTCACTTTGAATGGAGCGAATTCTCTTTGAAAAACCGATGTGGGGTGGGACAAGACGAGGTGAATTGTTATTTTCTTTTACTGTGGGTATGATGTGATTATAAAAATTGCTTCCCCACCATGCGTCGCTTCTCTATATGAAATTATTATTTTACCATTGTATATGTAACTATTAGAAGAGTAAAATGTGTGTAATAAAAAAAGATAATATAATTTATTTTTAAATATTTTTGTTTGAAGAATTTTGTTTAAATGTTTGCTTATCTTTCGAAAAGATTACACATTTATAAAGATGTTGGGGTGGGTGGTGGAGCAAAATGTGTCAACTCTAGAGCGACAATAAATTTAGCAACATTCGTCCCCATCATATTTTAGGTCTAAAAAATTAATAATTTAATCTAAGATATTCTAAAATAAAATTTTTAATTAAACCTATTCAAAAAATTAAAATTTTATTATTATTATTAAAAATTAATTCTTTAAATGATCATGATTATCTCTTCCAATAATATCATATCTTAATTTTGTCCCGCCTAATCATAAAAAGGAAGGTACAAAAAGCTCGATGAAGGAGGCATTAGCTATAAAGCAAACTAAGAACATAGATTGCTTTTAGCAGGACATTAGCCCAACAGTTCGACTCTTTGCATCCCTACACAATCTTAATAATATAACGATGAATAGATTTCAAAACTTTTGCATATTCCCATTGTCAATAGTAACATACAGAGGAAGCACTACGAGATAGCCATCATCTCATCTACCCATGCATCGGTGAAATTGGAGTCAAACATTCCCCAAAGGTTCGGGGAATAAAAAAAGTAACTTACATTCCTCATCTATAAAAACGCCACCGCACACGTCCCAAATTTCCTCGTCTACATTAAATTTAAGACAACCCGCAACAGGCGGAAACCGTCTCCTTTGTTTCGAGACATGACGAATAATATAGTGCATAGGAGATGAGACGTACACATATATTATTAGTACAATTGTTTGCATTTATTTGGTGAACTCTATATGTTACGTGTACATTCACATATACAAACATTCACTTAATAATATGTTAATATGGTTCTGGACTTTGATTCTACTTATCACATAGGTTGTGTTTCAATATCATTAGATTCATTCTTGCTTGGAGATCTGACTGTGCTTTCTGGACTTTCATCACTTTGTCTTTCCGCAATCATCTTAAAGTATGCATGAGGTGCCCAACCTGATTATTCAGACAATTAATGAATACGATACAAGAAAAAAGAACTAAAACGTGATATTATACAATGAGAAGTGAAAATAACATGCAACATATGAAAAAATCATGTGACTATAGTATCTATAAACTTCAAAGCAGAAAATCTTATGAAAATAAAGGGTCAATTTTTGTTAGTACCTATACCATACATAAGTTGTAAATTTAGTCTCAATGCTCTAATTTGTTCAATTTTAATCTTTGTACTTTTTAACCTTGGGAATTCCAATCCAGAACCAAATGGTAGCACTTAAATCTGTTTAGATCAAATTTTGTTATTGGTCCTATAAGTTTAGATTTAGTCATTGTTCTATAATTTGATCAATTTTAGTTCCAATACTTTTTAAATTTTGAAAATTTAATCTTAACTCAAGTAATAGTCGTTAAATCCATTAGCTAAAATAACGTGAAAATAACAATTACATAACAAACTAATATTTTATTACACATGTGATAATATGTTTCTTGTATAAGATTTTAAAATGATAAAATTTAACGACCACCATTTGGTCAAATTAAAAATTTAAAACTACATAAACTGAAAATATCAAATTATAAAGGTTAAATATGCAAATTATGCATATCAAAATAGAGTGATCGAAGTTTGTAAGCGGAAACAGAATACTTGAACCCAACTTCATTTATAAAACTAGTCCTTCCAATATGCATGTTCAACTCCATCTTAAAATGCTACTATTTCACGGTTCATCTATTTTACTCAATCTTAGAGTAGTGTTGAGGGATTTCTATTTCTTTTAGAAGAAGTTATCGAAGTGTCGTTTGTTTAGAGTCAATGGATACTTCAACACATTCGGTATTATCTCCAATTAAAGCCTTATCTCTTAATTTTGACGAGAGCTCGAGTGTCAAATGTTGACTAAAAAGGTAGTGCATGGATTCAACAGGGTGGGAATGCCTTGTCAGGTTAGACCATGCATGGTGCATGGTCACCTACCAAGAAAATGCAAGCATTTGTGCTTGATAAAGTTTGAATTCGTACCTCACAACATATAACACACTTGTGGGCAAGATCATGTGTGGCTCACGACCACCTACTAAGAAAATGTGATCATTTGCACTTGATAATATTTGAGCCTGTGCCATAAAACACATAGAACACTAGAGTGCTTAGTGGTGTAGTTGTCAACAAGTTCCCTATATGTTGTAAGCCATGAACTCAAACCCAACCAAGCACAAATATTCATATTTCCTTGGTAGGTTATTGTGCGCCATGCACAGTCTAACCCAACAAAGCACTCCTACTATGTTAAATCCATAATTGTTTTAGGTAGCTTCAGTCATTTGGCTCTCATTAGAGTCAAAAGTTAAAACCTCGACTACATATAATATTAGACATGTTGAATGATTCATCAGCTCCAAACGAAAAATATTTTAAAGACTTCTCTCAAATGAGTTAAAGATCCCTCAATAAGTGGGCATCAAATATTGGTATGCAACCAACACAAATATACTTATTTTAAAGTTATGAATGTGAAGGATCATAATTTCATATCCGTATCTGTATGTATCAAGTACAAATCCGTGTAAGGAAAATGTTTATATATCGCAGTGCTGCAAATACCTTGAATGCCAGATACACATTCCTAATTTGCATATAATATTTATAGCAACATCTCTAGGATAAAATTTCTGTGTAGAGACATACCATCTTCATAATGAGGACAGGGAAAGAATTGCAGGTAACAAAATGCTGCCATGGACGTTCCTGCATCAATCAAAAAAAAAAAAAAAGGAACATTTTTTTCATTATTTCAATGCTAATTAGCGTCAATTAATCAATGGGAAATCAATTAAGTCCAAGTTTACTGAAAAATGGGAGAGAGAGACACCTATAAGAGCTCCGGCAAAAACATCCGTCCAATGATGCCAGTAATCGTCCACTCGAGAAATACCCACGAGAACAGCGGCAAGTACCGGGAAAATCACGATACAAAGTTTCGAGACATTGCCTCCGCGATTGAATGCTCTTAGCTTTCCCGACAAGTACAACGAAAGGAAACAAAGACCTGCAAAGGACCCTGCATATGATCGGAAAACCAAAACTGTTATATGTTTCCTCGAAGCATGATCGAAACTCAGCCGGAAATCTACAAAATACACGCAGATCGTTACATGAAGTATGACCACTAGGGAAACTTTTGTATCCTTCCTTTACAATCTTTGCATCCCCATGGCAGATAACATCCCCTGTAACTTGGTCAAACACCGCCTTCCCATCGGGGAAACATCGAAAAAAGAAATTCGGTCTCGGCCTACCGACGGCATCTTTGATCGAATCCGTAATAACTCCGGACAAAAGAACGGAATATAGAATACCTAAGTTGCATGTTTAAAAGCGTTTCAATGAGTAAAGACAATGACCATATTGTGTTAACACAACTTAAATTGAAACAAAAGTATACCTAGTATAGCATGGTGAAAATCATAAATGTCCTTTCTCAAATAGTAGTATACACCAAAAATAATGAAAGGCACCAATACTGCAATAACCTGTAAAAATGTGTTACTAGATTTTTTTTTTGGCATATCGGTAAATTTAGCCTTTAATATTTATATATTTTAATAATTTAATCCTTATTTATTTTAGTTAAATTTAACCCACAACTTTTAAAATACCAAATTTGACCATCAACCTTTAAAATTAAATGTTAAATTTTAAACATGAAAACTCGCATGATAATCCACGTGTACTTTATGCAATTTTTGAATTTTTATGAACGATATGTATACATGTTTTGAATTTTTATAATTTTATAATTTTAAATTATTTGTTGATGTGACATATAAGGTAATAGTGTCATGCCAATATTTTAGAAAAAGAAATATTTTAGTTAACATTTCCTTTAAATAAACTCTTTTTAAAATGTTAATAGTGAAATTTAATTAAAAAAATCGTAAACAACAATAACTAAATTTATTATAGTGTCTATTTTTTCTAATTATTTTAGGGAAATCTTGAAGTTGCAATACACATGCATACCGGTACGACCAACACCGGAACGGTATTTTCATGGAAAGGGAATTTTAAATCTGTCATCATTTCTTGTCCGACGAAGCGGTGAAAGGGCTCGACGTAATTCAACAAACCGTCGATGACGACAAGAATTACGAGGATTAGCCAGTTATGTATATGTGCTTTGACCACCTTGACTCCATGAGATTTTATCGTATGAGTTCCCAACAATATGTCTGTCATCTTTCCAACTGGAAACAATGATCAAAATCAAATCATTCGAAACATTTAGAATTCAAATCTCGGTATCTTCGATACACCCTATATTGATGATTAGAACACATAAAAATAAAATACCTTAAGAGGATGATAACTGTGGAATGTTGAAAATGGAGTCAAAGGGCAAAGAGAGGAAGCAAGGTTTTTTTTTTTTTTTTCTTTCTTTCTTTCTTCCTTTTTCCTATTTCTTTTGTTCCAGGGAAGAATTTAATTTATTTTTCAACTCCATAAACAAAAAATAGTAATAAATTTTGGGTTGGAGATGAAAGGAAATAACCCAGATTCTTGGTATGATTAGCATTTAGCACCATTCATTATTTTTCATTGAAGAAAATAAATTTATTAATTTTCTCTTCTTCTTTTTTAAAAATATTTAACCGCAAGGATATGACATTTCGGACATTTAGTAACTAATATTAAAATTTGCTAATTATATCATCGATTAATATGTTGCTATTATTAGCTTTGTTCAAATTTATTTACATCAATTTTATTTTTTCAAGGTTACAATTAAAATATAAATATAAATACATGTTTGAGTAATTACAAGTATTAAATTGTTATTAAAGCGGCAATAGAAGAATCCGTGAAAGATTCAAGCAAAGTTTGGTTGATGGGTTTCGATATGGTAACAGAGGTGTCTAATGTTTTCCAAGTTAAGGCACAAATAGTTGTTGAAGGCTTGAAGTTGGTTTGGCCAAAGGACTTCACTCAAGTAGAGATTGATTGTGATAATGCAATGTTAAATGATACTATTCGAAATGAATTCGCATCAATTAGTTATAATATTACAGAAGTCTGATTAATACATGAATGGTACACTAAGGATTGGAAAGTGAAGTTTAGACATGTATTGGTGGTTGATGTAGTAGGGAAACTAAATCAATTAATTATTCTCACAAATCCATCACGGTATGTTAGAAGACTATTAGAGGAAGATGTTCATAGCTCGCTGCATGAGGATGCCTTTATCCGTATACATTCCAGTTTTTAGGCATGTATTTTCATTTTCTATCAAAAAAATATATATTACAAATGAATTGTGCAAGAAATCATAAGGTAAAATCAAACCATTACAACACAAATAAATTAAAAATTACAATTCAAATTAAAACTGCTAAACTAGATTAAAACTCACACATGAAACTATGGGATTCAAAGATTTACATATATAATATTGCACATAGTAAAACTGAAACCTGAATACTTAAAATCCAATATCTCAGTTTTGAATTAAAATTTTATTAATTATATTTTATCATGTTAAAGCCGAAATTTACCCATTATCGAGGCCAAAAAGGCATTTATGTTTTACAACCAAATCATGCTTTTGTTGAGATAATTTATTTTATCGACGGAAATTAAATTGAAACAGCATTTGACATATAATTAAACCAATCCAAACATAAAATAATTACCAAAAACAAAAAAAAAAACAAAACATTCGTAAAATGGCAGTTTCCTCATCATCTCAAGCTATCATTCTTTGGTTCATCGGTGCCATCATCACTGGCTGTTGCACCTGCTTCTTTGCCAAGTTTCCTTGCCACCCTAAAATATATATATAATTTAAATTACGAATATAATAAATGTTATTATAATTCATTAATTACAATAATTACAAAAAAGAAGACATGATGTAATTATTGATTATTACCAATAGAAGGATCCCAGCCCCTAAGCTGAAGCTCCCTGTATTCTTGACAAAGAGCACACCACTCGCAAAGGAAGTGAGTGACCCAATCGGGTGCCGGAGCTTCCGGCAAACCGAATTTGTTTCTTAGTTTGGTTCTGTAAGTGCACGACATTAGGCACGGCAATCCAATTAAGAACGCGATTGCACCGTAAAGCAGTCCACTGGTTCCACAAGCTGTTGAGTCCATTAATATAGACATGATCAAAAAACATGTTGTCTTTCTTCTTTTTTGATAAAAAAATATTTTCAACGCCTCTCAATATTAAGTAAGTTGGTCTATCTAAAAAAAATCGAATTAATTCAGTCTCTGTCAATTCCTAAAGTGAGCAATTGAAGATAATTGATTATGACGTTAATATTTTCTATCAATTTTATAAAATTTTAATTGGTATAATGATAAATTTATCCCTCAAAGTTTACACATAATTTCAATTTAATTTTGATTTAACAAATTTAGCTCGCAATATTTGTGTACGGGCTAAATTTGTTAAATTTTAGAATCAAAATAAATTTGTTATTATACTAATCAAAATTAGGCACAATTGACGAAAGACATTAGCATCGTGATTAATTGTATTTAGTTGTTCACTTTTAAAATTAACAGATGTTAAATTGCTCTAATTTTTCTAGATGAAAGGAATCGAGAGGTAATTTATCCTTTTTTTTAAATCATATCAAATTTTTCATTAATATATATTAAAACCATTGAACAATGATGTTAAATACACATTTTTTTTTCTTCCAAAATCCGTTATAAAATGTATTTAAAAAATGAGAATATTTTCAAATGTCTCTCTATGCTTACTTGTGTGGCCGTCATCCACGATTTCGGCGATCTGGCCGAATGTCAAACATGGGAAGAAGGCTGTCACTAGAGCTGAAATTTAAAAATAAAATCGAAATTAATCATTATAAGTTATGTGATGATAAATGAATAAAAAAATATTAACCCATGATAATAACATAAATTGCATGGAAAATGAAGCGAGAACGTGTGTGCATGAACCCGCAGTGATATTGAAAACTTTAAAGAAGATTTACCGTTCATCGGATCATCCATGAAATCAAAAAGGCCAGTCCGCCAACCGTCAACACCACCATTCACCACCGGGATCCCTGCCACATGTTTATGCGGTGAAACAGGCGGCATGCCCTGTCCTTGATCAGGAGGCAAGAATGCCGGTTGAGGAAACACTTGTGGCGCTACGTTAGGGGCGTAAACGGTCTGAGGCTGCGTCGCTTGTGGTCCTACATTTGCGTACATCTGATTTGCCGCTGGACTTTTCGGCGGATACTGTACTGGCTGTGGCGGATACGCCGCCGCCGCTGGCTGCTGGTTCGTCCCGTTAGGGTACGCTGGATTGTATTGCATGTTTTGTTGCGGTGGGTACGGCGCGGGCCACTGCGGTGGAGGATAGGCTTGGTTAGGTTGTTCTGATGGTGGTGGGTACTGCGGAGGCTGCTGTTGAGCAGGTAGTGGGTATTGCGGTGGCTGTTGCTGAGCAGGTGGTGGGTATTGCGGTGGTTGTTGCGGCGGGAATTGAGGTTGTTGTTGGCCTTGTTGATTGCTGTTTTCATAAGGTGGTGGCGGTGGATATTCATCGGCCACATTCGGAGTTGGTTCATGGGTCGGGTCGTATTCTTGAGGGTGAAGTTCGTATTCGGCTTGTATTTGTTCAGGGTCTGTATCAGGGCGTCCCATTGTCTTCTTCTGCTCTCACTGTTCTTTTTGTGCTCTCTTGTGAGATAGAAGATGATAGCTAAAACAAGGTTCTATGGTTACTTATAATTAGTCTAAGATTCTATAAGGCGGAAAAAAGGTAAGTGAGGAAGCAGCAAAATTTGAAAATAAAATATGAACGAAGTTGCCTACGAAAATGATGGGAATTATTGGCTTAATTAGAACATTTTTAAATGAATTTACATTTAGTACCGTGAGTTTAGTTTTTGTGCGTGTGTGTTTTATAGTTACAATATTTAATTTTATTATCATCGTTATTTTTGTATTAATTATAGATAAACACTATTTTTCAAGGAGGCTTTAATCCGTAGAATTTGGACATAAATGTAAGCTAAGAAAAGATTAAAACAATGATGTTTATCAAAATATGGGTAAGAAAAAAAGTCAAAATGTAAATATATAATAAATTCGGAACATAAAGATTAAACTGTCATAGTTTATTAAAAAAATTAAAAATTATATTAAAATCAATTCCAAATTTAATTTTAGAACAAATCCTATCTCGACACTCTTATTAAAAAAAAGTTATGGGCTAATTGGCAAGTTGCATGTAGACAGTGGGTGGTAAACAAATAGAATTGACCTGGGAGAGAGTTGACTTTTGTGGTTCTAAAACATTAAAAGTCTACGGCGACGTGACAGTGACACATGGGTTAAAATGGTTGGCGGGGTTTACTTTGACTATAGTTCTGTGTCCGAAGGCGTAGACTTTCAACCTCCTCTGATTCTTGGCAAAAACGCTGGCAACGAGACCCCACTGGAAAGCCATGTGCCACTGTCGACATTAACACGTAAACTCTAGTTGAATTTCACTGTCTGATCACCCTAGGTACAAAGATTCTTTGATTAGTCAAATCCCGATTCATTTTCTCATTATTCTCAAATGATGTTATAAGAAATAATCAAACGGAACTCTTTCTAATCGTTTTCAATTTTCATTTACAAATATTTTAAGAAAACGAAAAAGAGGACTAAATTGTTATTTAAAAAAAAAAAATAAAGTCATTATAACTGATATCATTGATAAATATGTTCTCTCACTTTAGCAATGCAATTGTGAATATTTTTGTTACATTTATCTTCTTGATTATATATGTTGCAAATTTAAGTTTTGTCGTTTGATCATGCTTTTCATAAACAATAATTTTGTTTAATATGTAATTATACATTTTCTACTGAAACTTGTAATTTTTCTGCTGATGTTAATGGTTGATATAATTGTAAATTATAATTTTAAAAATTGGTATAATGAAAAGTTTAACCTTTGTTATTTACATCTTTTGTTAATTTGGTCTAACTTTTTGAAAACAGTTGAATTGTTATTTTTTAACAAAATACTAATTAAAATGTTAAATTTTTAAACATGACAAATCACATAGGAGTCTATACATACTTTATACTTTTTCTTATTTCTTTAATACCCTTATAGTTTTTAAAATTATTTCTTGATGTTGCATAGCATTTCATAATTTGTTATATAATTTTTATGTCAACATTGTTAAAAAATAAGTTAATATTTTATTTATATACTAATTATTTAGTCTTATCTCTCATTTATATTACATTCAAATAAACTGTTTATAAATATTTAATTTAGTCCGTAAGAGTTTTGATTTTAATGTAATGTGGGGTTGATAAATAATTAAAAAAACAAAGACAGTTATTAAGTCAGCATGGTGTAACGACACAGAAGACATGGTGATTCTCTTTCAGTCATCAATGGATGAAGTTGCCATGAAACAAATGCGCGCACGGTATGCGCATAGCTAAATTCTTCTTCATAATCGTTTCTCTTTTTTTCTTTCAAGACAAGTTATACATTCATCTATAGATAAATAGAAATGAGAAATCGATAAATAAAGTACGGTACTACTCCAAAATCGAAAGTCAAGGATCTTTATCATGGCCGATGGTATGGTAATGCCGTCAAAAACTAAGAAATTTATTGAATCAACGAACGTACGGCTTCAGAGGTGGAGGCTGCGGCTGCGCCACCCGTAAAGGTTTAAGGAAGGGGAGTTCAATTAAGGAAGCGAATGGTGGATTGGCTAGAAAAAACAATAAATCGCCGTTGCCGGGGATCGAACCCGGGTCACCCGCGTGACAGGCGGGAATACTTACCACTATACTACAACGACCTGTTGATGGGAAGTGTCAAATATGCCACCCAAGTAAAGATAATTACTGTAATTCTAGTCCTATCTTATATAATATATAGGTAAACTACATCCGTGGTCAATAAATTATTACTAAATTTACGTTTTGGTCAATAAACTTTAAAATGTTACAAAATGAACACTAAATTGTTCAAAAGTTTAGTTTTTATTTAAGTTACTGAACTATTTCAAAGTTTTTTATTCAAGTCACTAGGTTGTTAGATTTTTTTTAAAGTTTGGCTAGCGAGCTCTAAGCGATGATTCAATAAACGATGCGGTGGATTAGTACCTATTGACAAGTAAAAGAACATATCTTAAATCCAAGTCGAATGGATAGTCAGTGTTTGAGATTGGAGAAGAAAGTTATTTAGATTTTGGTTCGCAGATTTATGACATTCAAAGTTGTTTCATAAAAAAAATAAACTACAAAAAAGGAGAATGAAAACTTTCGATTGGTGCAAGCGGTGCAAATAACTAATGTCATACAACATTGATTTTAATAGTCGAGTGCCTTAAATAAAAATTTTCAAATAGTTTAACGTCTATTTTGTAATTTTTTAAAGTTTAGTCATCAAAACATAAATTTACTAATAGTTTAGTGATATTTTGTGTATTTTATGAATTTTAATGATAATTTTCCTAAATTTTTTCAAATTATAATAAAACAAAAACAACAATTACAATAACAGGATAAAGTAAGCTCCATAAAGAGTGGCGCCAAAAGACCAAAATGAAGGACACTTGGCAGTTAACAGTTAACAGTTGAGCCATTTATCCCCTTTCTTCTTCTTCAATGGGGTTCGCCTGTGGTTCTTTGCTCCACCCTTTTATCTCCATAACAATGGCTTCCCCAACTCTAAGCCAATCATTGCCTAAACCCTTTTCCTTCAAGCCCACCATTGCCATTTCTTCTTCCATGGTTAGCCCAACAAGTTCTTCTTCGTCCTCTTCCACTGGTTCCTACAGTCCCCACTGGGACAACTCCATTCTTCGACAACCGACCACATCGTACGATTCTCCTCCTGAGATACTCCGCCAGTGGATCGAACTCCAACAACCTCTAGCTTCTCACGGTAAACGATTCAGTCAGTACTTTTTTCAAACAGATTGTGGGTATGTAATTAATTTTATTGATTAATTTTTGTTCCAGATAGATTTACTGTGGCATCATATAACATATTGGGAGATAGAAATGCTTCAAAACATAAAGATTTGTACCTAAATGTTCCTTCAAATTACATAAGATGGGGTTACCGGAAAAGGGTTTTATGTGAAGAAATAATGAGATGGAACCCAGATATAATCTGTATGCAGGTAAGCATTTTCTTGTGTATTTATTTAAATTTCTTCATACTTTTCAATTAAAGGGTACTGTGGTTTTATTGCCTTAGGAGGTGGATAAGTACTTTGATCTAAGGAACACCATGGAGAAGGCAGGATATGTTGGGTCTTATAAGGTTAAAATTTGCTGTTGGTGGTTTATTTTGTTTATGCATTTTAGGAAAAAAAAAGTTATTATCAGGAAAAACTATGAGATTTGACATGAAATTAATTGGCAGCGACGTACCGGAGATAATGTTGATGGGTGTGCTACATTTTGGAAACCTGACAAGTGAGGAAGTTGTAGCAACTTTGATGAATGTTTCTGAAAAGTTGACTTGTGTGATTATATATTGTTTTCTTCCTTTCTATGGTTAGGTTCCGATTGTTGGAGAGGGAAAGCATCGAATTTAAGGGATTCGGTCTTCGTGATAATGTTGCTCAGCTTTCTGTTTTTGAGGTAGGCATGAATTAACGCTGGTGTGTCTTTATGGTTCAAATATATATATTTATATAAATATAAATATATTGGTGTTTTTAAAATGTTGAATTAATTCCTTACGGCAATTTTGCTCTGGATGTTTGATTTCAAGCCTTCTTTTCAATACTTACAATCTTATAGACATTTCAAACTAATCTTGATTCTTCTTCCTCAGTTAGCATTTCTTAATATGATATAATAATATCATATGATAAGCATATCACACTATGAAAGATTACTATTAGTATTATCATCCTCGTATGTGTATCACACCATGAAAGATTATTGAAGATTAAGCCTTCACATAGGTTCTGTTTCAACTTGATAATCATGTTTCTACAAATAATTTGCATCATACTTAAAATATTGCCATTGTCTTTTTTAACATGTTCATATTGCCTTATGCTGTTCATAGAAGAGTTGTTTTCCTTTCTATATTTGACTCCATTACATACAGACAGATGTGCAGAGTTGAATCTAGAAGACTAGTTGTTGGTAACATTCATGTGCTTTATAACCCAAGCCGTGGAGAAGTAAAGTTAGGCCAAGTAAGTCTCTTTATGTTATTTATATATAAAGTCATTGTTCTATAACCATGTTTTGAACCAGCATGAATTATACTTACTTAAATATGGTTCTTGGAGTTTATTTGTATGCCTTTGCAAGAAGCATTTCTTGTTCAAATGGCACACAAAAGATAATGAAGCTTACTCATTTAGATGCTAGCATCATTTCCTTGATGCATTGGTCATCCTTTGATTTATGTCCCTTCCTTTATTGATGTTCCTCTTTGTAATATAGTGTATTAGATATTTGCAGGTGTTAACGGTTTGTCATTGATATTTTACTCATCTAGATTCGTTTTCTCTCTTCGAGGGCACAATTACTCTCCAACAGATGGGGGAATGCCCCAGTTGTACTTGGGGGTGATTTTAATAGCACTCCTCAGGTGTGCATGTAAACTTCAGTCTGTTTACATATCATACTTTTAGCACCTGCAATTATTCTTCTCGATAAATGCTGATCATTTCAATGTTTATGACAGAGTGCAATATACAAGTTCTTGTCAACATCAGAGGTAAGATTCTGTAGCATTTTTATCTATGAACATTGTTCTGTCACAAGGTTCCCTTCTCCATAGTATGCCAGTGATGGTTGATAAATCTAATCATATATAAACATATTGCATATTCTTTCTTTTGCAGCTTAACGTCAAGTTGTATAACAGAAGAGAGTTGTCGGGTCAGAGAAGTTGCTATCCCTCTGAAGTTTTGGGTGGTAACAGAGAATCAAGAAGTTCAATTTCTGTTATGGACAGGTAATTTTTCCTCTTTCAACACCCTATCCTTTTTATCTTTGGTTAAACAGCCTATCTTTGGTTCCAACTTGTGTATGTTTGTGCATCTATACATATGTGCGATAGAAATGTTGCATATGTAAAATTTTAATACGAATTAAAGTTTCAATACTAAAAAAGCCTATCATCCAACTACAGTAATTAAAGTAAGTATATAATTACTTCATATTGCAAAAGGAAAACATAAGATTAAATACAATTTATATTGTACAATGTAATGGTTTAACATTTTCTTCTTTCTTATAAACATATAATAAAAGATATTAACACAATAACCAATGGAATATATGCATTTAATTCATTGAAAAGGTAATAGAGAGAGTCAAGCTAATAAAATGAATGAAGTTTAGAGTAAAAGTTCTATTGAATTTATCATATCAATTTGTAAATTCTACAAAAGGGGAAGTCAAATTAAAAATTCTTGGAGGGAGGGGGCGGGGGAAAATATAATTTTATCATATTTTGGGTAATAATGTAATACCTCGAAAGGGTCCTAAAGTAACTACAAAGAATTTCGGAGGCCAAGGCCTCTACTTAACCCTTCTAAAATTGTCTCTGAATGCATCTCTTTTAGAAAAATTGGACGAAACCCAATCGTTCTTATGGTTGGTAGGGGCGAGCGTTCGATCAAATCGAGTAAAAATATTTCGAGTTAATCAAGTTGATGATTCATATTTTATCATCCTAACTCAATTTGAAATTTTTTCAAATCAAGTCAAGCGAAATGAAATTTAAGTCGAATTAAATAGAGTGAAATTATTCAAGTTAAATTAAAAAATTAAACATGTCAAATTAAAATATTGTTACAGTCTAACTAATTTCATGTTAGAGCAGATAAATTTGAAACCATTTCAGAGCAAAAGAAAAAAAAAAACATAGTTTAGTATTGTAAACTTGAAACATTAATTAACTTATTTAGATCACAAAATATTATTTTAGAATTTTAAAAATTTTAACTTTATATATTCTTTAGAGTTTTTAAAATTTCATAATTTTTAAAATATAAATTTTGGTATTTTTATAAATATTTTGATTTTTTTGTAATTTTTGTTGAGATAGTGACCAATTTGGTCATTTTCAAAATTTACAGGGATCAAAGGGGTATCTACACCAATCTATCATTAGAATTATTCGAGTCATTCAAATTGTAAAATTCAATTGACTCGAACTCAAAACTCGAATTACTTATTCGAGTTGACTCGAAAAAATCGAATAACTTGATTCAATCAACTCAAAATTCGAATTTTTATTTTTATTTGTTCGAAGCAAATCAAGTTTTGCTTATGATGGAGTGTCGTTGCTTAGAGGAAGTAGTGGCCATCTATTTGAGGATTTAGTAAAATTTCAGTATCATTCACACACAGACACAAAAAAACCATGTTTAGGTGTTTTTCTTGGAATTTGTCGTGTCAAACTTATATTTCTTCTTCTAATGGTAATTTTCAATTAATAGAATTCAATACTTTCTCATTTCAGAGTTTTGAATGATTGTTGGACTGATGAGGAGGTTAAAGCTGCAACTGGAACTGCTAATAGCCGTTTAGTTATGCATCCATTGCAGCTTAATAGCTCCTATGCCACAGTAAAGGTATACACGGACGCATTTAGATACATATACATGCACAAAGAATTAAACAGTTCTGTATCATTATCTTTCAGCTCCAGTTATTTGCGAAATTTGTAACAGTTAATATTATCATTTTCTCAGGGTTCTACAAATACAAGGCACTCCAACGGTGAACCTTTAGCCACTTCCTACCACTCTAAGTTTCTTGGAACTGTTGACTATTTATGGTACAAGGCTTTCTGGAATTTTGTACTAGCAATTTTAATGACATCGTATCAAAGCTTAAGGTTGCTTGACTTGGTACAGGTACTCGGAAGGCGTTCTACCTATTAGAGTTCTGGATACTCTTCCAATTGATATTCTCACGAGGACTGGTGGCCTTCCATGCAAGGTAAGACCAATATATAACTAACTAAACTGCCCTGTTCTTTAGAGTCGTAGCTAATCGACAATTTATTATTACATATTTATCTGTAGCATCGTTTTTGTCTTCGGAGGGAGACAGTTGGAATAGAACAGTATGATGGAGCATTATGTTGCTTCAACTCTTCATTTCTCTTAATGCATCCCACATTGGGTTAAATCACTATTTGGGGTCTGAACTTGGCAACTATTCTCTAATTGAGGCCTGAATTTTTTTCGTCTAAGTTAGTCCCTGAACTTGGTTATTATTTTCATAATGGAACTTGAGCTTGGCAAGCATTCTTATATTGGGGCCTGAACTTTAGGGTTTCCAATGAAATTTCATGGATTAACATAGACACAAAAAAAAAGTTCAAGTCTCGATGTGGGAACAATTACCTAGTTTAGGGCTTAACTTGGACAAAAAATGTTCAGGCCTTAATATGAGAATGCTTGTCAAATTTAGGGCCTAATTTGGACCAAAAAAAGTTTAGGCCTCAATATAAGAATAGTTGTCAAGTTCAGGCCTAAATAGTTATTTAACTCTCCCACATTTTCAGCATGGGGCGTGGGAATATGACCCTCTACGGACCCTCGTAAATATGAAAAAACTTTTGAATGCCATTGAATGCCCTGCCGGTTATGTAAGGGACTCATTAGGATGAATTGATAAATGCATTTTTGTTTGCATTTTCAGCCATCAAATGATGAATGTCTATGCATATGATTTGAAGTTCGAAGCTTCAGATGGTATTGCATATGTTTTGGTGCCTTCAAATAGTTTCCTTTTCATCTGTTGAAGTGTGATGATTTGAGCATATTAATCTCATATTCATTTCCTATCTGACCCTTGTTCTGTTATCATACAGAAAATCGGAAGCGATCATTTGGCCTTGGTTTCTGAATTTGCCTTCTCTAAAAGTACCATAGAAGATGATAACCTGACTACACCAGCAGTCCTTTGTTTGGATTAAATCCCCTAATCCGACTCCAAACATAAACAGTAAACACAAAAACATACCGGAGTTGTAAACACTGGCGTATTTAGTCTTGGTTGGGACGATCAACGTCAGGTGTGGGTGATAACTGATAACTATGCTCTGACACATATTAAAGGTTGCATGAGCTTTATTAGCAATCAATATATCGTGATCTGCAAGTACGGTTGCTTTCGTTGCTTTCATGGAATGTGTTGTGTAAATAAAGCTTCCTTTGCTTCAGAAAAGTAATTATAAAATAAGGCTTCCTTTTTCAGCATATGCAGATTTTGTTTTTGTATTTATTGTCTGAAACAAGTTGATGGAGAGAGTGGGTGACATTAAATATTTGGACCATCCATGTGCACGTCATCCTCGTATGTTAATAAAATGTATTTTTTTATGATATGGATTTATATTTGGTTAGTGAATTAAATAATGTCACCACATCATTGATTCAATAATCACTGTGTTAACTGTGCATCAAATTTGACAAATTTAGGGGCTAATATGTATATTAAGCCGAAATTATAATAAGGTATTTAGAGGTAAATATACTGTACAATTTATCATGTGATTCATGTCTAGTGGTGTAATGATTTAGACAAACTTAATTTCTTTCAAAAGATTGAAAGCAATGTTTACCTACTCATTTTAAAAACAATCGCAGTCATGCTTATTTTAATTTTTTAATTTATATACCAAATTAAGGTTATAATGTTTGATATATATATATTGAAATTTCCATCAACGGTTTGCTTCCCTAATCACTTTATTAAAGATCTCATGATAATTTTCATCAAAAAACTATAAGTTATTAGTTTTCAATAATATTTTTTGAAAACAATATTTATTTACTTATTTTAAACAATAATAAAATAATACATCTACATTCAAAGGAAAAGTAATTCCTAGTCTTTTGTATTTTTGATAAGTAATTCCAAAGTCAATTATTATTTTGGTCAATATGATGATAAAACTTGCATTAATTAAAGTTTCTAGTTGAGTTTGAATAAACCATTCTCCCGTTAGAAAATAAAATTTAGTAAACTTTAATTTCGAGTCAAATTAATCATGACAAAGGCATATGTTTACCCATTAAAATAAATACTTTTACATTTATATTAGATTTAGAGTTAAATCAAATCATATTTATAAATTAAGGTAAAGTTCTTTTCTGGTTTTTAATTTATAATATTTAAATTCATTTTTTATTTTATCAACATTTAAATAAATATTAGATTATAATATACTCATGAAAAATAATTATATAATAAATATTTTTAAAAATATTGCTGAAATAATAAATTAATTATTTATGTATATTTCTCTAGATTTTATATAGAATTATAAAAGATAAAGAATCGTCATAATAATACTTGTTATTTTGTAAAAAAAGAAAGAAAGATTTTTAAAAATAATTTTGAGTTGAAATTGATTAATAGGTGATATCAATTTAGTTAAATTTTTAAATAATAATTTAGATATAAATATTTATAAAATGATAAGGGTAAACTACACTTAAACTATTAGTAAGTTTATGTTTTGGTCACTTAACTACAAAAAGTAACAAAATGATTATTAAACTATTTTAAAGTTTTAATTTAAGTTGTTGGGATGTTAATTTTTTTTTAAAGTTCGACTAGTGAGCTCTAAGCCACGATTTAACAATCGATATGATGGATCGATAGCCATCAATAAATAGAAAAATATACTTTAGGTCCAAGTTGATCTAACAGTTAATGTTGAAGATTGAATTAAAAAGTTATTTAGATTCTGATTTGTAAATTCATAATTTTTAAAATTATTTCGTAAAAAAATTCAACTATAAAAAAAAAATGAAAGCTTTCAATTGATATAAGCGAATCAAGTAGAGAAAATCATAAATCAACAAATTTAATGATTTAGTGACTAAAATATAAAATGATTAATAATTTAGTAACAGTAGTTATAGTTTACCCAATTAACAAATAAATAATAATAAATTGAGTGACTTTGACAGTGTCAGGAAAGGTTCTCTGAACTTCCACGTCAAAAATAGACCCGCATTTTTCGTCTGGCGCTGCAACGAAGTCGTCCTGTGGGACCGACACAATTAACCAATAAAAAATCCGCACCCTATCTGAGTCGTCCATTCTGACCAAAAAGTTCTGAGCCGGCCATTTCAATCTGATAACGTTCCTGATTCATTTCCCCTCACGATTGCAGTCCACCGACGTTACCACTCTCATTTAAAAACTGGAGGATCCAGCATGACGCCCAATCATAATCCTCCACGTGGCTCCCCATGGGAAATATAATGGCGCGATGATTTGGAAAATGATATATAAACTTGATTACTTCGTACGGCAAGAATCGCGGGGTTGCCAAAAAGCAATCCCTCTTTATCAGCAGATTTCATTTCAACGATTTTCTAACTTCCCCACACTTTTCTCTTTTGTTTTCGTCTCCGTTTCGCCGATTCAAAATTCTTTCGATGGGATTTTGATTTTTGATTTTCTTTTTGGTGGGAATCGAGAGATCGAAAATCGAAAAAAGGAAGAGCAAAAAATAAGAGTAGAATTATGCGGCGTCTCGTTGACAGCGCCCTCGCTATTACAAAAGAGTGAGTTATCTTTTTTTTCTATCCCTCTCCGTATATTTATACGTGTATTTGTATGCGCTGTTGTCGGATTTTTTTTTATTTTTGGGAGATTATTTGATTGATTTCGGAATTTTTCTAGGGATTAAGCTTAAGATTTTATCGGCATTATTGTCGGGGGAAGTAATTGGGTTGGGAGCTTTTATTAGCTGAATCCAGTTCATTGAAACGGAAAAAAAGAGTAAATGCTAGGGTTTTCTGGGTGTTGTTTTTATGAGAGTTTTTTTAAATGATGATTTTGTTTTTGGAGTGTGGATCTTAATGGCGAAAGAAATTAAATAATTAGTTAATTACTTCTCTTGTTAGTTTGACGACTATGTTGATATTTGTTAATTTGTTTTAGAAAACCAAGAGAAAAGAACCTATATAGTTTACAAGTCTATGACAATATTACCAGTATTAAATACTTATGGAGGAATTACGATTGGAAACTAATTTGGCTTTTTTTTTTAATGAATTAGTTGAATTATAAATATTGAAAAAAAATGAAAGTATTTAGTTCGATATTTGATGAACTATTCATGACCGGATTCACCAAAACCAATACTTGCAACACGTAATGTGATTAAGCATACACGTGATCAAAGAACATACATAAGTTATATTGTGTTCTCAAGTGAATTCCACAAGTTTGCCCGAAAGCTTGATCAACCCAAGGGCCATTTTAAGGTAGAGTCACTCTTCTGCTAGCAAGAGTAAGATGATGACCAAAATAAAACTCCCATTCGGACAAGTACTTCTTCGAGAGCTTTTATCATTTATTGGGTGTAATAATATGTTGGTAGGGATGATTGAAAAATAGGGGTGGAGTGTTGTCTCCTGTAAATTAATTCTTTATAGAACAATTCTCCTCTTAGTGGCTAGGATAGAGATAGTTTGGCTAGTAAAAAGGCTAGGGCCAAACACACTAAAGGCAGTGCGGCATAGCATGGGTATAAATACTCCTGCCCTTCTGTACTTTAAGTCTTTCGATACTCTCAATGCCCTGTATTAACAATGTAATGACTAGGAATAACTTTTATGACTTTGATCCATAAAGATCTAATAGTTATAGTTTTTTTATAATTCTTATGCAATTCCTTTATACACAATGGACTTATCCCAATTAGTACTTAGTAACTCTTACTTTTGTTTATTATGGATCAGTGATTAATATGCATTATTGGTAGTATAGCTTTGATCAGTCCAATAGGCATACCCCAACATTCTCTTTACTCATTCACTTTCTTACATGTACGTCTCTATGCCTTTGTAAGAGCTTGGAACTGTAGTTTCCTAAAACTCCATTTGATTGGTGCTTTTGCCTTTTACTTTTTTGCTTTATTTTCCTTTTGCTATAGTTTTGTTTTCTTTAAATTTTTCCCTTTTTCCTTTATATTGCAAAAAAAAAAAAAAAACAACGACAACAACAAAAATTCCTGCCAAAGGAATATTCTTATTATGGGCAACCGACTTGTTTTTATTTCTAATGCAGATTGCTGAAGACTTTTATGTATGAGTCTTTGAACAATACTGCACGGTTGATAAATGAAGTATCAGCACTTTTATTGTCCATTCTTCTTGGAAAGGCAAATATTCTCGAAGGTGTTCAAGGATGGGAGCTTAGGCCAACTTTTCATGGACCTCGGTTTCCACGCTGGATGGAAAAGTATGTTTTTTTTCCCCGAAGTGTTATGAGAAAAGAAATATGTCTTAAGTATCAAGGACTATGTTTTTCTTTTGTTTTAGCTATTTATGTGCTTAAGTAGATCCTTTTACCAGAGTGATTATCATTTAAGTTCATAGTTTTCTTGTTTTTTTGGCCTTGTCTTTTCTTCACTATATTAATTATGGGAAGCACTAAAATATTAAATGGGAGAGCTAAAACAGAGTTCTGCTGACTTTTCTTGTTGGAGAAGTTTAGCGATGGTTGCTGGCACTAGTGTCTTTTTTCATCATTGGTTCAATGTACTTTCGTAGAGCCTATCCTAATTGGCTTCTTAAATGCTAAATATATATATTTTTAAATTTCATTCTTTTTAAGAATAATATTAAATGCTATTGCTTATGAAAATTGCCTACAAACACCTTTGATTTGGCTGGTCATGAAGACCCTTTTTTTTGGCATAACTGCAGAATCACAATGGTTTAAACATGAATGGGTGTCATCAGAAATTTCTTAAATTCGTTGGTACTCTCTTGCTTAAATGGTCTAAAATCTGGAAGTTGCTCCTTTACTTTTCCATATTAAGTAATTCTAGTATCAATTAGTAGTTGACATTTTGACTTTTCTTGTTGACCGCAGTGGTGTTTCCTCATTCAACCAGTTCATTCATGAACTTTCTCTGGAGTCTGATACTTCAAGTATAGACTACTCTTCCGATGACAACAATCTTGATGAGACATACCCTGCGTCACCATCATCTCATGGGTCAAGAAGCTCCAGGACAAGCTTTCCTATCAATAATGCTTGGCATTGGACAGACTTGATGGCATGCATATTGTCATTGATTTTGTTACCTGCTAGGCTTCTGCTGTGGATGCCATTTCTTGTTTTCCGTTTGTTAAATATTTGGGGATCAAAGACTTCTTCAGATCCAGGAAACCCCCATCTTAGGAATTTTCACTCCTTTAGGAACATGCACACCACCAAGGACCATGTTGTCAACCGCAGCATTGACAGGAGGCGTGGAGTCGTTGAGGTTTCTACAAGAACTTGCATCTTACTGCCTCTAGAAGTTTTCTGTTTTCATTGCCTCAGTCTATTTCGCTTGCATCATTATTTTCTGCTTTGCATTGCCTCATTTTTGCCATTATTTTTTCATAGCTTTTACTTACTCATTGTGATGTGATGACAATCAGGATCTTCATCTAGCAATTGAGATTTTCATTGAAGCTATATTTGATATGCTTCACAAGACTGTGCATTGTGTGCTCTCCCCATCTTCAGCTTTTAGAATCTTCAGAAAATTGTTCTCATCTGCAAGTGCTGGTGTTAAGGATGTTGACAATGATGTCTTGAATGCTTCAATTCCCCCAGTGACTCTTGGAGATAAAGATCCAGCTCCTACAGAAAGGAATCCTACTCTTCACCATGCTCTTAACACTGATGCTAGAACTTGTAAGGATATCATAACAGAGCTTGGGTAAGTGCAGTCTTATTTTTTATCTTTTTTCTTTCCCTTTTTCCCTTCTATTACCCTGAAATTCTGCATATCTTTTGTTAGTTGCGTACTCATCTTCCTGTTTTAGGTACCCATATGAAGCCATTCATGTTACTACCGCCGATGGATATATTCTTCTTTTAGAAAGAATACCAAGGTATAATTGTTTATTTTTCAGTTTCAGTTTTTCACTTTCTCTTGAATGCTATGATTCTTGATGCCTCTAGTCTGATATTGCAGACGTGATGCACGGAAGGCTGTCTATCTACAGCATGGTATTTTTGATTCATCCGTGGGGTAAGTAACAATCTGCAGTCTTCCTGCCACTCTGCTGTGATTTCTTTGCTGGTGGTTCACTTTGTGGTTATGTATTATGCTGGTTTACAGGAATTATTACTTTTGCACAATGCAAACTAGTGTTTTCTTAGGGATTATTTTAAGTGCTATTAATGATTTCATTTTAAAAAGGATGTCCATATTTAATGGTTCTACCATTTTACGCGTTGAATGAATATTTTTTGTACTGTGGGTACACTTTGGAGAAAATGATGACTTCAGGTAATATCAAAGTACTCATGTCCAACAATATGGATGGACAATATAGGTATAGGGTATGATCCGCCAAACATATGAAAAAAATGTAAACCTGTGTTGGACACATGCCTATAATTGACACCTTCTCCCGTGTCTGGTTAACATAACCTTTCTCAATTATTCTTTAAGTAAAATAGAATTGGTTTGGGGCAGCACTTGCTTAGAAATCCATCTTATCTATTGAAAGACACTAATATATGCAAGTGATGCCTATGAATTTAGATCCCTCTCCTTATGGTATTGTGGTAAGCATTCTATATTGTCGGAACCATATTAATTATTATCCTGATTACTTGTAATTTATTCCTTTCCCCCTTCTACTTAAATAGTTGCAATGTATTGGTTTTATGAGTTGATTTCTCTTTTGCAGTTGGGTTTCTAATGGTGTTGTTGGTTCTTCAGCTTTCGCAGCATATGATCAAGGTTTTTAATTATACTTGAGAGTATTTACATCATTCATAGAATACTAGCATAGTATAAAATTTCAGTGTAATGATGTTATTGCTTTAATTACAGGCTACGACGTCTTCCTTGGGAATTTGCGTGGTCTAGTCTCTAGGGGGCATGTGGATAAAAATATCCCCTCACGGAAGTAAGTAAATATATGATTTCACTATCAATATGTTTTGATTTATTGTTTCTCAGACATTAAAACTGGAAATTAAAACACACTATTTTGACTCAGATATTGGTGGTTCACAGTAAATGAGCTTGGGACAAAAGATGTTCCGGCTATGATAGAGAAGATTCATGAAATTAAAACTGACGAATTAAAAATGATTCAACCTGATGAAGAAACAAACGATGAGCAGCCATACAAACTCAGTGCAATCGCTCATAGTCTGGGTGGAGCTGTTATGCTGATGTATACTGTGACACGCTTGATTGAACAAAAGCCTCACAGGCTCTCAAGATTGACTTTACTTTCGCCTGCAGGCTTCCATGATGAGACTATTTTTATCCTTACAGTGGCGCATTATTTCGTTGTTCCTTTGGGTCCGATTCTGGCGTTTTTCGTGCCTGCCTTGTATATACCGACCCGATTCTTCCGCATGCTGTTCAACAAGTTAGCTAGGGACTTCCATAACTACCCTGCCCTTGGGGGACTAATACAAACCGTACTGAGTTATACCTTTGGGGGAGATAGCTCGAACTGGGTTGGGGTGATGGGATTACCTCATTATAATATGGATGACATGCCAGGGCTCTCACTAGGTGTGATTCACCACCTTGCACAAGTAAAGTGGAGGGGAAAATTTGTAATGTATGACTATGGGAATGCATCAGCCAATATGAAGGCATATGGATCTCCGGTGCCAATAGACTTGGGTGAATATTATTCGCTTATCGATATCCCAATTGATTTGATCGCTGGGCGGAAGGACAAGATAATTAGTGCAGCAATGGTTACAAGGCACTACAAGTTAATGAAGGATGCAAGTGTAAATGTATCATACAAGGAATTTGAGTATGGACACTTAGACTTTACAAAATCGAACCAGGAAGACATCTTAGCTTACGTAATGTCTCGCCTACTGCTCGTGGAGCCTGCTCTAAAGCACCAGACTAGCCAAAAGAAGACTCTGAAATTGAAGAAGAAAGGACAGGCTAGCTCTTAAAACTCCAATTTACTACTAAAACCATGCGTTCCCATGTGTCTTGTTGTAATTGAATATTGATGATAGATCATAGATGCATGTTACTGTATGTTAGTTACTAGATTTATATGTCCTTAAAAAACCCCCCAAAAATGTATTTATATCATATATAGAGATATATTCTGACCGAGGAAGTCAATTGTTTAATTCAGTGAAAGTGGTGGTTACTGCTTGTTATCTATTTCTTTTCTTTGTGGGGCTTCAAAAACTAATTTGTAGGCGTTGCCTTTGGAAGAGGACGTTTTCTATTTGTATGGTTGTGCAGGTGGTCTTTGTTATGGTGGAAGAGTGAATATTGGGCTCCACATTATCTTACCACTTGGTGGAGCCATCTCAGCCTACCAGCAATGATATATCTGAAACCAGTTGTGAATGAAGGCTTTAAATACATCTTTATCCTTTTGAAGAATTAAATATTGGGGTTAAATTCTATGCAAGTTGTGAATTTAGGGGTAAAAAAATTCATGGGAGACCGTCTTAAGAGTTCGATTGCATTTTGTCATGTTTACTCAAAAAATGAGCTAAATAGTCTTTGTACGTTAGGTTAAAAAGTAAATTGGTGTTTTTTTTTTAAATTCCATCTATTTCTACTATTAAACTTAGTTTTTGTACATCAACGTGAGGTACACGTGACAAAAGGAAAATTGATTCTTGAATCTCTTTCACGCTCATGTGACGTCGAGGTACTGCAAAATTCAATCCAATTTATCGTAATCGATTAGTTAACATATTGTTTAATTGTATTCTGAAACACAGAAAAAAATCATTGGCTTATCAAATTGAATGGCAGTAAACATACTTTTACATCAAAAAAGCGTATTCGAAAAAAAGTTTGAAAAAAGAAAGGATATTGGGTGGCCTTGAAAGCCGTATGCAATGCACAAAAAATGCTTGTACGGTTGTTCAATTCTATCTTTTTTTTCACGTGTAATTGTTTGGTTATTTTGATCAGTCACGACAGTTTTTTATGTAGAAAGGAATGAAACTTTTAACAAAAAAAACTAATTTGCTCTTTGATCTAGTATAATCTATGCAATTTGATTTGATTTTTTTATTAGTACTAATATATTAAAATGGTGATTCTTTGAATCGGTTTAAGCAAGGAAATCAGAAAATATAATTAAAAACAATTGGTTCATTTTATTTTTGTTAAAAATATATTTAACCATATTTCAACTAATTTATTGTATCAGAAACTTTATTATAGTATATATGGGGTTATTTGGCGAACTATGAGAGCATCCAATAATAATCTTATATTAATATATTATGAGATATATCATTAAATCCAAATACATAAATTGCACCAAAATTATGAATGAAATGAAAATAATATAATTAATTTAAAATTTAATGAATAAATTATGAATAACATTTCATAAAACATTCGACTAGCAAACTCTTCTACTCCAAGATTGTGTTACTTAGGTTGCTTACACTCCACATCCAAAGGATATGGCAAATTCCAATCTTATCAAACCTTCCCATCAATTATTACTTATTTCAAATATTTCATATCCTCATATTTTAACACTCATTATTAAATACTTTTTATTTTAATTAGAATTATGAAAACTAAAATTGAATTGTTATTCGAATAATCTGCAAGTTAAAAATAATTCAATTTTAAGCTCAAAAATATTTTTAGTTTTATCAATTTATTAGTTTTTATATCTTCGATTCTCATCATGTGTGTCGGTTTTAGTTCATTTTATCCAATTTTTTTATTTTAGTCTACATTGTACTTATTCTTAGTCTATTTGTATTGTAATAATTTAATTTTATTTGGTGGTTACTCGAACAATCCGTATGTAATAGTTTGATACTTAACTTGTATTTATATTTATACTTTGATTGTGCTATATTTGTTACACTTCAAAAAAAAAAAAGGAAAATATGAAGTCAACTTGACATCACGGGATTATGAAATTTTCACTTGTTTATTTTACTAAGGGATAATGATAAATTTAATTTCTAACATTTATCTATTTATAATTTTGACTCTAATGTTTTTATGTTACTTTGGATTTCAACTTTCAAAATTTTTTTTTGAAAAACTTGACTAAATTGCTTATTTTTATAGTATTGATGTGTAATTCATTGCTAATGTAAACATATTCTTTAGAAAATTTGTTGAATTTTTATGAAGTATATATTAATTGTCATATAAGTTAACGCACTAGAGTTAAATTCTTAAATATTTAATTAATCTTATATTAAAATAATTAAATTAAATTATTTTATTAGAATCAAAATTTAAAAAAAATAAAAGTTAAATTTAATACACATTTTCATACTAATACATTCTTTATTAAATAATTGCCTCCCAAAACTCACGTACCTGAGAACATTGACATCTATTTCACTTGCCTAATGAAAAACCAAAACAACCCTCAAACCGATTCATGAGGCACAAACAAAATATTGTAGAAAAGTAAAATTAAACAGAGTCCTAAATAATTTAAACTGAGTTTTAAAAAGGTTCTGTCGAAATCCAACCACGTTTAAAACCCCCGCATTTATGATCTGCTGTGCCGACCAAACATTATCCATATCAATGAGGATCTGACTCGACTTACCCCACGATTCCGGTTAATTTTAAAATTTACATATAATAGTAAACATGATAAAAATAATTAAATTACGTGTTAAAAAAGTAGTCAATAATAATCGTTCACGTGGGATCTCTCCCGTCCACTCCACAACTCAAAATAACGGGGCCCTGCTCCAATACTAATTAACCGACTTATTTTCTTTTGACGCCAAATAATCGCCGTTGTAAAAACAATCCCTTATTTATCAATTTCATTCCTTCTCATTACATTTTTTCTTTTCTAATTTTTTTTCCACCTAGTACTCTATCCTTTTCTCTGTCTCCGTTTCAGAATTCTACGCGTCCGATTTCGGTTTTCTTTTTTAATTGTTCCTACTTCTGGAAATCGACAGATCGAAATTGTTGTATGTCGGTGGCATTATGCGGCGATTGGTTGACAACGCCCTCGCTGTTACCAAAGAGTGAGTCCTTCTCTTTTTACCTGTCCTTGCATATATATGTGTGTGCGTGCGTGTATTTTGGTCTATGCATGTGATGAATCGGTTTTCTGTATGTATTTCGTTGTGCGATCATTTTGCTTGCCTATACAATTTTTTTTTGGAGATTCTTTGATTGATTTGGGGTTTTACAGGGACCGTTTTTAGGATTTTATTGGCATTTATTTTTTGGGAGAAGTAGTTGGGAGCTTTTATTAGCTGAATCAAGTTCAAGAAAAAAGGGGGGGGGAATCATTAATGGAATCTCCCGTGTTTTATTTTTTATATATCAGAATTCTTTTTAATTGAAGCATTCTGGATTGTTATTGTTGTCAAAAGAAGCAAAATAATTACTTTATAATCAAATTGACACTAATTACCTAATTGTGGAAACCATTTTTCTGAAATAAATAATCAGATGAATTTACTGAAAATATTTAATTTCTTAATTTGTTTTAGAATACGAAGAAAAAGAACCTAGTTTGTAAGCTTAAATAATTTACAATGTTAAATATATATTACTATCCAAAATTAGTTATGGGTACATGATATTGGGGCTGGTTGAATTTAAAAAAAAAATTGTTGAAAAGCATCTCTTTGAATGGTTATTGATGACATTAGTAGTTTTTGTTTCTTTTTGTTCTGTTTTGGAGCTTTCTTGAGGCTCCTCCCTTTGCAGCTTGGTGCCATTTAACCTTTGAGGCTCCTCCTTAACTTTTGTTTATACGTAGTATGATGATGATCTCCTTGTGATTGTTGTGGTAATTTATTTGCTTTGCTTGTTCTAAACATGTCATTCAATTACAATGTATATTTGTTTCCACCCCTTTAGTAAGAGCTAGTTACTGTAATTCATTTCCTAAAGCTTTGGTTATTGGCTCCTTTACTATTTGTTCTTTGATTTGGTTTTATTTTTTTTTTACTTGCATTGAAAAAAGAGAAGAAAAAATGCCCCCCAAATGGTTCACTAGTTTTTTTTTTTCATCATGTTAGAAAATGAGTAACCGATTTGTTTTAATTTTTATGCAGGTCAGTGAAGACTTTTACATATGAGTCTTTGAACAATATTGCAAGGTTGATAAATGGAGTGTCTGCACTTCTATTGGCCATTCTTCTTGGAAAGTCGAATATTCTTGAAGGTGCTCAAGGATGGGAGCTTAGGCCAACTTTTCATGGACCTCGGTTTCCACGCTGGATGGAAAAGTATGTTTTTTTAGTTTTGATGTGAGAAAACATTGCTCAAGTATCATACTTGCCACTTGTAAGCTTAAGTAAAACCTTTTGCTAGCGTAGTTTAATTCATTGACATCATCATTTAAGTTCATAGTTTGCTTCTTAGTTTTGGCTTTGTCTTTGCTTTCTATCAATTATTTATTGGAGAACTAAAAGATTAAATGGGAGAGATTAAGCAGGTTCTGATGATTTTCTTGTCAAGATGTTCTGCTGGAGAAGTTTATTTTTTGCTTGCTGACACTAGTGTGCTCTTACACCATAGGTCCAATGTACTCCTGTAGAGCCTCTGCTAATTGGTTTTCTTAAATTCCAAATAGGACGGTTTTGGATATAAATTTATAATTATTCTGTTAATGATATGATTATATTGAATGTTATCGCATATATGGCAGCTTTTATTTGGCTGGTCATGATATGTTGCATGACTGCAGAAGCACAATAGTTTTAAATAGGAAGTGGTGTAATCAGAAAACTCTCAGGTTTCTTCTCTTTTATTTGAAATTGTCATTTGAAGAAAGGAAAGGGGGGGGGGGAAAGAAGAGGTACTACAGATAGGAGTGGGACACCCCCTTCTCTTTCTCTTTGAGAAACTTAGATGAAACCAAAGTAATAGGATCCGTGATGCTACTGCATGCATAAAGAAGCAATGGTAATTTTGTTGCTGCTTGACAATCTGTGTTCATGGGCTAAAATCTGAAAATGCTCCTCTTTCTCAATCCTAGTGGGGAAAAAAGAAAGAAAAGAAAAAAAGACGCACTGATGCACACATGCACACACACAGAAGAAGATAAATTGTTGAATCTGTGATAAGCAAGTGTCACTCTATACAGCTTCTTTACCATATTAGCTGATTGTAATACCAATTAGCGGTTGACATTTTGACTTTTCTTATTTGTCATAGTGGTGTTTCCTCATTCAACCAGTTCATCCATGAGCTTTCTGTGGATTCTGATTCTTCAAGTGTAGACTATGCTTCTGCAGAAGATGAACCTGATGAAATATACCGTTCAACACCTTCATCACCTTTATCTGATGGATCAGGAACCTGCAGGACAAGCGCTCACATCAATCATGATCCACACTGGACAAACTGGGTGGCGTATATATTTTCTTGGATTTTGTTACCTGCTAGGTTTTTGCTGAGGATACCATTTCTTCTTTTCCGTTTGTTAAGTAGTCAGGAATTGAAGGCTTCTTTAGATACAGGAAGCCCCCGTCCTAGGACTTTCCATCCCTTTAGGAAAGTACACAGCTCAAAGGACCATGTTGTCCAGCGCACCATTGACAGGAGACGTGGAGTCATTGAGGTTTATACAAGGACTTACATCTTACTGCCTCTTGAAATTTTCTGTTTCCATATCCTTTATTATGATTTTTCCTTAGCTTTTTACTTAACTCACTGTTATGCTATGCCAATCAGGACCTTCATCTGGCAATTGAGATTTTCATAGAAGCCATATTTGATATGTTCCACAAGGCTGCATATTTTGTGTTCTCCCCGTTCGCAGCTTTCAGAATCTTTGGAAAATGGTTCTCATCTCCTAGTGCTGGTGATAAGGATATTGACGATAATGTCTCAAATGCTTCAGTTCCCACTGCTACTCTTGGAGCTAATGATCCTTCTCCTAGAGAAAGGAATCTTACACTTCACCATACTCTTAATACTGATGCGCGGACTTGTCGAGATGTCATAACAGAGCTTGGGTAAGTGCAAGGTTATTTTCAAAATTTTCTTTCCTTTCTCCCCCTTTTTTGCCACAGTAATTCTACTTATGTCTGATTCTTACCCAATGTTCCTGTTTTAGGTATCCATATGAAGCTATTCATGTCATCACTTCTGATGGATATGTTATCCTTTTAGAAAGATTACCAAGGTATAAGTGTTTATTTTCTTTTAAGATTATCTCTTCTGTTTGGATGCTATGGTTGTTGATGCCTCTGGTCAAATATTGCAGGCGTGATGCACGGAAGGCTGTCTTTTTACAGCATGGTATTTTGGATTCGTCTATGGGGTAAGTAACAACCTGCAGTCTGCCTACCCTCCTCTCTGATTCCTTTGTTGGTCGATTGCTATGCACTAGATTAAGCTACATGCTTGACCCATTTGTGAGGGCGGTTCTTTGTGGGTTTTTCAGGTATAACTTGTCTGTAACTGGTATTATATTGGTCATTTTTCCAGTGGTTTTCCGAGAATAGTTAATTGACAGCCCTGAACCATTATATTGGTCACTAGTATTTTGGATGATAACATTTATCTGTATTTGAAAATTGGGTTCTCAAATTTTATTGCATTGGTAATCGAGTAAACTTATTTGTTCTGGTAGTCTAATTGATGGCTGACACTTTGTTTAACAGTATCAGGCATTAGCCACGGTAAATACAATAATATTATTCATTAAGCAAGGGTTTTTGTCCAATGTTTTTTTTTTGGAGGAAAAGAGTGAGGAAAGAAATCTGTTTCTGACATTTGCTTTTTAGTGTAATGGTTTTTTTCAGAGGAAACAAAAAAGATATCTTTCTTGATAGTTCCACGATTTTATGCATTGAAGGAATCATTTCAGTCATTATGCTTTGAATACTACTTAATAAATAGTATTACTGAGTTCTTGTGTGTCTGATTTTGCCACCTTAGACTGGAATAAGTTGAGGAAGAGGATCCGTGTACCTATCTCAGCTATTTTTAAATTAATATCGAATCATTTTCGGTCAGCATCTATATGTGAATATCAAATCTATTGAAGACTTGAATGCATGCATGTAACATCAATGAACATAATCCCTTTTATTATTATCCTTGTTAAAACCTTATTATTTATTATCCCAACTAATTATAACTTGTTCCTTTTCCCTTTTTACTAAAGTATTTGATTTGGGTAAGTTCTTATGTATCGATCCATGTGGGCAGTTGGGTTTCCAATGGCGTTGTTGGTTCTCCAGCTTTTGCAGCATTTGATCAAGGTTTATTTTAGACTTGAAACTATTTTTGTTATTTATGGTACATTGGTATAAAATTGCAGTGAATGATGTTATTGCTTGAATTACAGGCTATGATGTCTTCCTTGGGAATTTTCGTGGCTTAGTCTCTAGAGAGCATGTGGATAAAAATATCTCCTTAAGGCAGTAAGTGACTATGATTTCTCTGTCGATATCTTTCATTTATTGTTTATCAGATATTGAAACTGGAAATTGAAGAATGAAATATTTCAACATGATTTCTCCTGTTCAATGTGACCACTAGGTAGGAGCGATTTATCCTTCCAACAACTGTTTATCCTCCTTTTAGTTGTCACTAAAACACACTATTTTGACTCAGATATTGGCGATTCTCCATAAATGAACACGGGACAGAGGATATTCCAGCTATGATAGAGAAGATTCACGAGGTCAAAACTGCTGAATTGAAACTTGGCCATCCCAATGAAGAAACAAATGATGAGCAGCCGTACAAACTTTGTGCAATCTCTCACAGCATGGGTGGAGCTGCTATGCTGATGTATGTTATAATACGCCGGATTGAAGAGAAACCTCACAGGCTCTCAAGATTAGTTTTGCTTTCGCCTGCAGGCTTCCATGATGAAACTAGTTTTTTATTTACAGTGGCGCACTATATATGTCTTCTTTTGGCTCCTATCCTTGCACTTTTTGTGCCTGCCTTATATATACCCACCAGGTTCTTTCGGATGCTGTTCAACAAGTTGGTCAGGGACTTCCATAACTACCCTGCGGTTGGGGGACTGGTTCAAACTATATTGAGTTACGGCTTCGGTGGAGATAGCTCAAATTGGGTTGGGGTGCTGGGGTTACCTCATTATAACATGAATGACATGCCAGGCCTGTCATTTCGTGTGATTCACCACCTTGCACAAATAAAGAGAACGAAGAAATTTAGAATGTATGATTTCGGGAGTAAAGCAGTCAATATGGAGGTGTATGGATCACCAGAACCGATAGACTTGGGGGAATATTATTCACTTATTGATATTCCGGTCGATTTAGTGGCTGGGAAGAAGGACCAGATAATCACTTCATCGATGGTTAAGAAGCACTATAGATTGATGAAGGATTCAGGTGTAGACGTATCATACAATGAATTCGAGTATGGACACTTAGACTTCACATTTGCCCACCACGAAGAACTCTTAGCATTCGTGATGTCGCGGCTGCTGCTTGTGGAGCCTGATCTGAAGCTCCAGTCTAGTCCGAAGAAGGCTCTAAAGTTGAAAAAAACAGGGCAAGCTAGGTCTGGAGTCTCCTCCGATTGATCCATCATCGATCAAGTACGTACAAAAACCATGCATTTCCATGTGTTTTAGCTTTTGGATTTGGCATGTATCTTGTTGTATTGAATGTTTTGGATGCTTGGTAGATGCTTTTTTGTTGTACGTGAGTGAATAGTTGGATCATCAAAGACATCTTTTACATCATTGTAATTAGTGAAAGAGCCATTGCATTATATACATACATACATACATATATATGAAGCGCATTACACATTTTATATGCTTGAATATAAACCAAAAGAAATATGTAGAAGATTCACTGATGGGTATATATAAAAGATTCTCTATACAATAGTTGTGATGTGATCTCATTGGATGCCTAGTTTTTTGAAGTTAAGCTATCCTGCCAACATGTGATTTCCTGTACCTACGTGTACTGAATGTTTTGACTTGTTTCCGGAGAATAATCTGTATTTTGAACAGAAACATCTCACATAATTATGAAGCTGTTCAGACCCATTTTTGGATTTTGCACTGAACCCTGGCTCTTACTCCAATACTTGCTCAAAAAAAAACTCGGTTTTGTGGGGTTTGTACTAAAAGTCAGATTAAAATTTGTTCTTTTGTTTAAAAAATTGGTAAATTAGTTTTTGTTCGTTAAATTAAAAAGTAAATTAATTTTTTTTTAAAATTTCAACTATTTTTACTGTTAAAAACTAACATGATTGACAGAATAAACAGACAGTTATATGGGTTATGTATATTTCGGATAGAATTTTTAATTGAAGGATTAGTGATCTAACAAAAGATTATTTTATCTATTCTTAATAAAAAGAACAAAACGGAATCCAGTATAAGCAAATGGCCGTTTTTAAACATGAAGTTAAATGGGTACATAAATGTTTATGGTGGTAAATTTATAAACTTAATGGTTAGATAGCTTCTCTGAATGTGTGGGACATGGAGAAAATCAATATATTAACTTTTGTTTAAACTTAGATAGCTTGTGCTTTGAGCACGCTTGTGATAAAGTATTAAAGTGGAAAGTCTTTTCTTTTTTTTTCTTTTATCATCATTACCACTTTATTTACCAATAATTATTTGAACGTCCCCACTTCCTTTGACTGAATATTTTAATGAAATTCGAAATCTTAAGTCGGGTATGAGATATTTTTAGCATAAATATTCGAATTCAAATTTTTACTTATATCGTAAAATTTGATATTTAATTTTGGTTGTGAAAATGGGATAATGTAGTGGTCATTTCATTGCAAAGAAAAGGCAAGTGCCATAATAATTGAAATGATTGGTCCTTTTAGTTATGAAGGACTAAAACTGGAACTGTAACTTAAACTATCGGTACTTTATATTCTAAAAAAACTATGCCCATTTTAAAGTGAAATTAAAGACAGGACAAATACAGTCAACGACAACAAAACAAGACAAAAACAATAAGATTTATGTTAATAATTATTATAGTCAAATACAAGCAATCATCTATAATGGCAAATCTACAGTAAGGAACAAAATTTGGGAAGTGAAAATGAATCACCATTATGTTGATACCATATTCTACTGTTAATGACCTATATGTTAAGGTTAGGGGTTTTGCCTTTATCATGTACAAGTTTTTCAATTTCTAGTGCTTTTCTTTTCCAGACATTAATACAGGCTATCATAGTGAAATTGCTATCCTCACATTGTGAATTTGTTGTCCAATACTTTGATTTTCAATAATGATTCCAACTCTTGATAAAATTAGAGAAAAAAAGGCTAAAATAAAACATCAGTACATTGAGAACACAATAATTAACATGCCGGTGTACTCTTAATTTATGAACCCTTTTCTTATTCAAGTATCTAATCGCTTCATCATGAACAAAAACTTATACCACTGTACTTTTTATTTTTATTTTATTTGTAATAAATGAAATGTGAATCTTCAACCATATCACCCAATGTGAATCTCCGCTGTGCCAGCTGTCAAATCTTTATTATTATTATTATTATTATATTTTATTTTATTTTATTTGGTTACTCTTCCCCACCTTGAAAATATAAATTTTCACCACAGCCTCTTTTCCAAGTTGACTGGAAAAGAACATATGCGTGTGTGGATAAGAAATTGGACCAACAGAAAATGGGCTTAGGCATGCTTTTACACAGCTCATCGGCATGCCATTGCCTGTTAGCTGGGATCCATACTGCACCCCCTGGTGAAAAAAGTGACATTGAAACCATCCCTCTTTTAACCCTATTTTAGTTATATCTTTAAAAGTATGGGATCATATTAGTTGAAATTTTTGAACAATTTAAATATTATATTTAAAATATCGAGTTAAATCTTGAACATATATATACTTATTGTATAATTAATTTAGATTTGATGTGTTAAAAAAATGATGATAATAATATCATTAAAATTTAAGAGGATTATTTTATTTAACATGTTAAATATGATGGGTACAAATGAATTTAATTTTGACCTATGCATTTTGAATATCTTCAATATCAAAATCTGAACATTAATTAGTAGATAAGTAAGCAATAGGTTGATAAGATATTATGGATGTAAAATCGATACTCAATTTTACCGAATGAGCCTTATAGACTAATTTAAAATCTAGATCATAATTTAACAATATATATTTGAATTAACCCTGATTTAAATCTTGGAAACCCCCGGGCCAAACCACTGGCTGTCATCCCCTATAAGAACACACCCATCCCTTTGCTACCCTTTCCATGCAAATCCCAAAAAAAGAGCTAAAACCATTTCTCATTTGATCCGTTAGAGGCAACCACGGAGAGCAAAGAGGATAAATAAGATAGTGAAAAAGAAAAATAAATATCCCATAAGTTATATATATAAGAAGAGGCAGCAGATATTGAAGATGAAAAATGGTGCAATGAGAGGGTCAAAGAGAAGGTATGAGCAGAAGGGCAATGGAGGGTTTCTAAAGGAAAAAAGAGGTAGGTTTTACATTATACGAAGATGTATTGCCATGCTTCTATGCTGGCGTGACTGAAACATACATATATACATACATATATGCATGTATGCATGCATGCATGTATATATGTAGGTATGCATGTATGTATGTGTGTATATGTGCTGGTAGGGAGTTAGCTACTAGTTTAATTTATATTTTCGTTTATATTTTATGTACTATATCATCAAATGTTTATATAAGGATCATCTTTTTTCTTGGCCCTCATTATGCTCTTTTGTGCTTGGTATAGCAGAACAATCTAGGTTAAATTCTGTTATTGCTCACTGTAATTTGCGAAAGTTGAAGATTTAGTCAGGGGCGAATCCAAAATTCTTTTAATGGGGCTAAAATTGAATTATAAAAGTTTGAGATGGTTTTTCATGTATTAATTTATGTTTTCATTATTTCTAAAGGGACTAAATAGATTTTCTTTTTAGAGGGGTCAAAGAATAATTTTACTCTATATTAATTTATAATTTGACCATTTATAAGGGATTAGAACTGCAATTTTTCATTGGGGGCTTGTATTCACCCTTGGATTTAGTTTTGTAATTTAATTTGATCAATTTTAGTCTTTTTCGAATTGATGAATTTTAGTCATAACCCAAACATTAGCATTTAAATCTGGTTGGTTAAGCTCAATTGCTAGTTCTATACTATGTGGACAATTGATCCATATTGTCTACTTGGATCGCTCTAAGTCTATGTTTTTCGAATTTTGAAATTGCAGTCTTGACTCAAATGACCGTCACTAATTCATTAACTAGATTTTCAATGATTATTATGAGGAAATAAGTTGACATGTTATAACATATATGATAATATATATGTTTGACACGTTAGATCTTGAAAATAGTATAACATAGCTTAACTAATTAACAGTAATCATTTGGTGATGGTTAAAATTTTAAATCTTAAAAAGTATAGTGATTAAAATTGATCAAATTAAAGCACGGAGATTAAATCTACAACTTTCGTAAAGTACAGGGATTAATAACAAAATTTAACCAACAATCAAAAAAATTAATATTGCAACAATTTGAAAGACATGGTTTAAGCGTCTAAGGATCCAACTTAGAATAAAAAGAAGGCTTGATTTCTCTAATTCTTCATCTCAAATAAATTGCTTTTTTAAAATTTAGATTTGGATCTAATTGGCTCGATAACTTCGACTTTAAAAAGTTTGAGCATACTCATATTAAATGTATGCAAGGCAAAGTTGCAAAATTGAAAACAATTTTCTCTTTATTGATAATTGAGGAGGATTAACAGAAACCCAGAAATAATTATAAATTTAATCATAGGGTTTACTTATCTAGTATTAAAAATTTGCAGTTACTGTGTTGTTTCCATTAAATTAAATCATTAAATGATTATGTCTTTTTTTCTTGAAAATGAGCAATATACCAATAGAGGGAAGTGAGATTATTATATAATCAAAAGTGTAATCTTTAATAGATCGATTACATAATCTTAATAAAGTAGATTTTGTTGACTACAAATCTATGCATGTGATGTGAGAGAATACTAATTAAAGAGAAATGGTACGAAAAATATTCAAATTTATTTTAAATTAAATATGATTCGATTTGAATGAGTTACTGAAATTTTAATTTAAAAATAGAGATCAAAGCGATAATTCAATCGTTAAAATTATGTACAAATTTTAATGAATGAAGTCGTAATAAAAGTAATTATTTTAATTAAAATGAGAATCACTATCAAAGCTGAAAAGTAAGAGAAAACTCCTTTAATTTACGCCCAACAATGTTGAATTTTCTTTTCTACTTAAAACGTGAAGATGATTTTGAAGATAAGGATGAGTGCAACTCTTTGGAATTAATAATGAAGAGAAGAACTTAGCTTATTGATGGATTCTTGAAAGTATTATTATTTGGGTTGTACCTAAATTAATTTCAAATTAAGTACTTGAGTTTGATTTTAATGTTTAATCTAATATTTGAATTTTTTTAAATTAAGTGCTTAAATTTGATTTCAATATTCAAATTGATATTTAAACTCTTTCTGTTCTAATTAAGTACTCTCTCTCTCTCTCTCTCTCTCTCTCTATATATATATATATTTACTTGAACACACGTGTTAAAATTTATGACCTCCACTTGATATCGTTTGGTCTAGATACTAAAATTAAACTCGGATATCAAATAATATATTAATCTTATTATTTAATCTAATCATTCAGCATGAAAGATTAATTGCAAGAAAGCCAGCTTCTCATCATAGTGAATAAAGGTTATCTTCTTTACAAAATGGAAATTAATAATAATAATGATGGAAACTTAATTTCTTTTGTGAACTTAGTGACCTGAAAACAAGAAAAATAGCAATACCAATTAACTTTTTTCAGATTCTTTTGTAAGTTTAGCAAATAAATCAATTTCAAATATGTTTCAAGGCAGGGTTGATTCAAAGACGAGGCAAAAGTCAATAAAATATAAAAATTCTAAGAAATTGCATGACACATGATTGTACAGAAAAAAACTGAGTTGCAAAGTGTATTTTTAGTCTCACCTATATGAACAAATTACGCCAAAAGTCGGGGGAGAGGGGGGGGGGGATTCTCCGTTCCGAAAAAAAAAACAATCACAGGTCGTGCCATTTTCGATATGAAGACAACCCTCGGATATACCAGAGCCGACCTGATTCCTAGAGATACCTTTTCTTTTCCCTTTTAGGTTATCTTGGTGAGTTGGAGGATACAACCCCGACTTGAATCGAAGGACGGCCAGGAAGTTTCGTTAGTTCTGGACTTGAACTTCCCTGTAAAAGAGCTGCTCTTTGGGGGTTTAAAAGCAAAAGCTGCTGCATGTCGTTTGGAAGTACGTTGAACACTGCCTGTAGATCACCCTTCAATTTCTGACACATTGTTGCAGAGTCCGATATTGCCCTTCCAGATTGCTGCAGCTGAAGATTACATTTAGCGGATCATTACACTGAGTTTGTATGAATTTAACCATCAAAGCATGAAATTTTGTAATGTAAGCAAGTCATACAGAACATACTAAAAGAGAACTTAAAAGTACATTATGATTTTCACACAAGTTTGTTCCATAACCAATAGTTATCAAACAAAATTATTATGCTGACTGCAGAGGAACAAGACACGGAATTATTGCATCGATCCATTTTCTCTGTTACCACTTTCACTAGAAATCTCGGTTTTCTGCGGTTATTCTTAACATGTACTTATAAAAAAAGAACGGGAAAAAAAGAATACTCGTACAAGACAGAATCAAAGAAATTTAGTGCTTTCACAAAGGCAAATCATCTCTCTCACGCAGGCAGTTATTTTCAGCTTCTGCATGTGACATGCATGCGTGCTAGGATGCACATTAATCGAGATGGAAGACGTGAAGATAACTAGAACGTATCCGGCATTACAAGATAGATGACACAGCATATAAATGGTTGACAATATCTGGGCAAATAATAACTTCCCCCAAATACATGATAAATCATTAAAACAGTGTTCTTAATACAAGAATGGGTGCTCGAAAGAAATTCATTTGCAGACATTGGAATGAAGCAAGACAGGTATTAAGCATATTAAAATATAGTAAGTAGTCAAAAGGACAATGATGCCATTTTAGAGCTGGATAAGGAGGAAGAAAACGAGGGATTCAAAGGCATGTTTGTCTAAATGATTTATTACAAGAATAATAACGCCGGTACGTGGCGCATCGACATATTTAAGACAAGAGCAAGGGAGAAATGAATCATTCAAGACCCGGGAAGTGCTACATTATAGCTGATCAGTGAGGAACAAATGACAGCAGACACAGTTATGAAGAGATAAAAGGGTGAAATGAATCATTCAGAAATCAAAACCCAAGGAGTACAGGAAAAATTCATCAAAAAGTTGAGCATAGGCTTCTTCAACCATAACATCAAGTCTAGCACCAAACTAAACCTAATTTATTTTAATCGTCTCAAACGAAAAATGTGAAACAGCGGCGAAATTAGACTGCTCTAGTAAAAACATAGGTAAAAGTACCATGGAGGCCCCTATACTAGGAGTCAGATTGCATTTTGCCCTCTTAACTTAAAAAATTGGGCAAATTAGTCCCTGTACGTTATATTAAAGTGCAAATTGATAATTTCTATTAAAAATTCATCTATTCTACTGTTAAAAACTGGTGTAGCTAACAGAATAACTAGACAATTACATGTGACATGTCATGTGTATCTCATGTTGGCATACAATGACCAGTTTTTAACAGTAAAAACAAATGGAATTTTTAAAAGAAAAACCAGTTTGCTCTTTGATCTAACATACAAAGACTAATTTGCCCATTTTTTAGTAGAGAGAGCAAAATGTAATCTGACTACTCGTATAAGGTCTCTGGTACTTTTACCTAAAAACATCTAAAAATATGTCATTCACATTTGTCTTGTCAGGCCTGGTTAGGCTTAAAACCAATACGTGCATGAACAATTTCGAGCCTAGTTTACATGGGACAGCTATCTGTACTCCACCTTTCATAAACAATGTAGTAGAATGCCATCTAATAACTTGCTCCAATTTCTGCATCGAGGCATTGACATGTTCTCCACTTTCTTTTTTTTCTGTTATTTTTATCTCTCGTCTGTTTAATTATTGCTAGTATTGGCTCTAGAATATCTCTTTCAGTGTTCTTAATTTACATATATCCATAATATTTCACTCTTTTTAATTGTAAACCCCACCCCCCCGGGCTGTGGGGGGCAAATATGTTCAAAGTAAAAGGCAGCAAAGATTAAGGATAGAAACAAGTGAAAAGGGGGACGAGGTCTACATATCAAAATGTATATCATGAGCATGTAACCCACACTAATTGCTTCTCTTAATAGCAATGATGCAGTCAATCATTCAGAAACATCTATATCATCCTAAAAAAGGCAAAATTACCTGCATTTCCCCGAGAAGATGCCTCTCAATAGCGTCAAAGCAGTCAACAATTTCCAATTCGGGCATTTTAGTTATAAGGAGATGTATATCAGTCTTCATTCTTGCCTGCCTCCACAATCTATGTTGTTCATTTTCCGCAATAGCAAGCCGTCTTTGAAACCATGGCAAAAAGTTGGGTCCTTTAAGAAAACGCCTGAATGCAAAGAGAAATGTGTTTCTAGCTCAAATGAACAATTAATAGACTGCAATAGCCAAAGATTGCATGCACAAGCAATAAAAATACAAAAGAAACCAACTACTAAAGCTGAGAAATCGAAGAAAAGATTCACATTACCTATACAGGTCCAGCCAGTTAGATCTCATTCGCTTCGAGAGAAACTTTCCCACCCCTCTTGCTGATAAGCTCATAAGAAAATCATCAGCATTAAATGGAGGTAATGGAGGGGGGTCAGCGTATGGTGACGAACCTTCAGAAGGAGTAGTAGCCCTAAAATATGGTCCAAAAGGTGCCAAAAAGTTGGTTGTGAGCTCCAAGAAGTGCCGCCGTAATATCTCATTATTAACAACAGACATAGATTCCTCGACCCTTGGTGACATTCCAGCATCAATAAGCCTATTCAAGATAGAAGTGTCGGGCTTTGTAGTTGCAACATAAGTGCTCCAAATTGCCTCCTTATGCTCTGTCATGAGACAGAGAGGGCCGTCTCTCCTCAGCTTCACGGCATTAAACAAACTTGAAGGAGAGAACTTCTTTAAGGAAAGCTGTTGAAGACCAAATCCTTCCTGTTTAGCAGGAATTCTTCCAGTGGACCTACTTGCAATGGTAACCCTACTTGAACTCGGTGCAGGGCTTCCAACCGACACAATGTGTGGGATATAACGAAGAGCTTTAAGGAAAAAGAGATTTGTGACACCCAAAACCATAGGTGGATATTTGTCCCCTTCTTGAAGTGCATTCAATTGAGCAAAGTCAGGATCATGGATGGTAAAATATGGTCTAAAGTCAACACTACAAAGTAAAGGTGCAACTAAGCTGACGAGACTTGCTACAGCCTCGCAGCATTGTGGAGGAGTTGGTGCTATGATAAGAATTGGCTCACCGATAAGCAACAACTCCCACAATAACCAAAGTTGCAATAAAAGTCCTCTGAACGTTCCGAAAATATCTGAATCGTGAAATAGACCTTGTGGCACCGATGGATTACTGGGAAGAAAAGGGGCCATAGAAGAAGCAGATTCTTCATAAGATATTCCACTTTCCAAAGGCAAGCTGTGAGCCGGTGGCAAGTTAACTTTGAGCATTGCATTCCCAATCGGAAGCTCCATTAATTTACCAGGTACAGGACTAGGCCACAACGAAACATAACCAGCAATATGTTCAATAGCTTTTCTTCCTATATCAAAGTACAGAGGACCCATGATTTGTAACAAAGGTCTAAACACGCTATAGTAAGGTCCATGAGACAAAATTACTACAGATTTTTGTTCCCCACCTCGTTTTAGCCTCTCGTCGTGCCTTTGCCTATTGAATACATAACCATACAAGTATTTTGAACTTTTACTAATATCCGTACTTCTTGATCTCCGAATTGATTTCACCTCGTCCGGGGTTGAACTTGTTTCTTTATCATCGATTTCGCTTATTTCAGATGAAGTCCCATTACCCTGTTTGGAATGTTTATGCCTTTGGAATCGGAAAAAGAAGATGCAATCGTGGATGCTGGAACGGTTCTGGTGCTGCGAAACGGAATCCGGGAATGAACTAAAAGCGACCTCAAGTTCCTCTTCTTGTGTAAGACAACCAGGTGGATAACACTCTTCTATGAGCTGACCTTGTTCAAGATCAAATCTAATGATACAAAAGGCAAGAACCCATCGTTGCATAGCATCTGGGTCTGCTTTTACACTAAGCTCCGACTTCACAGAAAAAGAAGGGGATCGACTCATTTCCTAGTGCTTTTTTCAACAGTAATTAAAAAGGCTAAATCTTATTCATTTTCAGCTACAATTCCATTACGATTTCAATGAAATTCAACTCATTAAACGCAAAATTACTCAATTAAAAAAAACAGCTCTCTTCTTCAAAACTCCTGTAAGAAAAAAAAAAAACAAAAGAACTATATAGTAAATGTTTATCTCATCACTAAACAAAAATGGCGAAGAAACAAAGCAACTAAATTAAAATAAAATTGGGTTAGTTTCAATGTTCACCAATTTCATCCAAAAAAAATAATTGAACAAAATAAAAAGTAAGAAAGGACTCAACAAGCAAAAATTAAAAAAAGATCAAAAAATGGGTAAACGAAACTTACCAAAATAGAAGAACCCAAAACCAGTTGTGGAAGAAATAATCTGGATCGGAGGAGAAACGAGTTCCCAATTGGCCAAAAAACAAATGGGTAGTTGTTAATTTTTTGAAAATTCGAAGAAAATATATGAGCTTTTTTTTTATATTTTGTTTTTGCTTCGTAAATCGCACCAAAAATTCCCAATTTGGGAAAAAATGTATAATTACATTAACCTAACTTTAGTAACATACTGATACATTGCAATGGCGGTTTCAAAGAGGCAATCCAATTCCGGTAATAAATTAGAGCGAAATTCAATGTCTCTTTCTTCAATATCGAATTTCTGCTCTTTTCCCACACTGGGAATCGAGAAAAATTTTGAGATTTTCTTTAAGTTCAAGCTCTGATCTTTGAAAAACATATAAAATTCTGTTTTTTTTTCAGTATATTTATTTATTTATTTATTATAGTAAAAAGATAAATTAAAATATCAAAAGGCATTATACTCTTTATCTCTAATCTATAATTAACAAATCCGAACATAAACTCTAAAAAATATGAAAATAAATAATAAATAAAAGTATCTCATTAAATTTATTTTTAAATTAAAACAGTTATATTGTAGATTAATTATTTTATTTTCGGAGTTTTAGAATTATTGAAATAGCATTGCTTATTTCAATAAAAATTAGCATTTCTTAAATGTTTTATCTACTAATTTAATGACTGATAATTATAAGAGAAATTTTATAATGATAACTAAAACAATTTCAGCACTTAGATTAAAGTAAATCTTTTAAATTATAGATTTTATCAATAAAAATCAACAATAATATTTTTTTTCATTAGAGAGGAAAGTTATAGATTTATAGATTTCATTAATAAAAATTTCAGCACTTAAATGTCTTTATTCTATGTATGTATGTATGTATGTATGCGTGTGGGTGTGAGTGTGGATAATTGCGCTTTTCACTTAAGCAATTGATAAAAACTTGGAAAAGAAAATAAAAAATATAGTATTTAATATTTATATATTTTGTCAATTTAATTTTTATTTTTAATTATATTTAGACTTCAACCTTTTAAAAATAGTCGAATTTGATTATGAATCTTTCAAAAAAGTTTAGTTGACTTTTTAACATAAATGATGACTAAAACATTAAATTTAAACATGGTAGCCTACATGATAATTCACATTACACTTCATGCTCTTTTTTTTTTACTTTTTACAATTTATTTGAATTTTGAACTTTTATAAAATTTAAATTATTTATCTATGTGACATATATGATAAATAGTGTTATGTCAAAACGAAATGTATGTGGATTGTCACATGAGTTGCCATGCCAACATTGTCAAAAAAATATTATTTTAATCAGTATTTTCATTAAAAAAATTATTTGACACTTTTTTTATGTTAAATAGACTAAGAAACTTTACAATAAGATAGAAAGAATCAAATGGAAGGGTAGCAAATAATTGTAAACCTTCTTCCCCGTCAAACGCCAACTTGATAATACGATCAAACTTCACCTTTTTCTTCTCTAGGGATATGTTCAAGCAACCAACTCTTCACATTCTTCAAGAGCTTGCGTCTTGATTATATTTAATACATTTTTGAAGATTAATAGTTAAACGTAATTAAAAAAATAAATACTAAATTGATAAAAATATAAGTATTAATTATACTAAAAAAATTAGTTTATATTGTTAAAAGAAGTTACATCTTGGGATCAATGGAATTTTCATGTGGTGGAATATTGGATGGTTAAGAACCTTCTCCTTCATCTTTCCATGAATATGGTAACAATACTAATTGCATGTTTTTCTTAATTAGCCTACGAAATTGGCAAAAAAAAAATTTGGTCTTTGAATTTTTTTTGTCTATGGTAGTCTACGAAATTCATATTTTTTCCTAAATTTAGTCCATGTAATAATGTAGTGCTAATAGTATAGTGATTATTTTGTAATTTTTTGAAGTGGAGTGACCAAAATATAAATTTATTAATAGTTTAGTAACCTTAGATATAGTTTATCCAAAAAACTTTTTGGGTTGGTTATTTTGGGCCAAGGGAACTCCTTTGGGTGTGAAATAGATAACCATTTCCCGGCAGCCCACAAACATTGCTGTCATTTTTGGAACAAAGCAAAACGATGCGTTGTGGTAAACCATAAAATAGAAGATATATTTTATGAACACAATAAAGACAAAAGGGGCCGTATATTTAATAAACTTTCTTTCCATCATTCCAACCCCAATAATGTTTGGGCAGTAATTATGGAATGGGGTGGTGTGGGATTGTAATAATTATTTTTCGTCTTACATTTTACATTTTTTTTTTATTTCGTCAACATAACACCCTATCAGAAACAAATCTAAGATTGATATTATGAATTGATAATATAAAGAAAGCTAATTGCACAAAACTTCTCTAAATTATCACCCTTATTCTTAATTGGTCCCTAACTTTTAAATCATTCTGATTACATCCCAAAATTATTGAGATTATATCAATTAGCGTTACTAAAACATTAATTTAACTGTCAAATGACACTTAGAATCTTATTTAACGTGACTTAAAATGAATAATTTAAATTCATATTGTAAAATAGATGTTTCATAAATATTAGTTATGAGATTTTCAAACTTTTATAGAAATTTTATTGTTCGGTTTACTATTTTTTAGTTTTTACTTTTAAAAGTTATGCGATAGCATTCTAGTTCTTTAAAATCTTTGTTTTAAATTTAGCTACATGAGATTTGACGTGTAAATCAATGATTTTAATAATGAAATGGCCTAATTGATATAACATTAGTAGTTTAGAGATATAATTAAAATGTTTTGAAGTTTAAAGACCAACTTAGAGTGAGGGGCATAGCTTAGAAATGTTTGGTGCAATTAATTCTAAAAATAACAATTTTAAATTGCGAGACAATATGGAGCAATAAGGTACACGTATGCATGTTAGATTAATCCATGTATTGGGAGTTAAATTGCATTTTACCCTCCCTACTATAAATGGGCAAGTTAGTCAATGTATGTTAATCAAAGAGAAAATTAATCTTCCTATTAACAACTCTATCCATTTTTACTATTAAAAATTGGTCATGTATGTCATCATAAGATACGCGTGGCATGGCATATGTAATTGTTTAGTTATTTCGTCCGCATTATTAATTTTTAACAGTAAAAATGGATGAAATTTTAAAAAATTTAATTTACTCTTTAATCCAAAATATAAAAACTAACTTACTCATTTTTTAAGTAAATGAGACAAAATATAATTTTACTTCTAGTACTGGATTTTATGATTCTTTACCCAATAAAACCATTTATCAAAACTGTCTCCCTTCTATGATGGGGTAGTTTTATGAAATAACAAAGAAAAAAAATGGAGTAACAATTACAAAAGTAATGGTGGTGTTTCATCCCTTGTATACATGTTTGATGGTAAAGCAAAAGTTACCATATTTAGCTATAAGTTTGAAGTTTATTACGCCAAATTTGCCTAGCTTGTAATGGTAATTACATTTTGCCTTATTTACTAAATAAATAAATAAATTAATCTCTGTACATTAAATAAAACAAAAATTAGTTCTTTTAGTTAAAGTTTTCATTCATATCTACGGTTAAACACTAACATGACCGATGAATAACTAGACAACTACATCGGCATATCATATATACCTCATCTTGACATATAAAGACCAATTTTAATAATAAAATGGATGAAAATTTTAATAGAATAACCAATTTACTCTTTGATCCGACGTATAGGAACTAATTCGATTTTTTAATAAAAAGAACAAAAACAATATAATCTCCAATACAAGAACGTCCATGATATTTTTATCTTTCTTCATACCAATACATGAGACAATAAGACTTCAGCTAAAAATGAAAGCACCCACATTCGAATCCCATCACATATAACAACCATATGTGAGTTTAATCATAAATTTATTATGAATTTAAGTCTCAATATATACGGATGTTATTTAAATTTGTTATGGTTTCAATTCAAACATATGCCAATTTATGAATTTTTATAATTCTTTTTAAATTTTGATTTATTTTGATTTTTACAATTTTAGATTATTTATTAACATGGTATATAAAATAAATAGTATTATATCAATATGAAGTACACGTGAACTACCACATGAATTGACATACTAATTTTTTTTGTTGGCAATTTTTGAAATATTCATAGTAAGATCAATGTTGATGACTGGACAGTACTATTTCCTTTTGCAGCCAGAATTCAGAATCCAAGTAAAATTCATTGAACTACAACTATACATAGGCACTTCCATCATTATCTATGTGTTTTTGTTTTTTTAACGTGGGAGAAATAATTGATTTTTTTAAGGAAACCACACGCTAAAAAATATATTCGGAAGCAGAGATAGTAAAAAAGAAAAAATTGCTTTAGGGCAAAAGATTAAATTAAAGTACAATTTTACTATTATATTTAAGAGATTAAATGATAAATCTACTATCTGGAGGGGTAATGAGGTTACTATTTGTTCTATTTGTCTTTGTCCATGTTGGAAAGAGTTATTGACAACAACTATCAATCCATCACATTTGGTAGACACTTCATTTGGTCTCATCTTAATCGACTCCAACAGTGATCTAGATTAATACAGACCACCCTATCATTGCATCTAGGGTGAGAGGATAGTAACTCAATGAACGATCCTAATTTATCTATAAATACCTCTCATCGGGTATCTTTGCGTATAACGATTCTCTGCACCATTCACATTGTGAACCATCTTCTTCTTAACAACTTTTTACACCCTTGGATTACGAACTATGATCATAAACCACGTTTACAATTTGTGTTAGATATATATATACACATACGTGTTGATTGTTATATTGGAAAATAACCTAAGAAAAACCGAGATCATCATCTGTTCAATGACATGTGGTCCTGGTAGGCTGACTCAGTGATTGGTGCATGGATCTAAGTGGAAACAAAGGTAGGCATAAATGATAGTAGTGCATAAAAAGATAAGCAAAAGGCATAGAGCAGGAAAGGGGTTTGCATTTAATAGTGGATAAGAAAAAGAATCTTTCAATTGGACGACACAGATTTTGTACTTCATTGGCTATTCCCGATTGTCTAGGGTTTTCTATGACACAACCACCCTTCTCAATTGTAGGTGGCAACGCTAGTAGAACTGTAGAAGCAAAAGAATCTCTCTTTCTATTCGCTTAACTATGCAATTTCATGCCTAATACAATAATGGTAATCATAATAATATTGTATTAATTGATGCTTTTTAGGTAGACTTGATTGTTCTATTTTCAAATTATCCGTAAAGTTTAGGTTTGAGTCTCATCTGCATCGATTACATTATATGTAGGTAAATTGATTTGAGTTAATATTTTTAAAATCGGTTAAATCAATTATTAACTCAATTTTTTTTGGCTTTTTATTGATTTTGAGTTGTCGCCAATTCAACCTCTATATACCAATTCGATTATGTTCAAATAAAAACAACTTGAGTTGAATTAGTTATGAAATTTCATTGTTTATCGTAATTAATTTTGATGATGAGTATGGATAAAGTTATAACTTATAATTAAACATGCTTGAATTATTATAACAACATTAATATTAGCTAAACTGCCGAAATTTATTATATTACTAGGATGTATTAGATTGACATTACATGTGAATTGTTTTATATTTGTACATTTTATATTTAATAATAAATGATCCTAAAATATTTTTAATTGCACACAATCTTAAAATATCTTTTAGGCTGTCATTTGACAGAACATAATTAATAAAGACTGCACATAATTTGGATTGGATGGGAATAAAAGAATAATCTAGATTACTAATAAAGTAAGTGAGTTGTTTCTTTCAGACTAAATGACATTAATATCATTTCTCTAATAATTTTGTCATAATTTAGTACTTAAAAATTAAGTAGTATTTTTATTTAGAAATCCCAAACCAATAGTTGACATTGTTCCAAAGTAAAACGAATTTAGATGATGAATATTCAAATCTGAGGCGATAATTTACAAAACTAAACTAAATAGGTTATGAATATTTGATTTTGAATAAGATAAGTTTGAATTAACGGTAGATTGCAATTAAAATATCCTGGTCCAATTAACATTTTAAGATATCCCAATCTACACTTTTTATTATCATTCTTACAAAAAAAATAAACTCAATGGAATGTTACTAGTAAGGAAAAAAAAATTTTATTGAAAAATATTTTTGGATAAAAATTATTTTATTGACTTAATTTTCTCTTGATTTAATACGTTAAAAAGTTTTAAATTTTGCTTTTTTATTTTTATAAAAATTTAATTATAAATAATCATTGAAAGTAAAAGAAAAGTGAAAGGGCACAAGAATGGCCATGAAAAGGGGCAGGAATTTCTTAGATAAGTTACCATTAAAAGCTTCTTTAAATAATTTTAAAATTTTACCCTACCTTCATTTAATTTATTAATAAAATATCAATATAATTGATAATTAATAATTTAAATATATGTTTTATAGGGTGCTCTATAATATCCAAATGTTGTTATAGATGTATAACAACCATCTCTTTATAACAAATAAATGAGGTTGTTATAGAAATGATACAATGCTAATGGAATATGCTTGTATATTTATATTTTATCCATAGAATTTCAAAGTTTATGCTAACGAGATCGTGGCGTTAGCAAACACCTAGAGATCTCGAGTGTATCACTATATGAAAATTATGATTTATTGTTATTTGAAACTATTTTTTTTCAAGTTATAACGGTTTCAATAGAATCAACAATTACATGCACTGAATTGCGTAACTAATTCATTAACCTATTACATTCAAACTATTTGCAATAAATTTGAAAGAGAACTCATACATTTACAATAGAGACTTGAACGCGGAATCTTAAAGTTGGGAAAGCTTTAACCTTGTCACTAAATACTTCATTAGTGTTAGGGTTATTTATTGATTGGATCGTGCTTAAGTATGATGGTAACATAGTTTATACTTACCCAAGCTCAACTTGACCTGAAATACGAGTTTAAAATTTTATTCAAGTTTATTCGTATTTGTAAATGATTAAACCAAGCTCATTTCAGGCTCACCCATATTATTTTTAATTTTTTTTGAAAATATTTATATTACTTTAATTTAATATTTAATAATTTTATATATTTCATCAAGTATTGAAATTTTATATATAAATAACTTAACAATTCTTTAATGTTTACATTACTATATTATATATTACTATTGATTCAATTTTATGTTGTTGTAAATTACACAATACATATAAAAATAACATAATATAATATATTAAAAACTTAGAGATCAGCTCAAGTCAAGTCGGGCTCAAGTCTTAAATATTTGATTCCAAGTCTAGACTACATTTTAATCGAGCCTAATTTTTTTTGCCCATTCTCATTATTTGAGTTTAATAATTTTATTCACACCCTCTTAAATTTCAAACGATCATTCGGACTTGAATAGATGCCTTGACCTTGAACAAATATTAATAATGGAAACAAATAATTAAATTAGTAAAACAAAAATTATGAACTAATCGAGCTAAAACACAGATATGATAACAACTCATAATAGAACTCGAAAACCCATATTTTAATTAAATAAAGTGAATCTCGAAGTTAGATATTTAGAAACCAAAACCTTTGCCATTGTCTCAATTGAAAAAAAAAACACACACACACAATTTAAATATATTAAAATACATTCTTTTTTCTGGTTAAAATCTAATCACAAAGAACTAAAGAAGAAAAAGCTAAATGGATAAGCACGCGTGGAAGGAGAAGACCAACAAATACAATCTCACACCGAAAGACTTGATGGAGAGAAAAAAAGAAAACTACCCCTAAGTATCTAAATTATTAATAAATTTACATTATAGTCATTCAATTTCAAAAATTATAAAATATCACTAAATTATAAAATATCACTAAATTATTTAAATTTTTTCATTTTAATCATTGGACTGTTAAAATAATTATTGTATGGTATTCTCTATTTACACTAGTTGCCTGACTTAAATGAAATCATTTTATAATTTTTTAAAGTTAAATGATCAAAACATAAAAATACTAATAAATTAGTGACTTGGGGTGTAATTTTCCCCCAAAAAATTAGCAAGTGAAAGGAGAGAGAGAGAGGGGGGAGGGGGGAATTGGTACCTTCTCTTTTTGGCGAAAGCGACGTTTCGCTCAGAGATGCTTAGCTAGTCAAACCACCATTGCCCTTTCATGGCTACACCCAACTGTAACTATCCCCACCTCACCCCCCCCCCTCCCAACTCCACTCACTTCCCCACGGCAATGCCATGCCCCCCCCTCTTCTTTCTTTCATTTTCAGGGTAAAGATAATGCTACTTGTTATACTAAAAAAAGATTAAGAAAAAGATGGCTCTTTTGTCCCCAATAAATTCCCCCCCTTTCTTGCCCCTTCTTTAGCTCCTCACAAATAATTCCTTTTTTTTTCTTACAGTCACAGAGACAGCCCCCATAGACATAGAGAGTACATGCACATCATCAGCTTTGCTGTCCTTGTTTTTCCAAAGGGGTAAATAGACTAACTCACTTATATGATGAATATCGCTCTCTGTGTGTCTCTCTCATATTATTTGGCTGCCTTTTTTAGATCCTAGCTAAAAATAGACATTGAAACACGCTTTGGGTTTGTTTTGGGTTCAATTTTTTCTTAAAAAACCACCAGTTTTTTTTTTTTCAGATATGGAAACTGATCTGAAACTTGGGACTAGTAGAGCTGTTTCTCAAAAACGATGTCTTTTAGATTCAAATTAAAAGGGTTGTTTTTCTCTATGTGTCATTCTCAAGTTTCCTAGTCCCACTCATCTATAATAGCTCTTTTGAGGCTAGGGTTTTCAAATTTATTTTTTAACAAAGGGGGGTACTTTCAAATGTTTCCTTCAAACAGCAATGGTAATAACAATGACCCAATCACTTATCTTGACCATTCGATTCTCCCTCTTTCCTTTTTCCATTCCCCTTCTTCTCCGAATTACAATCAATGCGAGCTATTACAACTTGATGAATATGACTATGATGTTTTGTGGAACCAACAACAACACTTTGATGATGATGATGATCAGTTCCTTCATCAAACAACCTTGTTGACTGATAATTCAGTGTCGGAAACTATCGTCAACTTGCCTGATTGTCGTCATAATAATACCACAACCGATATTCACCAACAGCCGATGCCACGAAAGAGACCAGCTGCTTCAAAAACAGATCGGCACAGTAAGATTAACACGGCGAATGGACCGAGAGACAGGAGAATGAGGTTATCCCTTGATGTCGCTCGAGAGTTCTTTGGTTTACAAGACATGTTGGGGTACGATAAAGCCAGTAGAACCGTGGAATGGCTACTCGTACAAGCAAAACCAGAAATCACGAAGCTAATGAATAACAACAACAACAGCTTTGGCTTTGCTAAGAGTCCATCTTCGACATCCGAGACCGAAGTGGTGTCCGGGATCGACAAAGCAGCTGCCATTGATGGAAACATTCCTAAAGGGACACCTTCAAAGAAAGAGAAAAAAGAAAGACGACAACGTAAAACCAGTTTCCGTCCTCTCGCAAGGGATATGAGGGTAAAGGCACGGGAAAGAGCTAAAGCAAGAACCAAAGAAAAGAACATGTCTTTAAGGTTAAACAATGAAACAAGAGACAATGATCCAAATAGGTTCAGTTCTTCTTGGAGCTCAACTTGGACCAAACAACCTGGGATTCAAAATCACCACAACAACAACAACACTGTCTTTCAGGCGGACAACATAAATATCCATGGAGATCGCATGATTTGGAGCCTGAATTGTCTGCAAAACACTGGATTAATTAACCAAGAGGTAAGCCATAAGTGTCCACTTAGCCAAATATATATATATATTTCGAACATGTGTATTCCGTTAATAAACCTTTATATTTGTTTGCAGCTTACAGGCTCAATCCTTTGGTAAACCACGGGAGGCTTAATGAACAATAATAAAAACAAAATCTATGAACAAACATGTTTCTTTGTGTGGATAAACATTAGAAACATGCTATGTATTTGCTTTGTTCATGTACTATAAACATATTTCTTTGTGGACTTTACTGTTCAATGATTGTTGTTTAATGTTTTAAGCTTTTTTCTTGTATCTGTTTTACAAGTAATTAAATAATCTTTAGAACATTTTGTAAACCTATGTAGTTTCTATTTCACAATTTTTGGTAAAAGCACCATGGAGGCTCCTATATTAATAGCTAAATTGGATTTAGCTCCCTTCACTAAAAATTTAAGCAAATTAGTCCTGCACACTATATCAAAGACTAAATTGTCTTTTCAGTTATAAATTTTATCCATTTCTACCGTTAAAATTTAGCGTGGTTAACGGAATAACCAAACAGTTACACATGAACTAACATGAAGAGACCAATTTTTAACGATAAAAATGGATGAAATTTTTAACAAATGACCAATTTGCTCTTTGGTCTAATATATACAGAAACTACTCTGCCTATGTTCTGAGTAAAGAGAGGAAAATATAAACCGACTCTTAATATAGGACCTCCACGATAAATTTACCAATAACTTTGCTTTCTCTCTCTTTTTAGTGGGAAGTTGAAGTGAGTTCATAAGTGCATTTCTAGTGAAAGAAAATGCAGCTTAACTTTTAAGAAATGATTGAAATTGATGCATGGATGATCCACTTTCCCCTTTCAATTCATGTTGGTTTTTTCAAAGGCTATACATAACCTAAGAGGATATATATTTCAACATGTCAATCATATGTTTCAATCCTTAGATAAGGTGCACAAAGCAAGACATAAAAACTTTAGGGATTGCAATAGAAATGTATAATACAATATAAAGCATGCAAGACATGTACTTTAATCACATAAATTAATTAACTAATACATAGCAAGGACCAGGAGTTTATCTATTTTGATTAAAATTAGCCTTTAAAGATGCATGATATAATTTTTTGGGTATTTTGAAAATTAAGTGTTGAATATAAAACAATTTGTTTGACAAAGGTAAAATTATTAGTTTCAAAATTAAAATATCCAAACAAGTTAAATATCAATAAAGAATCATAAAAGTTAAACATATATTTCTATATCCGTTATGATTCAATTTTAAGATAAAAATTATAAATTAAAAGTATTTTTTATTTTAATTTAATAAGATCTTGCCTTAGTGTAGTCACATATTAGACACTCACCCGGCCCCTGTTTTATTTGAATTTCATTTGTGAAATGCTTTATTGACTCGTTTCATATTATGGATCAATAATTCATTGAATGTATTCTCTATCTGAGTGGTTAGTACTTAGTAGCCCTTAATTTATTTATTATATTTTGTGTTTTTATTGAAAAATTAATTAATTAAATGATTTTTAATATCTGTTATTAAATTCATTAAAAGAACAACTTAAATCAAGCCCCAATTGAGAAATAATGGGGGAAAACTCACCCATCCAACGGTTCAAAAGGACTAGACTGTTAAAGCGTGAAAGATAAAAGAGCTTGACCAAAAAAAAATCAAAATTTAGAATAATGCTGCTCCTTAATGTTTGGTAACATTGATTTATTATAATAATAATATATTTAAAGTTTGAATTTGTCTTTTTCTCTATTAATATATATAATACTTTGAATTATTAAAAAATAATAGCAAATATTATATTCCTAAATATTTTACTACTCAAATGTATCTAAATTCCAAAAACCAAGTTTTTAAAAATTGATAAGAGAAGTTTTTAGATTCAAATTAAAAGGGTTGTTTTTCTCTATGTGTCATTCTCAAGTTTCCTAGTCCCACTCATCTATAATAGCTCTTTTGAGGCTAGGGTTTTCAAATTTATTTTTTAACAAAGGGGGGTACTTTCAAATGTTTCCTTCAAACAGCAATGGTAATAACAATGACCCAATCACTTATCTTGACCATTCGATTCTCCCTCTTTCCTTTTTCCATTCCCCTTCTTCTCCGAATTACAATCAATGCGAGCTATTACAACTTGATGAATATGACTATGATGTTTTGTGGAACCAACAACAACACTTTGATGATGATGATGATCAGTTCCTTCATCAAACAACCTTGTTGACTGATAATTCAGTGTCGGAAACTATCGTCAACTTGCCTGATTGTCGTCATAATAATACCACAACCGATATTCACCAACAGCCGATGCCACGAAAGAGACCAGCTGCTTCAAAAACAGATCGGCACAGTAAGATTAACACGGCGAATGGACCGAGAGACAGGAGAATGAGGTTATCCTTGATGTCGCTCGAGAGTTCTTTGGTTTACAAGACATGTTGGGGTACGATAAAGCCAGTAGAACCGTGGAATGGCTACTCGTACAAGCAAAACCAGAAATCACGAAGCTAATGAATAACAACAACAACAGCTTTGGCTTTGCTAAGAGTCCATCTTCGACATCCGAGACCGAAGTGGTGTCCGGGATCGACAAAGCAGCTGCCATTGATGGAAACATTCCTAAAGGGACACCTTCAAAGAAAGAGAAAAAAGAAAGACGACAACGTAAAACCAGTTTCCGTCCTCTCGCAAGGGATATGAGGGTAAAGGCACGGGAAAGAGCTAAAGCAAGAACCAAAGAAAAGAACATGTCTTTAAGGTTAAACAATGAAACAAGAGACAATGATCCAAATAGGTTCAGTTCTTCTTGGAGCTCAACTTGGACCAAACAACCTGGGATTCAAAATCACCACAACAACAACAACACTGTCTTTCAGGCGGACAACATAAATATCCATGGAGATCGCATGATTTGGAGCCTGAATTGTCTGCAAAACACTGGATTAATTAACCAAGAGGTAAGCCATAAGTGTCCACTTAGCCAAATATATATATATATTTCGAACATGTGTATTCCGTTAATAAACCTTTATATTTGTTTGCAGCTTACAGGCTCAATCCTTTGGTAAACCACGGGAGGCTTAATGAACAATAATAAAAACAAAATCTATGAACAAACATGTTTCTTTGTGTGGATAAACATTAGAAACATGCTATGTATTTGCTTTGTTCATGTACTATAAACATATTTCTTTGTGGACTTTACTGTTCAATGATTGTTGTTTAATGTTTTAAGCTTTTTCTTGTATCTGTTTTACAAGTAATTAAATAATCTTTAGAACATTTTGTAAACCTATGTAGTTTCTATTTCACAATTTTTGGTAAAAGCACCATGGAGGCTCCTATATTAATAGCTAAATTGGATTTAGCTCCTTCACTAAAAATTTAAGCAAATTAGTCCTGCACACTATATCAAAGACTAAATTGTCTTTTCAGTTATAAATTTTATCCATTTCTACCGTTAAAATTTAGCGTGGTTAACGGAATAACCAAACAGTTACACATGAACTAACATGAAGAGACCAATTTTTAACGATAAAAATGGATGAAATTTTTAACAAATGACCAATTTGCTCTTTGGTCTAATATATACAGAAACTACTCTGCCTATGTTCTGAGTAAAGAGAGGAAAATATAAACCGACTCTTAATATAGGACCTCCACGATAAATTTACCAATAACTTTGCTTTCTCTCTCTTTTTAGTGGGAAGTTGAAGTGAGTTCATAAGTGCATTTCTAGTGAAAGAAAATGCAGCTTAACTTTTAAGAAATGATTGAAATTGATGCATGGATGATCCACTTTCCCTTTCAATTCATGTTGGTTTTTCAAAGGCTATACATAACCTAAGAGGATATATATTTCAACATGTCAATCATATGTTTCAATCCTTAGATAAGGTGCACAAAGCAAGACATAAAAACTTTAGGGATTGCAATAGAAATGTATAATACAATATAAAGCATGCAAGACATGTACTTTAATCACATAAATTAATTAACTAATACATAGCAAGGACCAGGAGTTTATCTATTTTGATTAAAATTAGCCTTTAAAGATGCATGATATAATTTTTTGGGTATTTTGAAAATTAAGTGTTGAATATAAAACAATTTGTTTGACAAAGGTAAAATTATTAGTTTCAAAATTAAAATATCCAAACAAGTTAAATATCAATAAAGAATCATAAAAGTTAAACATATATTTCTATATCCGTTATGATTCAATTTTAAGATAAAATTATAAATTAAAAGTATTTTTTATTTTAATTTAATAAGATCTTGCCTTAGTGTAGTCACATATTAGACACTCACCCGCCCCTGTTTTATTTGAATTTCATTTGTGAAATGCTTTATTGACTCGTTTCATATTATGGATCAATAATTCATTGAATGTATTCTCTATCTGAGTGGTTAGTACTTAGTAGCCCTTAATTTATTTATTATATTTTGTGTTTTTATTGAAAAATTAATTAATTAAATGATTTTTAATATCTGTTATTAAATTCATTAAAAGAACAACTTAAATCAAGCCCCAATTGAGAAATAATGGGGGAAAACTCACCCATCCAACGGTTCAAAAGGACTAGACTGTTAAAGCGTGAAAGATAAAAGAGCTTGACCAAAAAAAAAAATCAAAATTTAGAATAATGCTGCTCCTTAATGTTTGGTAACATTGATTTATTATAATAATAATATATTTAAAGTTTGAATTTGTCTTTTTTTCTCTATTAATATATATAATACTTTGAATTATTAAAAAAATAATAGCAAATATTATATTCCTAAATATTTTACTACTCAAATGTATCTAAATTCCAAAAACCAAGTTTTAAAATTGATAAGAGAAGTTTACTAAAGTAATTCTTAAATTAATTATAGTGAAAAACATTACATATTTAAATATGTTAAATTCCCAGTTTTTAAAATATTATGTCGACAAATTTTAACCATCATTACTCCATCTTGTCTCCTTTTATAGTCAACGAATGGGGGCGCATGAATTAAATTTGTTGTTCTTCCTCAAAATTGATGTAGGGCAAACAGAGGAGTACTACATTGTTTACTTTTGTTTGCATATAATTTGATACACAACTCTTACTTCTTAACGACTTTATTTACCATTGAGTTAAATACAAACATATATATAGTTTAATTTTTAATTTTAATATTTACATATTTTTTACTTTTGGGTTTGAAAAATGATTAATAATTAATAATTATTATTATGAGGGTGTTTTTCTTTTTAACTGTGCGAGATTTAATTTTTTTTAAGTTTTTATGATGAGATTTGAGCTTTTAACTAGAGTTTCATTTTTACTAAATATTAGACAAAGAGAAAAAGCCAAGAAATCAAAAACAACTTACGAAATTAAAGTTGATTCCTATTTATTTTAATTAATCTTAAAGTTAATAAAACGACACACATAGACAGTGTCAATTCGTGTCTAATTGAATAGCAAAAGCAGGCAACTTCAACGCATTCTCTCTTCCTTTTTTATAACAAAAAGTTAATTTGTTTAGAGTTGGTGTAATTCTTGTTATCCTTAGCAACACTAGTATCTTTAAAATTCAAATCCAAACAATTTCCTATAAATATAATATACTTTACTAATTATTCATTTTATTAAAAATAATTTAATGTCTAATTCGAGTTTATAGAAAAAAAAAAACTTTTCAGCTCGATTTCAAGAATTTAATGGAAATCCGAATAGGTAGTTCTCTTATCAGAAAAAATCTCAGCATTTGAAACTAGTCCCGATAAAGAAACTTATGTGAGGGACATAAAATGGCTAGAAATCTACAAAGCTATGTCGCTTAAAAAAGAAGAAGAAAAAGGCAAAGGACTCCATTTAGACCCAAAGGCCAAGGGGTATATGGCCTATGTAGCAGTGCAACAGTGAGAACAAACTTGAGACAATTGTCTTTTGCTTTTTTTTCAATATGCTATAACTCCTTATATTTTTAATAAATTTTAAATTTAATCACTATACTTTTATTTATAAAAAATTAATTTTTCTACTTTTTCATATTTTAAAATTTATGTCCAATTGTTAAATTCAAATTCGCTATAACATTATTTTTTAGTTACATTGTTACGAGTATTAATGCATTTTTTATTTCAAAATATTACACCAACTAAAACAATATTAACAATTAGACTTGAATTTTAAAATCTAAAAATATAGAGACTAAATTCCTAAAGGTGAAAATATAAGGACTATATTTCAAATTTATTAAAAGTACAAGGACCTATGACATATTTTAACCTTCTCCTAAAAATATCTTTAATGAAGCAAAAAAATTGAAAGACCTACATCAAACCCCGTGTGAGTTGAAGGAAGACAAAGAGCTAGAACCATATAAAAAATAATAATTGAAATGGGTATAGAGTTGATTGAAAGAGTAGGATAAATTGATTGATTTTATAAGGTCATTTATGTTTTCTTTTTTTTTTTTTTGGGGGGTAGAAATTGATTCCTTATGCAAAGCAGCTAAAACCCAAAGCTTAAAATTGCCTCTTTTTTTTGTATTTAGGGCTCTCAACAAATATTTAAAAAAATGCACCATTTTCATGGATCTGTTAATTATCAATGAAAATTTTATGAAACTTTGACCAAATGTTTGGAGGAGATGAGATCCACTGAACTTGGCAAATCCCAAAGAGAGGGAAAAGACAACCTAAACCCCCCAAAAAAAAAAGAAAACCCTAAACCTAAAACACAGATCACACCCACAAAGAAGAGGAAAGATGGTATATTTTTAAAGAACCCTAAGAAGCATCTTCTTTTGCCTTTTGCTACAAAAGGCGTAAGGCATGGTAGTGGAAAAGTACTGGTTTTTTTTAGATGCTTTTTTTTTCTTTTCTTTTTTGGCTTCTGCATTTTAATATACATTCAGAATTTCAAATACTTCCCAGTTTTTTTTTTCTGCAGCTCCTTGTAAGAAAGAAAAACAAGAATTCAAAATGGATTAAATATGATTCTAATTCTAAATTCCAAATTCAAAACTCACCCACCCACACTCCCATATTATATATATATATATGCCCACATTCACCAAATTGGGGTTTCTGAAAACCCTAGCTCGACAGAGAAACAGCAAAAACCCTAGAATTATGCCATAAAAGATACATAACAGATAGGAGATTCTGATTCACCCAACAATTTCAAAGAATACCCAAAGAGAGAGAAAGAAGAAGAAAAAACAGTACAGGAAGTGGAGGAAAAAGCTTCAAGTTCCATCATCAATGGAGGAAAAGACAAGCTATACTTTTTTTTTTGTGTGTGTGTGGCAAATGCTATAGGGATAATATGAAGAGGGGGGAATACTTGTCTGTGAGTGGTTGGAGCAATTGTCGTAGTGGAGAGATTGAGAACAATACCCCAATGAAGAGAGTGACTGATCCGACCAATTTTAAAAAAAAAATTATCTGTACTTATTTGCAGAAAAGCAAAGATATATAGAAAAAAAAAATACTGCTACAATTTTAGGTGAAATGGTAAGGGTTTTAGGAGAAAGTAAGGATCTTCACTCCTTAAAATAAAAATTGTGATTTTAATCTTTAAAAATTCAGAAAATTTTAAAAAATAAATAACAAATTATTATTTAACTTTTAAAATAATAAAATTTTGATTTAATTCTTTTAAAAACTATAAAGATATATGTCAAAACAATGGTAAAATTGTATTTTAACTCTCATAAGAATATATAACTCAATTTTGACCCTCTTGGAAAAAAAATAGTTTCGTCTTTGCACAATCCTTAGAACTTATTAAGAAAAGCATTCACGAATCCTATTTGCCGTAAAACAACTATAAAAATATAAAAATAAAATAACAAACGGTAAAATGTTGGATATATCTCAAGTACCAAAATATTTTTTTTAGTAAAAATGATACATAAACTATCAATTTTAAAAACCGACATATTTAGAGTTCAATTTTATAATTTAAGGCAATGACCCTCTTTCCTTTTCTTATCTCTGAAGAGGACGTGTGGGTGTATGTACTATGTATACCCATTATCAGTGCAAGGAAAATAATTGCACTTTGTATTGTTAGGCCTTTCTTCTTCTTGAAAGTACCTAATCCCCCTATAGTGTCTCTACCTCATTCTGTCACTTTGAAAATTATTCTTAAAGTCAATCTGGGTTAAACTCTACGGGAGAGTTTGGATGGGCGCTGCGTTTACCTGCGGTTAATGAAAAAACAGCGGCGGCAGTGAGATTAAACACTATAGCGATACTGTAACGTGAGATAAAAAGTAAACTAAACGCACCGCGCCGCATCCAATCGCCCATCCAAACCTACCCTAAATGAGAAAAAAAATTCTCTAAACACTTATTATCTTTGTTTAAAATAGCAAAAATCAATACTTCAATTAAAAAACAACGAATTTTTGATCACTAAGTTGAACAAGCTTTTGCAAGGACTTAAATTAGGACCACAAATATGCACTTAATGAACTTATTCAAGAAGCTGTGTCTATAATCTCACCTCAAAAAAAAATTTCGATAGTCATATTGAGTTCAGTTATTCTAAAATCAAATTGGGTCAAACCCTAAACAAGAGAAAATCTCTCTCGGACACCTATTATCTTTATTTAAAAGAACAAAACCGATACCTTATTTGAAAAGATAATAAACTCCTGTTATCACTCTGTTCTAGTTGTTAAATTTGGGCCACAAATTATGCATTCAATGAACTTATTCAACAAGCTGTCCCAATCTTGTTTTTTGAGGTTATCTGTATACATTGGAATATGGTTAATGACGCTGCGAGCTTAGATACCACATGCTAGAAAAAGGAGCATCTTTGATATTTTCATTTTTTATCATGACAACATTCAAGTGCAATTTCTTTTGGGATTATGATTCCCTTAATGCATGTAAAAATGAATTTTGATGTTACATTTTAAAGGTCGAAAGTACGAATGGTTGGTTCCTTTTAATTTAGTCACATCTAAAAGCAATACAAGCAAAAATTACACAACTTTCAACTCAGCTACAGATTGGAATAATAATACATTTGGATATTACTTCTATAGTCTTTAAGGAGGTGAGAAATAATATTTAAATCTTTTCTATGTTTTTCTAATATATCTGAAAATATTAAAATATCATTTATATAGAATCCATCCATCTTTGAAAGATTTGCGGTGCATTACATAATCCAAATGGCATTACTCTTCATTGATAATGTCCATTAAGAGCACCAAAAATTGTTCAAGGTTTAGATTTTTTAGTTAGCATTATTTGTCAAAATCCCAATTTACAATCAAATTTATTAAAATATTTTGCTTGTTTGGCTTGATTAATTAAAACATCCCTTTTAGAATAAAATATCCATCAAAATAATATTTTGATATAATTTTTTATAATTAATAACCATTCTAAATAATTGTAAATTATATTTATATAATATCCTTGATTAGGAAAAATTTAAGGGCACAAGGATTTGCTCAGTTTTATGACTCTTGCCCTAAAAGAAGATGGGTCACCAATACAAGTGGTTTTAGCTATGTTTTTATTGTTTACAAAGATTGATTCTTTCAAATTTCGTAGTTGATCATCTTAATAATATTATTTTTAAGTTTTGAATGTAAGTTTTTTAAATACAATTATTATATTTGTTATTGCAACTCAAGGACGAATTTAGAAGATTTTTAGAGAGAGGGTCAGAATTGAATAATTTTATGATGTATTAATCTATATTTTCGTATCTTCGGACGGGTTAAACACAATTTTCTTCATTTTGGGAATTAAAGTATAATTCTATCATAAATGCTAATAAACTATTATTTCCAAAATTAACAATGGCGAATTCAAGAACTTTTGATTGAGGGTGAAGATAAAATATATATTATTGGAGAATTAAACTTAAATATTTTATATTAAAACAATTAAATTGAATTTTAAGAGTTAAATTGCAATAAGGGAGTAATGTATGTTTTTCTTTTTTTTTTAGCACATAGCACCTACTCAAACATTTATCTTTTTTAGGATAAATTTTAAATTTATATATAAATTTTGATTCAATATGTAAATTGATACATAAATTTTGATTTGATGTAATTATACACGTGAAATTTTATATTGAATTATACACATTTAAAAAATAAACACACCAAATTATTTTTATATTGAATATATAATACTTTGTGTATGCAATATATAAACATAAAATGATATTATATCAATAATTATGTTAAAAATTTATAAAAATTCGATCAAATCAAAAAACTTTATAAAAGATTACACTTGAAACCAAAATTAATGTATAAATTTGAATTTATCTATTTTGTTTACATTTGAATATGGTGGCTCACCGACTGGAAAACCCGCCTCGGCCCATTTGAATTACAGACGTATATTTCAAAGTCCTTGGTTAATCTGATTTTAAGTTCAGCAATAAGCATATACATTCCATATTTCATCTATCATAAATGTATATAAAAATGACATCATTTTGGGTTTATGATTTTAAGCAAGGGTTGAATTTAAGGGGTCAAACAAAGTCTGATTGCAGAAAAATGAAAAAGAAAAATCAAAATAGGAATTACATTTCGTAACACGAGTTATATTTATAATTTCTCATCCTATATATAACACTATTTTACTTATTTTTAAAGTTTTTTAATGAAACATTATTATAAAAATATCATTAAACTTTAAATATTAAATCGTAATCATTGAGTAAAAGAAATCATTAGAACAAAGCTTTATTACCTTTTTTTGCTTCATGGAAGGCAAGTAGATACCATCAAACCATGGCATGTCTGAAGGTGACATCTATGTATGTGCTCCAACAATGAAACCCAAAAAAAAAAAAAAATCCCAGGGTTCAATGTTTGTGAAGACAACCCGTGAAAATAAAAACAAAGGATATGTAGTCTGCTACTATATATAGAAATAAGTGATTTAACTGTTGGATCATAAATGAATAATGGTTTATTGGATTTGACATATGAAGAAAAAATGTATGGTCTTAGGTTCTTAGCTAGAAAACTAAGAAAATCCCTAGTCAAGAATCTTGGAGAAAATCTACCCTTAGATACGGTACACATTTTATAATCCTTTCATACGAGTAGGGTGTTTCCGACTATGGTACACGGCGCCTCCTCTTCCGATTTGATCTGGATTTTTTTTCCTTCTTTTTGGGTTCCTGTGCTTTGAGCTTCCATTTCTGGCCTTTTATGTTTCTCATCTGTTTTTTCCTTCTTTAAGCTATTGTGTCATTCTCCATTATTTTGTCAGTGATGAAATTTTTAATAAAAAATTAATTTGTTCTTTTATTTAAAGCTTGATATAATATTTGGTACTTGAACTTAATGTTTTTTCTTAATTTAGTATCTAAATTTGACACTTTTTTAATTTGATACCTAAGCTTTTTAAGTTCAATTTGATACCTAAATTTATTGAATGTTATATAAATTACACAAAACACTAACGATGTTACTTTTTTTGTTATGCTACAAAAATATTGTCCATGTTAAAAAAATAAGTATTGAGCTATGCTTAACTAATTAACATTAAAAAGAAAAAATTTAAAACTCAAATTAAAAAAATATTACTTACAATTAATTAATTAAAATAATTGAACATATAAAATATAAAAAAATATCATATCATCTCATCACATGCGGTCATACATTGATTATTTTGCTACCTCATAAAAAATAACATTGTTAGTATATTGCAAAATGTTTGATAAGTACCAAATTGAACAAAAAAGAGATTAGGTATCAAATTAGAAAAAATCAAGTTCAGTACCAAATTGGACCCTCTAAAAGTTTAAGTATCAACTTAAGAAAAAGTGTCAAATTTAGATGCCAAATTAAAAGAAAATTCAAGTTTAAGTATCAAATTAAAAAATATTAAATTTAAATACCAAATATTATATTAAACATTTATTTAAAGTATAATAACTAAATTATACATTTTTCCAATAAAAATACATAAGATGGGATTTGATGCTTTTACCCTAAATTTGACACCCACCACCAAATTCCCGCACACCAAGTCTTTTCTAGCAATAAATTTATGATGGAAACTCTAGATTAAGAATATTAAATACATATAAATGGAAGATGAAATGTTAAATATGGGTGATATATTGTAGGGCTTAGGAGTTAGGACACATCAAACTTGAGAGCCTACGCAACCTTTTGTGTATAGTTGTAGAATCAACCGTAACTTTCTAGCCTGCAATTTGAAACAGGACAAGCCTTCTTTTTGACTGTCCGTACCATCCTTTTGGAGACCAGAGATTTGCAGAATCCAACCAAACTACAGCTAGCACGTAGAGAAGCTCTTGGTTCGGGTCTAGCTCGAGTTTATGTATAAAATTAATATATTTCATGTTTATTTAATTCTATTGTAACACAAAATTTAAAAGTTATAGAGTACTAATTTTGTCGGAATATGATCTTATTTATAGATGACTGGCTTAAGTTTATTTTAAGCTCGTCTAATTTTTCTTTTAATTTTATAGTAAACTACATTATATGGAACTCAACTAGGCCTAAGGTTTTTTTTTTTTTTCATTCAACTATAAAAATTACAAAATAATTATTTAATTAATTGCATTTATCTTTTTTATCCAACTTCGTTAACTAAGGCTAACTTTTTTATAGAAATATGAGATGGCAATAAAGGGTGGATATAAGGAGGGGTAGGAGCAATGGACTTTGATTTTTTTTCTCGTAATTCTTGCGGTCTTAGGTAATTTTTTCACTTCAAAAATGCTTAAGTCAACCCCTAACAATTGAGGATTTAATAGAATTCTTCTAAGGCAGCAAAGAAGAACAAAGCAAAAAATAACGCAAAAGTTGAAAATAACTCAACAAATGAACGAAGCCACAAAAAAGCAAGAACATTAGAGAGAATGTTTGAGTAAATGCTCTTACAAATCAAATCTCTAAAATTACAAAATCATATATTCTAATATTACATATCTTCGAAGATCACGTTCCATCTTTGCCATGCTTTGTAGATGGGCCTTTAATCTCTCAAAGCAACAAGTCAATCTGGTTGGACTAAATGACCTCTCTTGAACATGATGTATCACACAAGTGCGTCATGGTTGCGGGCTCCCATGCACAACCCATAATATAGGCAGGACCTTGTGGCCCCTTTTCCAAAAAAAAAAATTGTAATTATAACCCCTCATACATTATCATTATGAACTAGAATGGGGGAAATCACACTTTGGCCTCTCTAAAATTTAAAAAAAAAATATTTAGTCCTTTAAAAAATTATAAAATCTTAAATTAATGCATGATAAAATTTATATTTTACATATAAAAAATTTATAATTCAATTTTATCCCTCTAAAAAAATTTTAAATTCACCTCTGAATTGGCAGTTTAAAAATTGATTTAATAACAAATTTAGCCCTCAATATTTACATATAATCTTAATTTGGTCATAATTTTTTTAAAAAAATAACCCTCCACTTCCCCTACCGTCACTACCAACATTGTCTCAGAATGTCACGTTGTCATATCTTAACGAAATTTAAATATAAAATTTTATGAAATTCCAACAAAAAAAATTACCAAATACAAAAGCTAAAAGTAAATGTTGTTCCTTTAATTATTATTAATAATTTTACCATGCCCCCTCGGTGTAAAATGTGTTACTTTGCCCCTAGAGGCAATAACTATAGGCATGAAGCGGTTAAGTAGAAGGTCAGCAAATCATATCAAGTGAGTCAATCGAATCACACAAAATCTGCATTCCAACAACCTCAAATCTAAACCACCCTGCTAGCTTTAAGACTTAGAGAAAATCTGTCATGTAATTTATACATACATATATATATATAATGAAACTAGGTTCTGTCCATCTTTTGATGCATAATTTTGGAACTTAAGGAAAAGAGAGAAGTGAATAGTCGGCTTTTGCTTATCTCCTCGCACAAATTCAAGATTTATGAAAGATTTTGGGAGTATCTTTTTACTTCCTAATGGAATTCAATTATATTTCACTCTACTCTTTTATAATAATAATGATTTTTTTATAAAAAAAATATGCGTATAAAATAAACTAAACGATCTATACTCTTTTAATTTTATTTTATTTCCATTTATTTTAAATTTTTGTGTAGATTTTATTTAAAAGAGGTAAATACATTCAACTCTTTTGAATTAGAAATTAGGTAAACTATCAAAATAGTCACTTTTATTTACCTCAAAGTTACATTTTAGTCACTTATATTATCATGTTGTAATATTTTAATCACTAAGATGTTAATTGTTGTTAACGTGTAATGTAAGCTGACGTAGCATGTTAAATTATCATTTTAAACGAAAATTTTAGCTTAAATTCTACAATTTTGGTCTCTATATTTTTCATTTTGGCATTTTATTTTTCTTTTATATTCTTTTAACTTTCTTTTTTTTCTTTATTTTCCATTATCTTCTACTTCTCCTCTGTTTTCCTCCTTCTTCATTTTTTAATGTAATTTTTCTATGTTTTCCATTAAAAGAACATAAAAGAAAAAAATTAAAATGCTCAAAATGAAAAAAAAACATCGGAGACCGATTGTATAAATTAACCTAAAATTTTTGTTTAAAATGATGATTTAACGTGACAATTAACGGCTCAGTGACTAAAACGTAACATTTCAAATATAAGTTACTAAAATGTAACCTAAGGTAAATAAAAAATAATTATTTAAATAGATTATCCTAGAGATTATATGGTGATCATTTTGGGCCGCTATATTATCCAAATCCCAAAAATGGGCTCGCCGCTTAGAGGGAAGCCTATCACTTGAACTATGACCAATTCTCAATAGTATATAATTTTAGGTCAAAGTATTATGAGGCCCTTGTATTAAGAGAAAAATTACATTTTGCTCTTTTACTAAAAAATTGATAAATTAGTCTATATTCGTTAGGTTAAAAAAAATTTCATTTATTTCTACTATTAAAAATTGGTCACTGTATGTCAACAAAAGTAACATATGGCAATTTCACGTGTAATTGTCTGGTTATTCCATCAACCTCGCCAATTTTTAACAATAAAAATAGATAATAAAAAATTTAACAAAAAAGAAAATTAAAAGACTAATTTTCTTTATAACCTAACATATATAGATTATTTTACCTCATTTTCTAAATAAAGAGAACAAAATATCATTTTACTTATTTTACTTTCCTTGATATTTTTACTTGTGAAGTGATAGTTTATAGGAAAAATTTTTCATTTCATGTAGTGGATTATATATAATCCCACTTGAACCTTGGTGGGGGTTTGACTTTGATGGAGTTGGTGATCACCAACAACTCATTTTGACATTGTTTCGGCCTTTAAAAGAGTTTACATTGTACTCCAAATAGTTGGCCTTCAGAAAAAATGGATGGTCAACATCAACATCAAAATAATAATAATAATATAAAATGGATGTTTTGCAAAGTCAAGACCTCCCCCACATGGCATGAAGTGGAGATTAGTCCTCAAAGCAGAGTACCATGGGATTTTGCCGACCACAGCTCCTCATTTTTCAAAGCCCATCCCGCACTTTGAGAGGAAATGGTGAAGTTTTATTTTTATCCATTTATATTCATTTTCTCACTTTTTATTAAAAGTAGTATTTAAATTATTAATTTCATTTCATTTTATCTTAAATCACCATATCATGAATGTGATAGGTAACATATTTTTATTGGTTGTTATACATTTTAAATAAGATAAAATGAAATTAGTAATTTAAATATTTTTAAACGAAAAATATTATAGGAAACAAATTTGGTCAATTTAACAAATCAACCCAAATTTTCTTCTTCTTTTTATTGGTAAAATGTAAAGAGTAAAACATTTTACAAAAGCTTCCCCTGTAAGTTGTAACCTTTTTTCATTTTTCATGCCATTTTCACCCCTCATGCTTTTTTTTTCTTAAATTATCAATTTTCTTGTAATTTGATTTATATTTTCATGCGGTTTGCTCTTTTTGTTTTCATTTTTATATTATCAAAAGTTTAGAACTTAGATTAATTATGAAAAATAACTCTCATTAATATTTATTTGTTTCACTAAAATATTTGTTAGAAAATGATTTCAAGAAATTTTATGAAATAACAAAAATATTTTACGGAATCATTCAAACACTAGAAAATATTAGTTTTCTAAATAATTAATACATTTTCCGTAAAAAATTTACACCAAACAAACATATGCTATTTTGTAGTTTAGATACCACTTTTCATAAAAAAATAATTTCAAGTACTTAAGCGATAAACAAGATATAGTTAGAGGCTAATTTTGCAGTTAAAGAATTATAATATAAACAATTATTATAAGCACCAAATTTAATAACCAATTTAATAACTAACTCGATTCAAACTAACTAGAATAAATTTAAGAGGAAATCCACATATTTACCTAAAATGAAACTCGAACATCATTGTTTTTAGAATAAAATTAGATTGACCTGTTGAACCGATTAAGATTAAATCAATTGACTTGCAAATCAATACGAATTAGATGATCTAATTATTTATATTTTTTATTTTTAAAATTATAATTTTATTAATAATTTATTTAATTAAAAAAATTAATCAGTTTTACTATTAACTCAATTCTAAAATTCTTTGATACTAAAATTCTGAGACCTTAACTTTACCATGCGTGATTGGGGAAGTGTAATTTTTGTGAAGTGGTGGTGTTGGTTCAACCTCACCTGCCCACTGGCCTCGGGGTTAGTGTGACCAGTTGTATGCACTGCACACTCGACCATGATGGATCTTTGTCTTCCACTCTTTATTTATTTTCACGTGTCATACGTGTGGAGTGTCTAATTGTAAGACTTTTGATAATTAAACTCGTGAAAATTTCAAACTTAAATTATTTTTGTTCATTCGATTCCATAAATTCAAGAGTTAAATTATATTTTATCACTTTTGTTTAAAGATAAATAAATTAATCTTTATATATTATGTTAAATAGTAAATTAAACATTTTTGTTAAAATTTTATCAAATTTTATTGTTAAAAACTAATGTGACATGCCATTTGCATCTTATTCGACGTATTTTTAACTGAATGATAAGTTTACTCTTTCATCTAATGTATAAAGATAAATTTACTCATTTTCTAAATAATAGACAAAATATAATTTAACTTTTAATACAAATACGTAAATTTACCACTAACATTCAAGCATAATTAGAGATTTCTAAAGTTATTATTATTTATATAAAGAAGTTATAATCGTTGCATCTTATAGAAGCAATTAGTATTTTTTCGTAAAACAATATTAAATTAAAGTCGATAAACAAAGCAACAAATGGACATATAAGTAACAAAATATAAGCATACTTTTCGAAAATATTAAAGTATAAGGATATTTTTTTGACCGTCAACAAATGATAACTTTCAAATAGTTTATTGACCGTTTTATAATTTTTCGAAATTAAATGACTAAAATATAAGCATACTAATAGTGTGATGCCTTTAGAGTAATTTATCCTTATAATAAACAAAATTCAGTAATGTGTTTTCGAAGTAAATCCAGACTGTTAATAATGCTTTGAAACAAATACACCACAGCAGCCGCGTGACGTGTTTTAGGATAAAACATCCTTAAAGGGATTCTTTTTTTCTTTTAATTTCGGAATATTATATTTAAAATATTATCTTGAATAATAACTTAATTATTCGCAACAATATATATTTTAAAATTTATTAATGTTTTTAATCTTAATTAATCATAACATTTATTTTAATACATTAAATTACTTAAAAAGTAGAATGATTACAAATCTTGAAAATATACTATTTAAATGATTTAGAATTACCATTAATTAATTTAAGTTTAATAATTTAAAATATATACTAACAATTTTTCAGTATAATAGTAAATTATATTTTAAAAAAGGAGATTTAAATCTTAAAATAACTTTATTAAAAATGATGGTGACGAACTCAAAATATAAATAGTAAAATAGATAAGAAAAGTAAAAACAGAAAACCTTAAAAACATACCCATTTTACATTAAAAAGATACAAAATATATTCAGCCCGATTTGATGGACTCGACTGTTGTTCAATTGGGTGTCAACAGGATTATTCTTGCAACTTAAATGGCCACGATGAATTATACTTTTCATTAAAAGTATTCTATAATATATTAGTATGGGTTAATTAAGAAAACATCCTTTATTTATGATTTAGACTTTAAATTGGTCCCTAACCTTTAAAATTTTCTAACTGAGTCCTCATAATATCATTATCAATAAAGTTCTTTTGTCAACTATTACTTTGAGTGTTCAATCCCCATCTTAAATTTAACGTTGGGCATATTCAAAACACACGTTCTTGTATGGACAACTTAGATCTAATATATTTGTTGAGGGGGGTCGACTTCTTCTGAAGAAATCTTTGAAGTGTCATCCATCGAAAAATTGACAGGTCATCGGGCAATTGAGCGGCTACCTTAAGGGCTTGGTTTACAAGGTCAAGAGCGTCACAGTCATACGTGGGTGTATGATAGCTCAAGTGGTACCATCTTCCCCAATAAGTAACCTGTATGCCATAGGTCACGGTTTGAACCCCACCAAAGGCGAGACACTCACATCCCCTTAGTGGGTGGTTGTGCGTCTATGTACATCGGGGAACTCCTGACATTGTGAACCAAACCCTTAGGGTAGCCTCTCATGGGACACTAGCTCTTGACAAGTATAGGAGAGAAACCCCTCAAAGGGACAATACCTTCAATTGTTGGGGAATCGGTTGGTTGCTTAATGAACAACACTTCGAAGACTTCTTCGAAAGGAGTCGACACCTCAAAATATTTATTGGCACTATTTTCTTAATATATTAGATTCAAACTAACAATACGGTAAACATACAAATGCACCTAATTTAAATATACTTTACACTTGATTCAAACTTAAACTTAACACCTAAACTAAAGGCTACGCCGACAAAAGGACTCGATTGATATCATGTTGATACTACAAAGACTCAATCATAAGGACTAATTTAAAATTTAAGCAGCAATTCAAGGACCCTTTTGAAGTTAACCCTAACTATTCTTATTTTCTAAAAGAATTATATTGGTTATCGAGTTTATCCAGACCCGGCCCGGGCCATTCACATTTTCCAACATATATAATTCAAGGTTTGACAATCTGTGCTTTTAATGGGCATTGTGTTCCTTGACCGTAAAGGAAGCTTCATCGGTACAAGAAATATGTAGAAATGGTCCGCATATACTGGACCTTCCATTTTCTCTCTTCTTCTTCCTCCCCCTTAATAATAATAATAAACAGCCATTGAAGCACCACCTCAAAGCTAAAATCCACTTTAAAAAAAAAAAATCTCCAATAAAAACCCTATGCAAAACCTTCCTCTTCTTCTTCAACCCTAATGAATCTCCTCAACAATGGCCATCAAAGTTAGCACCCAATACCTTTTCACCACCCTTCTTTCCCTCTCTTTATTGCTTTTATTCTTCGGCTGCTTCACTTCGTTCGCCGATGACGTTAATAATGGCCGCACCACTTCGAGCAACCGGAAAATCTTGGCGGCTACCAAATTCGACTTCGCCCCATTTCTACATCATCATCACAATCATCATCGATGGCATCATCCGAGACACGTTCCGGTTGACAACATCCGCCGACCCGAACCTTCCGGTGACGAGATTGATCCGCGTTACGGCGTCGAGAAACGGCTTGTTCCGACGGGTCCAAACCCATTGCACCATTGAGGTTTTTCTCCTCTTGTTTTTCTAATTGCATGGTTTTTTTTTTTTTTTTTGCAATGTATCATCTTAATTATTTTTTTTATAATTTGTATGAATTTTATATATACTTGTTCAAAATTCCATAAATCATAAATCAGATATAGTGCTGAAAAAGAAAATTATTGGATCTCTCGTTTATTTATTTTATTATTACTATTGTTTGTAATTTTGGGATACTAATTATGTGTATAATAATTACAATTTTATTTTATCAATTAAATTATGGTAGTTCATGGATTAGCATGCAAAATAATTTATTGCATTTTATTCTGTGCTGATATGAAATAACGGGAGGCAGAGTAGCTGTGACGGCACGGCACATTACGGGAAGCGTAATTTTAGCGACTCTGCCATTAAGAAATTATCTACATATTAATTAAGATTAGTTACAATAGTAGCTTTGAAAATACTTTACTACTACTATAAATGGTTGACTTTGGATTGAGATCTATAAATATTTATATTTTAATAAATTAGTAATTAAGAAGCCAAACCATGATAATTTCATGTTTTTCACTTTTAATTACTTAAAGTCTGATTTTTTTAAATCTCATGTGATGGGTTGATGGTTAAAGATGTTCACCGTCTTAAATGTAGCTTGGTTCAATTTGCGCTAGTCGTGTTTGTTGTTCATATTTGACCTTGTTATTGTAATTTACTAAAAAAATCTCATTTTATTTTTTAAATTGAAGTGTTGAGTTTTATCTAAGCTAATTTCATATATGCTGGTTGAATCGGATCAAATCAATTGGGTTGAGAATTGACCAAGATATCGGTGTAAAGAAAGTTATTAAACCAGGTGATACAAGAAATGATACAGATGAGTTGAACCAAGCAGAAAATTAACTGAATTGGTTGAACCGATTTTTTTAAAAAAAAATTTAATCGAATCAAACAAACCGATCAAGCTAAATGAATTAACCTTAAAACTTAAAACTAGGGGAATTAGTAACACAACTTTGGATTCCAAGAATACTTTATTGCTGAAGATAGTCAAATTTCATATGGTGTGTTTGTTGTACTTAAAAGTTTATAATTTTATGAACAAAAAAAACACTTAATACCTTTTGAAATTCATCATAAGCGTTCGTAGTGGCTAAAAATAAAAGAATCGATTGTTACCAACAATATTGAAATTCCTTTTTAATACAATATTAGAAGGGATAGGGAAGGCAATAAAGCGGGGAGATATTGCTAAATTATTTCATAACCATCCGTCCTACTCTAGTATAGATGTATAATTTTGAAATTTATTTTCATCTCTATGGATGTCGGATGTATCCATCTTCCGTCCCACCTCGTTACGCTTTAATTTAATAGTTGCACTTATTTTAAATTTTTTAAAATCTTTTTAAAACCAAGTAATTATTCAAATATAATTCTTCAGAAAATATTTAAACATAAAATATATGATTTTTGCTATATTCAATTATTACATTTTTACCCTTTTAATAGTTTTATATATTCAAAAATAAAATGGTAAGTGTACATAGTGGAGCAAGGCAAGCAATTACCATAACTGTTCTAAACCAATTATCTGCCCCTATATCCACTTTTTTAGCAAAAAAATCTACTCCATTCAAAGCAAATCAGTTCCACGTTTGCCATCCCTAATAGGAGATGGAGGTAACATAATTGGAAATCATGACAAAACAAAAATTTGACAAAAACATCAATCACTACTCCATTCAAATTAAGACTATATATATTTTGTAACATGTTTTCTATAATAGTTCAAATCATCCAAGTTTGTAATACCCGAACCTCGATTTATACGAGATGAACAAATTATTCAATCTTTAAACAAAATTTATATTGAAACGTATTTAAAGTAGTGATTAGAGCTTGATTAGATATCCAGATGACTCAAGCTCGAATACCGTCAATCCCATCTAACTCTTCCAATATTGTTTAGATAAAAAAAATTTTAATATTAAAATCTTAAACTTCTCTTCTTAATCATATAATTATTTAATACTAAAAAATCACAAACAAAGTTTTAGACTATAACAAGTATCTTTTAAGTTATATGTTACATAATTTTGCTTTCACAAATATATCATAATTTAATATATTTTTGAGATATTAATTGAAGGAAGACATATGTAAGTCAGGCCTTAAAGTCCAAATATAGAGACTGGCCCAATTTTCAAACTTGTTTCGGTTTCATTTGGTCTAATTTTCTTTTTTTTTATATTCGATTTTTTGAATAAATTACAAATAATATGATTAAATTATTAGTAAGTTTATGTTTTAGTGTTTAATTTTAAAAAGTTATAAATTGGTGACTAAACTATTCTATAGTTTTGATTTAAGTCTCTGGGCTATAAAATAGTTGTCGTATGGTCTTCCCTATTCGTACTGCATACACCAATCGAAAGCTCTCATTCCCTTTCTCTTCTATAATTTAGTTTTCTTTTTCATGAAATAACTTTGAACATCACATATTTACAAACCAAAATCCAAACAATTTTCTTATTTTCTGTTTGACCGTCAAATCTACTTGGATCTAAAGTGTGTTACTATTCATCGATGAGTATTAATCCATCTTACCAATTGTTGTATTATCGTTCGGAGATCATTAGTCGAACTTAAAAAAGAAACCTTAACAACCTAGTGACTTAAACAAAAACTTTTAAATAGTGCAGTGACCATATTGTAACTTTTTAAAATTGAGTGACCAAAACATAAATTTACTACTACCAATTGTCGTATTGTCGTTTGGAGATCATTAGCCGAACTTAAAAAAAAAAAACTTAATAACTTAGTGATTTAAACAAAAAATTTTGAATAGTACTATAACCATGTTGTAACTTTTTAAAATTGAGTGACACAAAAACACACTAAAAATACAAACTGGTCTTAACAAAGGAGGACTCGCTTGAAGAATAAACCCAAAAATGAACAAATAAAGGGGTGGCGAACGAATGACGGTGGTGGGTTGATGGCTTGGAGGACGTTGGAGGCCCTCCGGTAGTGGGTGAACGTCGGGGAGGGGCTGGTGTGGTGGCTACCGGCTGGTGCTGCTTTTAGTTTTTGGGAGAAAAGAAGGGAAGGCCCGATAGTTTTAGGGATTTTTTAAATTAACTTTAAAAGTATAATTAAATTAATTATTTTTCTGATAAATATAATTAAATTAGAAGTTTGCTATAATTATAAAATTATATAGTTTATTCGGTTATTTTAATTTAAGTTTTTAAAATTGAAACCGAAATAATCATTTAAACTGAAATAATTAACCGAAAATTTTTATTTTATTTAATTCAATTTAATTAATTTGACCGATATTTTACACCCTCCTAATTGCCATCTCCATTCCTTTCAACAATGTCAACGATGGTGGGCTATGGATTAGGCCCATGTTTCAATTTACCCCTAAGAAGGGTTGAAATATTTAATGTATTATTGTCAATGAATAATAATATAAGATAAAACAAAAATAGTAGAAGATTTATAAATAAATATTATAATTAATTTAAATATAATTAAATATTAATTAATTATAACTATTATAAATTTATATCATTATTTAGTTGATATGATGAGTCAACTTGGCATCAACTTGGTTAAGTAAATTATAAAATAAGTAACTTTTTAACGTTTCCATCGTTTTTAAAGTTCAATTATTAAAAGAGGTGAAAAAGCTAACAGAGGGCTAAAATGATATTTTATAAAATTGAAGGACCAAAAAATTTATTATATCTATTTTGGTTATTAATTATATATTATAATTTCCATAGGAAAATCATGCATTAAGGTCAAATATTCTAAGAACTTAGAAAGTCATCCACCTTGACTTTATAACTGTATAATAAAATTTTCGGAGGTTAATGAGGACCGGCAAAGCTTGCGTTGGGTTCAAAACGTTTCAGTCCGGTACTCCAACATTGAATTCCAAACCCAACACTATGTTCAACTTAGATTCTCTCTGTTTCTTTAAGACAAATCTGCAAAGTGTAATCATCATTCTTCAACCTGTTTCAACCGTAAGTTCATCTTCTTCCCTTTTTCTTTTTATTTCTCTTCATCTCTTTCAAGTATTGCTATTTTTCATTTATTTCTTTGACTTCATTTTTACTTTTTTTTTTCGGTGTTCGTTGCCTTTTATCTGTTTCTCGAGTTCCCTTGTTTGTAGAAAATGATTTTTAAAAAAAATTCTTTTGTGTTGCTTTAATGGCAATAACAGTTTCAAAAAACAGAGGTGGTTTTCGTTTTATTTTTAAAAACTGAATAACATAAAAACGTGCTTTGTTGAAATTTTAAATAAAAAATTCGAAAAACAATTAAAATTTGTTTTATTATTTTCACAAAAAATGCTTTTAAAAATGAAAAGATGAAAATAATGATGAATTGGCTCTAGTTATAACCTAAGGCAAAGTATTTTTTTAACAAATTTTTAATATTAAATTTGTTACTTTAATGTATTTTTTTCTATTTGAAAAAGTAGTTGTTATTTATATGTTTCCTTTATTAAAAATACCTTTTTTTTATTTTCTATTTATTAAAAGTCTTTTTCACTTTTAAAACAATATTTTCGAAAACCAAAGTAACTTAAGTTTTTCCTGAGTTTGTGGTTTTCGGGTTAACGTAATTTTTGGAATTTGAATTTAGTAATTAGTTCCGTCTTTCTTATTCTCAGGTTACCGGAACAATCGAGCTCCTATTCTATCACCATGCTTAAGGTCCCAGAGCATCAAGTCGCCGGTCGACAGGCCATCGACGGCAAACTCGGCCCTCTCATAGACAATTCGGGCCATTTTTACAAGCCTCTACAAGACGACGACGAACGCGGCACCAGAGAACTAACCTTCTACCACTCATTCTCATCCAACACCCGTATTCCACACCACATCCGCCGATTCTTCCCTGTTTTCCACGGCACCCAACTCTTAAAAGCCTCCGACAGGTCCGGTTTACGTCCCCACCTCGTCTTACAAGACATAACTTCCGACCACCTCAACCCATCCATCTTGGACATCAAAATCGGTTCCAGAACATGGTACCTCGAAGCATCAAATGATTATATCCAAAACTGCTTCCACAGAGACAAAACAACCACTACTGTCTCTCTAGGTTTTAGAATATGCGGACTACAAATATACAATGAATCGGGTTTTTGGAAACCGGGAAGGAAACTAGTCCGGAACTTTACAGCAGATGATGTTAGATCGGTTTTAAGGAAGTTTGTTTCGTCGAATGTTGGACCGGAACCGGATTGTTGCTTTGCTGGTAGCGTATACGGTGGTTGTGATGGGATTTTGGAACGTTTATTGGAGCTGAAAACATGGTTTGAAGATCAAACCATGTACCATTTTCGTTCGTGTTCGGTTCTGCTCTTGTTCGATAAGGAATCGTTTTTGAGAGGAAAGACACCATTTGCTGAAGTTAAGCTTATTGATTTCGCTCATGTTGTGGACGGCAATGGTGTTATCGATCATAACTTTTTGGGTGGATTATGCTCGTTTATTAAGTTTGTTTCTCAGGTTCTCGCCGATTCAAAGGGATCCACGATGGAAGATAAAATTTAAAGAATCGGATAAGAAATATGCATGTGCACGTACGTACTCAGAAATAAAAGTGAATATACATGAGACCTCTATAATATTAACAATACGAGGACAATTTAGAATAAAGTTAATATTTATTGTTTAAATTGATTTTATATAATTGAAATATTTTGTTCTGAGTTTTTTTTTTAATTTCAAAATATAATTTGAACTTATTTGATTATTTTAATGGTACAAAGATGAAATTAATTCAATTAATAATAAAGGGACTAATTTAATCTAATTCCTATAATATAAGGACCTCCAAATACTTTAATTTACAAATAAATGAATAAATAGATGAATTATTAATTGTAACTTTTTTCTTTTTTTCTTAATCCCTTAACCAAATAATCCCTATGAATTATTTCTAGAGATGGGAAAAAATATTTTTAGGGTTAGGATTAAATTGGCAAATTTTATAAATATTAATGGTCAAATTTATTAATTTTTTAAAATGAGAACTACAATAATAAATTTTGTAAACATGGAAGGCTAAAGTTGTTAAATTTTTTTATATTTAATATCAAATTAATAGACCACATAAATATTAAAGGATTAATTTTATCATTAAACCAGTAAAAAAAATCTATATTAACTCAAAGCATACACACTACTTGAGGCAAAACAATGTAAGTCGTGCCTCGAAGTCCAAATACAGAGGCTGGTCCATATTATTGATTTGTTCATTCGGCCTATTTCTAAAACTTATAGGCTTTTTAATTGGCCTGCTTTTCTTCTTCTTCTTCTAAACTGTTGTTTTGTTTTTGTTTTTTTAGGAAAATTTAAAAACAAAGTTCCAAGAATATCGGTGGGAATTTAGGATTTTTACACACATGTTGAATAATTTCTTTTTTTTAATGCTTTTGGGTTTTTATTTAAAATTTTATAAAATTTAAGTTTTTTTTATTTTTTTAATTTAGATTTATAATATGAAAAGACTAACTAATAGCTTAAGACTCCAAATTTATTTTAATATAAGTGGCAAATTTTCTGGTCGCCGTTGCTTTGGGCAATGTCAATGATGGTGGGCTGTGGGTTTGACTGTATTTTAATTTTGCCCCACAAATTCTACAAGTCGCCCAACTCCACTCTATGTATAATTTATAAGGTTAATGAGGACCGGCAAAGCTTTGCGTTGATTTCAACATGTTTATCCACTTATATGCATAATTTGGTGATGGGATGCCTTTGCCAATTAGGTTCTAAAACTGAAAAACATTTCCACCCCTCTGGGTGGAGAATGAGTCGACCCTTTTTACGAGGTGCCTCCATATATGGGTTGAAGGATAAAAATATATATTCAAATCTGACTTAAAATTCTAAATTAAATGGAAGGTAACCTACCACTCTACTTATGGTTTAACATCAAACTACATTCGTATTTCACCTTAACATATATATTATATTTGGTGAATATACTTAAGACCTCCTTTTCTTACAGTGATGTGATTAAACTGATCCCTTTATTATTAAATGGATCAATTTAATTTCTTTAAAATAATCAAATAATTTCAAATTAGAATAGTTTTTTTTTTTGGAATTGAACTACAGCTGAAAAAATAATTTTCAAGATATTTTTTATACAGTATATGTTAACTTTGTTACAATTTGAACTTATTTAATTCGTTTTAATAGTATAAGGATTAAATTGATCTATTTAAAAGATAAAGGGACTAATTTGATCTAATTACCATAATACAGGGACCTTCTATTGTTTTTATTGTACGGCACCACCATGAAGCTACCCGTTTTAGGGTAGTACGTAGTTTATGGCTTATGCCTTTTTTTTCCTATGTTTTTCAGGAGAGAGTTGACATTCACGTTTACTTGGGAACATTAATTCTTCATTTGGTCTAATCCTCGGGGATTTTCATTTTTATTTATAGGAAAAAGAAAGGATAAAGAAAACTTTATTCAGAATTACGTCAACTTTTGAAGATGATATCATAAATCAATCTAATATTAATTAGTAGTAAATATTGACACAAAAATATTGATTTTTATATTTTATAAAGTGAATTTTGAATTTAAAATTCAATATATTAACGTAATTATTTAAATTATTTTTTAATAATCTTATATAGGTACTAATTATATGTGTACTTTTTGGCACAATACTTAAAACTACTTGACAACAATGGCCATACCAATCGAGTTAAGACTCAATCGATATTTAAATCAAACTCTTATTTAGTAAATATATTTTAACATAAAAATTTCACTTATATCATAAGTGTGTTATATTCAATTTTAATAACCCTCTCTCTCTCTCTCTTTTATCAATATTTTAAATTTCTAAGTAAGAATATATATACTTAATATTTTTACCTAATTAATACCAGTGGTATCAACTTAATTGAAAAATAATTTTTAAAAATTATATTTACAAAATGTTTTTATTTTTAATATATTTTAAATATATATAAATATTTATAATAAGAATTGAAGGCAATATATTATGCTTTTGAAATCTTTAAAATTATGATTTGAGTCAAAATTTTATTTAATTATTATTGTATAAAGTTACAAATATATTTTCACCCACATAAGGTGTCATATATATGTAATATAATGTAAAGGACTGGTTATAGGTTATTGTTGTATTAAAAACTTATGATTGAAATAAAGATGTTTTGATGGTTGAAAGAGGCGACATATGTGGGGTGCTTACACAACTTATGATGACACTTAACTTAACTTAACACCCCCAAAATAATAAATTAAAATTGCAAACAATGTGAATCATGAATCCCATTGTTTATCCACCATCTTTATTTTTCAACTTAATTATCACTTAAACCATTTTATATTTCTTATTTTATTTCCAAAAGAAAATATGACTATTTTTACTTTAATTAATAAAATAATTTCACAATTGATTAATGATTAAAAGTTCAAGTGAAATTATAATCAAACTAAAATTGATATTTTTTATATTTTATTTGGGTTTTACATAATTAAATTAAAATATATAAATAATTAAAAGTTAAATGTAAAAATAATAAAAGTTAAAAACATAATTTAACCAAAGCCGAATAGTTAACTAGCAGTGGAGTTGTAGTATATATCCCAAGGAAGCTTAAGTTAAAATACTATACAGAATTGATAATCTTTTCAATTTTCAATTCAGTCCACCTAAATACCAATCTAATCCAATTTTTAATCACTAATCAAGTATAACTATTAATTAAATAATTATATATTAAAGTTTGAAATTAATATTTTTATTATTTCTTCCAATTCCTGTGATAATAAACTACTTTATACCATAATAATTTTGGTGGGTCCAAAACAAGTGCAAAGCACACAAATTTGTGCATTTGGATTATCAAGATAGATGGCTTGGTGAGTCAAGTGAGAGATATTCCCCACTACCCAATTTTAAATATTATAATAATAAGAGAGTATGGTTGGGAGTAGGAGACTTGGCACTGATCATGCTCAATTTCATGCCAAATCAGTTGACTCAACCCCTTGCTTTTCTCACCTTAACAGAGTGAAAGACACGTTGAAATCCTCGATCTCCTACTTCGCTTCCTCAACTGCCCACGCCAATCACATCATTCCACTTGGATTCTTAGTGCTGTTTTTGCCCTCTCCACTTTGCATTTGTGGTCGGGAGAAGGAGAATCGGAGAATTGAGAAGATTTTTTTCCCTCATTATTAATTTAGGCTTTATTCACGTTTTAGCCCTTAAACTATATGGGTAATTCAACTTTGACTCTGTTAATAATTTAGATTTATTTGGCAAACGGCGTTAAGAAATATTTAAGAGCCAATCCAAATTGAACACGTGTACTATATATCCCAAATCAAATGTTCTAACAAAAATCAAAATAGATTTGGAATTTCAAAGAAAATAGGTTCGCCATATGAACATGCACTAATTTCAGAGAAAATAGGTTCACCATACAAATAACTTGACCTGAAGAGAAAATATTCGAATGAAGGACTAAAATGTGAATAAAGTCGTTAATTTGTTATATTTAAAAGCTTAATCTACCACGTGAAATTTCATTATGTTCTACGACCACACTTGAATTTTAGTTCCATTAATTTAAAGTTATTTGTAATTTCACATTTTATGGTTGTTTATAACAATTAATTATGAAATTTGATAAATCAAATTAAATATTAAATATTAATAGCTTGCCGTGATTTATAATTTTGTTAAATATATGTAGTTGATTGAAAAAACAAAACATAGATATCATATTAGGCGGAAAAAATGTGAAACTCGATTTTAAAAAAATAATTTTATAATCAGAAGTTAAAAGAAAAATGAAATATTATACGTGTAACCTAACTATTAGGTCTACGTCCATGATAAAACATGTCAAATAAAAACATAAAATGAGCAATGAAGCACCGAACCATCTCTCAAACGTCCCCTCCACGGCTCCATCTATAAGAATAAAAAAATTAATTCAAAAAATAAAATAAGAATAAAAATTTTCAGTAATTCCACGGCTATCAACTGGTCAACCGACCGTCACCCTTTCGCCTATATATATATTTCAAAACCCCTCTAAACCCGCTAAATTTTCATTCTATATATATATATATATATATAGTTGAGGAGCATAGCATGGATTCATCGGAACATGGCTCTACCTCGCCGAAGCAGCCGTTAACTGTCGGCCTCGTCGTTTCATTCAAGGCTCTATGGGCCAAGCACGCCGGCCGAGTTTCAAAAAAGCTGAAGCCAAAACATAATGAGTTCGGCTCACTTTCCGATTCTCCGAGATCCTTGGCGGTGAAATCTCCGGGACCGAAGCGGCTATTGACGACGCTTAGCAACAAGGCGATCAAGTTGGTGAACCGGAAAAAGGCCGGTGAGAAAACCGGGAAGGAAGAGGAGGAGATCGGAGACGGCGGAGTATGGCAAAGAGCGATCCTGATGGGAGATAAATGTCAGCCGCTAGATTATTCAGGTGTGATCTATTACGATAGCAAAGGAAATCAAGTGGAGGAGTTGCCGTTTCGTTCCCCACGTGCTAGTCCGATGCCTGCTTACCTCACCTCAAAGAAGACTTGCTATTAGGTCACCGCTCAAGGTAGTTTGTAAACAAGAACTTTATTTTTATTTTTTTTGGTTTATGTTCATCCTTTTCTAGACTCGAAGGTAGTACGTGTTACGTTCTTATAGGTGGAAAATTCAACTCTTTGAATTGGACCTTAATTTTCAATATTGCGTTATCATGGGTATTGGAAAACAATAAATTGGGACGCCCATATGGAAATTAATATACTTGTGGATTTACTTGAGTGAGTTAAGTTTGGCTCTAGTTTCTGTTCTTCTCCTCGGGTAAAGTGAAGTTTGAATTTGTTTACTTGACATTTCCATTCAAACTCTTTGTTTCAAGGGTTGAACGGAATCCAAAAAAGCATTACAAAATTAAATTAGGGATTTTGTTGATCCTTTGAGCACATAAATGAACCGGTTATCATCAATAATAATAATAAAGAATCCAAATAAAATACTGCATGTCATTAAGAAATGAAAAAATGTGTACCCAAACCATATATTTA